>NC_043957.1:20308677-20616177 GCF_902148855.1 Sphaeramia orbicularis
ATGATAAATTTACTGAAAAAGTCCCTTTTTCTTCTGATATATTAACTCTTAACTTTAATCAGAGCTTTTCTGAACATCTACATGACCAGTAAATTAAATCTAGGAAAATAGATGATTTACACAGAAAAAATGCAAAATACAGACGATAATATTAAAATAAATGATGACAAATCACTTCAGAAAGGTTAAAGTAACACAACAGACTTTTTCAGCCTTCAAACTATATTTTCTAGCTCATTTTGGTGGTACAACAACTCACAAAAGGTTCAGTTACACTTTCATCATCACTCCAGAGTGTCTGACTTGCCAGCACCAGACTTCTGGGTTGGGGTCAGGACCCCAACACAAAAAGAACTAGAAATTTGGAGAGCGCAGATTTGGAGAGCGCAGACCTCCACCAAGGCAGATCAGCCCCAGCCCCCCGATCACCACCAAAATTAAAAAATTTCTACCTCCGCTGTCCTTGGTGGCGTTAAATACAAAATTCAACCGCTTTATGGCATACATCACTGATACGTCATGTAACTGATGGACATGTGCACAAGCAGCGACCAGCAGTAAGGAGTTTGGCGTCCTGGCTTTTGAGCTTTTACGTTCCTTTTTATGGAATAAAGGACGAGAGCTTCAGTGGAATGTTCGCTTCCAAAAGAATTTTAACGACTACTGTGTCATGGCTTTTACAGAGGCATGGCTCTCCGAACAGGACCACAACTCTGATCTTGCCATTGATGGCTTCGGAACCCTCTTCCGAGTGGACCACAATACTGAAATAATGGGTAAAACCCAGGGAGGTGGAGTATGTCTGTATATTAATGAATGATACTGCAGCTCTGTTATTGTCACAGAACAAATATGGATACGAGCCAGTTAACTTTTGTTGGTGTCACTGTGTCCATTTTACCTGCCCTGGGAGTTCCCTTTGGGGCCGGGACGTCAAAAAAAAAAAAAAAGAACAAAAAAACAAACATCCTGCTCCCTCAACTTAAAGTTTGCGGTGTTTCAGGAGATAGGGAAAAGGTAAATGAGCTTCACAACAGCGGGAGACTTAGAGGAATTAGTAACGCATCTTAAGTTCCGCCTCCCGCACTGTATTTGATGTTGTACAGGGACTGCAGACTATCTCACCGGAGGCTCCGAACTTTATATTGTGTGATTTTAATCATGTCTCACTGAGGAAGACCCTTGTACTTTTCTATCAGTATGTCTCCTGTCATACCTCAGGAAGTTTACGGCATCAATGGCTTGTCAACAAATGTGTGAGTATTACCCAGATAGAGATTTTACAACGGTTGTTCCAGACAATACCATTTCTTGTGAAATATTATTTTAATTTAGATAGCTGAATGCTTAAGTTCAATCACATATTAGCCAGTATTAGTTAGGATTCCTTTGTGTCACTAGATTTCTTTGTTTCACTGGTTAGTGGTAAAGTTCTTGAGATAGGTCACATCTTGGTCAACATACTAAACTGACAGATTTATGATCACAGGACTTAGGTTTTACCTTAGGCACACTTTTAAATACACATACACACAGACGATCGTAAACAACAAGAGATAAGAGGTAAACACTGTCAGTGTGGGGTTTTCCATAGAGTTGAGGTATCACATCTGCTTGACTTTAGAGTCAGATGACACCAGTCCATTTTCTGTGACCCAGCCCACCTAGCACAAGGGGGTCAGCCCATAGTTTGAAGATCAGTTTACAACAGGGGTCACCAATCCTGGTCCTCGAGGGCCGGTATCATGCATGTTTTAGATGTTTCCCTCTTCCAGCACAGGTGACGGTCATTATCAGGCTTCTGCAGAGCTTGATGATAGGCTTAGCATTTGAATCAGGTGTGTTGGAAGAGGGATACATCTAAAACAGGGGTGTCAAACTCATTTTAGTTCAGGGGCCACATTCAGCCCAACAAGATCTCAAGTGGGCCAGACCACGAAAATAATCATAGTGACAAAAGTAAAATTAAATTATGTCAATGTTTACATCAATAAAGTTTCCTTAAAAATCTGAATAACATGGACAACTTGAAATGTCTTAAGAAAAACAGGTGTGATTTTGACAATATTCTGCCTCAGTTTATCATTTACACATGTGCATTAGAACTTACTTTACAATTACAAAAACACAAAATATTTAAAATATAATATTAACAGGCAAAATATTAGCAAAACTGCACTTAAATCTCTTGAGACATTTCAGATTGTTCATATATATTCAGGTTATTCACATTTTTTGATAAAGGAAAGTTTGTTGATGTAAACATTTTCATGTAATTTTACTTTTTTTTTTACATTAAAACAAGAAAATTTGCAGTTGTCATTATTTATAGGTTACTACGAGTATTTTACTGGATTGAACCACTTGAGATGCTATTTGTCTGTATATGGAACCTGAGTTAAAATGATTTTGACACCATTGATTGTTAATATCTTCAGTGTAATTTTTTACATTTCACAAATTCATCCCAAGGGCCGGACTGGACCCTTTGGCGGGCCGGATTTGGCCCCCGGGCCGCATGTTTGACACCTGTGATCTAAAACATGCAGGATGCCAGCCCTCGAGGACTAGGATTGGTGACCCCTGGTTTACAAGGATTATAAAAGTGATGTGCATTGGAATGTCTGCATCCATTTCCCTGGTTGGGGTGCGGATCCTCAGCTGAGTTATATTTTGTTTGTGGTCAGATCAAGTCAATAATAAATTTATAAAAATGAGACCTAAAAGAATCTGGCCTTATTCATGGAGCTTCCAACAAAAGACCATGTTAACACTTGACTTAAGGGGGACCCCATGAGCAAAAGTTCTGTGGTGTTGCTTTAAATAGAGAGAAAAAAATCCATTTGGGAACTGACAAAAAAGTAGCCCTGGGTCTATATGGGTTAAATCAGCCAGAATCAAAACATCTGAAAAAGCACCAGACGGAGATCCAAACAATATATTCAGGAGGTCCAACAGTCTGATGTTCCAGCTCTAAATGCATCTTGATTGTTACTAAACTGAGGGATTCACTTCACTGATCTCTCACAGGATCCATATCGACCTTATTTTGTTCCCCCTGATGAAACTTCATATGTCTATTACAGACTGTGCAAAAGAAGTGGCAGTAGCGAATAAAATCAATACTCACTAAGTTTGCAAGTACTGTTTTGGAGCCAATCTGTTGCAGCAAAGTGGTGGAAAGAGGTTTTCATGAGGTGGTATAGGAGGACAGAACATTGGAATCCATATACAGAATTAGTCTTTGGGATGAATTCTGGTTACATTATCATCGAAAATGTCCTCCGTCTAGTTTCCGAAATAGTTATCATGCTCTAACAGTAAATAATAATTTTAACACACAAGTAACCATCAGATTTCTTCAACTCTCAATCAGGATGGAAAGTCTTTAAACCTACAAGAAATTCTGATTTGGTATTTATTTTGATACTGACCTAAATTGTCATTTTTATCTTGATAATATTTCAGAATATTAATAGGAAAATGTCTTATTCCTTTTTTATCTTTGTTTTTTTATTAATTTGTTTAACCTTTATTTCGCTAGGTAAGTTAGTTGTGAATTGATTCTCATTTACCATATAACGACCTGGCCAAGAGGCAGCACACAAACAGAATGAGTAGCAGCACAGGTTGCATGTACAAACGACAGAACAGGTTAAATATACAACAAACAAACCAACAGGATGGACAGTAGGGTTGAAATGATCACACATAAAATTTATCTCTAATTCTACTTTCTTCAGATACAACAAGAAAATACAGGAAATATGTGCACAAGATGCACAACAGACTGGATGTAAAGGTTAAAGTCGCTATTTAGTGTGACCTCTGACCCCATGACAAGAAGCAGCACGAACAATTAGAAACATCTGACATATGTTGAATGAAACCTGGTATTAAAACATCTGAAAATTAATACCGTAAATCTCATATTGTCTGAACAAAAGGGTTAAAGACATGTTAAGTGCAAAGGGACGTCACATTAAATATGACCACTTTGGTTTGTAGAAGCTGTTATTTTTCCTGCTGTACATACTTCACATATATCCAGATTGAATCCAAATGCTGAGACAGACAAAAGCATATGTGTGGGCATTAGAACTTTACTAAACCAACAAACATAATGATGGACTAGGACTTTTGCACTGTACTTTATATGAAAAAAGACTCAGCAAATGATCCATAGAGAATCCCTGTTCTTTTAAATATTTTTTGTTGATAGAGATTATCAACTGTATCAATTAAAAACAATTACGTAGACTTCATCTTGGTCAACGTCATCCTTTCCTCACAATACAACACAAAAATATTATTTATTTTCACAGCCTTGTATCCTCTGCATGTTCTTCATCTAAAAAAAAAATCCAATATACTGTATGCCTCTAAGGTGCAGTGAACTATAAGAATCGATCACATTTCGTATCACTTGTGGTCAATTTATTATTTTCAATACTTTCCGAAGCTTGTCAACATAATCAGATCAAATGTATTCATATAGCACCAAATCATAAAAGTTATCTCATGATTCTTTACATATAGAGCCGGTTGAAACCAGACTCTGGAGTCAATTTACAGAAACCAACAGAACCCTCCGGGAGCAAACATTTGTGACTGGTGACACTGGCAAGGAAAAATTTCCTTTCAGTAGCATATCGTGCTTGCAACCTTATTAACCCTCCGGTATTCAGGTGCGCTTTTTAGGAACACTGTGCACTTCGTGTAAAAATCTTCATATTATTTTTCACAATTTATACTGAACAAAAATATAAATGCATGACTTTTGTTTTTACTCCCATTTTTCATGAGCTGAACTCAAAGATCTAAAACTTTTTCTGTGCACACACAAGGTTTATTTCTCTCAAATATTGTTCACAAATCTGTCTAAATTTGTGTTAGTGAACACTTCTTCTTTGCTGAGATAATCCATCCACCTCACAGGTGTGGCATATCAAGATGCTGATTAGACAGCATGATTTTTGCACAGGTGTGCCTTAGGCTGGCCACAATAAAAGGCCACTCTAAAATGTGCAGTTTTATCACACAGCACAATACCACAGATGTCACAAGTTTTGAGGGAATATGCATTTGGCATGCTGACTTCAGGAATCTCCACCAGAGCTTTTGCCTGTGAATTGAATGTTAATTTTTCTACCATAAGCCATCTCCAAAGCTGTTTCAGAGAATTCATGAAGAAGACTGTGCGAGGAAAATGGTGGTCACACCAAATACTGACTGGTTTTCTGACCCCCCTGGACCACCCAATACAGTAAAAGTGCACATTTTAGAGTGGCCATTTATTGTGGCCAGCCTAAGTCACACCTGTGCAATAATCCTGCTGTCTAATCAGCATCTTGATATGCCACACCTGTGAGGTGGATGGATTATCTCAACAAAGGACAAAGGAGAAGTGCTCACTAACACAGATTTAGACAAATTTATGAACAATATTTGAGAGAAATAGGCCTTTTGTGTACATAGAAAAAGTTTTAGATCTTTGCGTTCAGCTCATGACAAATGGGAGCAAAAACAAAAGTCGTGCGTTTATATTTTTGTTCAGTGTAAATAAGGTTAGAATTCAAAAGTTGTTCATTTTTGCATGATCTTTAAAATTCTGGCCACCAACTAAAATTTGTACATTGTAAACAAAAGAAAATTACAAGACTAGCATCTGTCTCCCAAATGTGCCTAAAACGCACTATTTCTTCCATTTGGTATGTATGATTAGGGCTGACCTTGATTTACAAAAATAAAATCAAATTAGAGAAGAAAAATTAATTAATATATAATATTTAATAGTTTGATTTATAGGTGTGCATTTTTTGCACACTTGATGACAGATACTAGTATTTTTGAACATTTGACCAAGCGCCTAAAATAGTAATGCAAATTAACCGATGCTGGAGTTAATCATTGACATATGCCAGGCTGCAAAAATCAAATAATATGTGATCCACTTTTTATGTAGTATATTGAAAAAAAATATTTTTTGTGTTTTTTGCATCCCAAAAAAATGGTTTGTTTACATTACAAACACAGCATTTAAAGGGTTACAAAATTTGACAATTATTGAGTATTTGGTATTTTTATTTACAGCTCAAGTTGATGAAACAGAAAAAAGTGTAAAAGAATTAAAAACAAACTGTATGAAAATTTTTTTGACATTATTCCACAAGTGTGCCAAAAAGGCACACTTGGTGCTTAGTAAGGGCCTTGGTGGACGGGGTTAATGCCTGCGTCACAAGATTCTTATGAACGATTGGTTCGTACGAATCTCCCAGTTCCTACGAGTTCATAGACACTGCATTATCTCCCCCCAGGTTTTGTGTTGTTTCTTCATGTTTATTTTTCTGTTAATAAAACACTTTCCCTTCAGCACCGTGCATTTGAGTCCAGTCATTCACTTTGTCTTAACAATTTGTATATGATCCACTCTAAGAATGCCACAAATGACGTAGTACTGCCTGTTACCAACACCTTGCGTCCACCTTAAGAACGCTGTGCGAGTCTCTGTCTGTCCGTCCATGTGAACACCGTAAGGGGCTCTGAAAGAGAATGTAATGTGTTCTTGTGATGTACTTATGATATACTTGTCGCCACTGTAGGAACATGGGGTTCTGGAATGGTCTCCTGATCTTAAATACTCCATGAACGTCATGTGTTGTTTTTAGGTTGTTTCTGAGGTATTCATTAAGGTGCGTTCGAGGAAAAGCTTGCGCAAGAGCTTCCACCTGGCTACGAACTTAAGAACAGTCTGAGAACTCTCCATTCCTAGAAGGCCGCCTTGAGAAGGTTGTACAAAATAGTCCATAAATCGTTTGTGCTGTGTTTGTTGCTGTTAGTGAGGGCATTTGCGACCGAGGCATAAGCTGTGACTTCCTTCCATTTCCAGGTTCAGTTCGGTTCATTCCTCCATAAAATACATCCAGTTTTCTTTGTACCACTATACACGTGGTGATAAAGAGCAGAGGCAGTGGATGGTATTGATAAGTGAAGTTACAATTCTTAGACAAATGAGAAAAAATGAAGCTTGCTAATCTAATTGTGTTCGTTCCCACTGCATCTGCCAAACTGGATGATTATGAACTCTCCTGATACAGAATAGGCTTTTCTGAAGTGTTTTGTTTCTTCACACTTCATATTTCTTTTCTTAGCCCGTGGTCATTGCTCACCAGTTCAGGGGAAGGTAAATAAGGTAATGATTTATGACAAAATACAACTGAGCATGAAGCAAAGCCATGCTGTAAATGGACCAGGAGCTTAAACACTTTCAATCTCAATCTACTGCAGGTAAAACAGTGTGTCATGATCCCTGCCGGGGCGGACCGGTTAATCAGGGTCACCTGGACCTGGCGTCCCTGGCCTATAAATTGGGCTGCCTCTCTGCTTGCCCTCTCTCTCTCTGCTGCCTTCCTTCTTTTTCTCCCCAGATACCTAATGACCATTGGTATATGTGGTGTTGAGGACCTCCTTGGACAGAAGGACAGCTGCAGTTTAATAACTTCACTTCTGTGAATAAATGAGGTCTACTTTTATAACTCCCTGGGGTTGTCTCTACCTTGTTGTGCTCCCCATGAGCCAGGGGGCATAACAAGTGGGCGCTTGTCTGGGATTTGAAGAAATGAAGAGCATAATCTATTGAGAAAAAATTTATACATTTTCATGGAACAAATATTAGAATGTAGGTCAGTGTTTCTGATGATGTTTACACTAATAGAGATGACCTTGCTGGCCCTAATCCATTACTGTAATGCATTACTTTTGTAACGCGTTACCACCATCCATCCATTTTCTTCCGCTTTATCTGGGGCCGGGTCACGGGGGTAACAGTCTAAGCATGGATGCCCAGACTTCCCTCTCCCCAGACTCCTCCTCCAGCTCTTCTGGGGGACCCCAAGGCGTTCCCAGGCCAGCCGAGAGACATAGTCTCTCCAGCGTGTCCTAGGTCTTCCCGAGATCTCCTCCCAGCGGGACATGCCCAGAACACCTCCCCTGAGAAGCGTCCAGGAGGCATCAGAAACAGATGCCCAATCCACCTCAGCTTGCCCCTCTCGATGTGGAGGAGCAGCGGCTCTACTCTGAGCTCCTCCCTGGTAACTGAGCTCCTCACCCTATCCCTAAGGGTGCGCCCAGCCACCCTACGGAGGAAACTCATTTTGACCGCTTGCATCCGGGATCTTGTCGTTTTGGTCATGACCCAAAGCTCATGACCATAGGTGAGGGTAGGAACGTAGATTAACTGGTAAATCAAGAGCTTCGCCTTTTGGCTCAGCTCGTTCTTCACCACGACAGACCGATACAACGACCGCATCACAGCAGACGCTGCACCAATCCGTCTGTCAATCTCATGGTCCATCCTTCCCTCACTCATGAACAAGACCCCAAGATATTTGAACTCCTCCACTTGGGGCAAGGGCTCCCCACCGACCCGGAGAGGACAAACCACCTTTTTCCGGTCGAGAACCATGGCCTCAGATTTGGAGGTGCTGATCCTCATCCCACTCGCTTCACACTCAGCTGCAAACCTCCCCAGGGCACGCTGAAGGTCCAGGTTTGATGAGGCCAACAGGACAACATCATCCGCAAAAAGCAAAGATGAAATCCTGTGGTCCCCAAACCAGACCCCCTCCGGCCCCTGGCTGTGCCTAGAAATTCTGTCCATAAAAATTAGGAACAGAACCGGTAACAAAGGGCAGCCCTGCCAGAGTCCAACATGTTCCTGGAACAGGTCTGACTTACCGTGTTACTACCAATCCTGAAAATCAATATGAAAAATGCTGAACAAAATGAGAAATTATTCATTGTATTGAACAGTTTTGTAGTTTATTTGTATGTTTTGGTTTAATATAGGAGCTTTTTTTCCTCATACATTGCACTGTTTTTGCCACAGTGGTTTTTTTTTTTTTTATTCAGCTTAGTTTTATCTCCACATCATGTAAAGACAGTAAAGTGATGGAGTCTGTAGTGAATTGCATCATGATTTAATGTCGTCAGTTCTTCAATCAGTTGTAATCTGAGTCTCTCATGACAGCCTGGTCTCTTATCATCAGGGTGGACTTTCTCTACATACAAGCAGAGTCTGCGTTGTCTGTACATACAGCGCTGAGGATAAAACCCATTAAACATTTGCTTAATCATATCAGCTGATGTTGGGATTACTGTAATTTATTAATTATAAAGATAGAATCAAACCCTTAACCCTAACCACATCGAGCTGTCCATCAAAGCCCGGAGGACTAGAAGCGCACTTGATAGTGGGTCTAATTAAAGCAAACAAGACCTGAATTAATCCTAGAGAAAAATGATTTGCTTGTTATTTCAGTCATTCAGAGCCAGGTTTTCTTGAAGCCAGCAGCATCTTGTCTTTTATTGCCCCGAGATGTTTATGCATAATATATCTATCAGGAGGTACTCTGTGGGAATAATCATGCCATTGGGTGACTATTTCAGTAGGAATTCTGCTCACTTATACCATTTCTGTGTTATCTTTTTCAGAGATTGTCTTCATTGGCAACAGATATTGTTTTTTGTTTTGTTTTTTTTGCTTTTTTTTTTTCACTTAAGTTTTTATTGAAATTTTCCACACGTACAACAAAACAACAAAAAATGAACAAACCAACATTGCTTGGGTACATTACACACAATATATTGATATTATCCAGTCTTTCCACCATTCTGAGCTCTGTAAACAGCCTATTTATTCCACTTTATGTGCATTTGAGCTTCCTGTTGTTGCAGTCTGAGTCAAAGGGGCATTGTTTTTGGTTCTGTTAGTTTCTTTGGTTGGTTGTTAACATTTTAGCAGCAAAACTATTGGTTCAGTTCATACCAAATTGGGTTTATAGATTGCCAGTGACCCAGAATGGATGTCTTACACTTTGGGAAAGGTAGGTCAAAGTTCAAATTTTTTATGAATTTTTTAAATCTTCCCTTTTACCTATAATGGGCGAAATGTGTGCGAGGCGTGGGGTTTGTTGTGCCTGCCACCACTTGTTATGTGTTGTTTTCCTTTACAGATAAATGTTCCAGTAAAACAACTTCTCCCAAGACACTATTTAACAGTGACACTATTTGTGCATCCAGCATTTAAAGCCTCCCAGAAGAGTCTGATTTCTTTAAATAAAAACAAATTAGTCAGACAGTTGAGTTTGTTTCCTCTATTCTACAATGATAGTGGATTGTGTCAGATTTAGCTCTGGCAGTGAAGATAATATGGAAATAGTTTGACTATAACCCTAATAATGAGAAAAACAGTGACATGCTGTGTAAAATAAAAATAGAAACAGAATGCAGTGATTTGCAAATATCTTAACCCATAAAGACCCAAAGAGCCACTGACAACTAAAAGCATCTACTGATCTAAACTGTTCAATGTCTTCTGATCCACTAATTCTATCAATCCATGAAAATAAGTAGTGTAAAATGCAGTTTGTCATCTTTTCATAGCCATTAGATATGACCCATTCTGACATTCAGAGGCTCTGTAGTTACCATGGAAACACCGTCATCTTCTACAACATTGATTCACCAGTAAAACCCATGGAGTTGGATCAATGACAGTGGATGGACACACTTATTTTTTACATTCAGTTATTGATGGGTTTGCTGAAAAAGTCACTTTGGGCTTTTTCTGATATAATAACCCACAACTTTACTTTACCACATGAAACTTGGGAGTCATGATTGATAATCAGTTGACCTTCACAGATCACGTTGCCTCTGTCACCCAATCATGTCGTTTCACTCTGTTCAACCTAAGAAAGATCAGGCCATACCTAACCCAACGGGCCACCCAGCTCCTGGTGCAGACTATGGTTATCTCCCGCCTTGACTACTGCAATGCCCTTCTAACAGGCCTCCCAACTTGTGTTGTCAGACCACTACAGATGGTCCAGAATGCAGCAGTGCGTCTGGTCTTCAATCAGCCTAAAAGGGCACATGTCACCCCGTTACTTATTGAGTTACACTGGCTACCCATAGCTGCCCGCATCAAATTCAAATTGTTAATCCTAGCCTACAAAATTCTCAGTGGGTCTGCTCCTACCTACTTAGGTGCACTGATAAAAGCTTATGTTGCCCCACGACCACTCCGCTCGTCTGGGGAATGTAGTCTGGTGGTCCCCAGACCTTGTACAAGACAATCCAGGCTCTTTTTGTGAGTCGTTCCACGTTGGTGGAACGTTCTACCAAGTACTATGAGAACAGAGGCATCCCTGCCTATTTTCAAGAAGCTCCTGAAGACCCAGCTCTTCTGAGAGCACCTCCTGTCCTAGCACTGTCAGACATTCCATTTTAAATATTTTAATAAGGTTTTTCCCAGGATTATCACAGATTTTCCCAGGATCATCTCTGGACCTGCTGCGGTGGTCCTGCCTCTCTCCTGCCTTCATCATCATCACTCACTTAACCACAACTGCCTCCATGTGTCTCCCCCTACTCCCCCCTTCTCCCCCAGTCTCTATCTCTATCGCTCTCTCTTTCTTTACCCTCTCTCTTTAACCCCAACTGGTCAAGGCAGACGGCCATCCTCCAGGAGTCTGGGTCTGCTCGAGGTTTCTGCTGTTAAAGGGAAGTTTTTCCTCGCCACTGTCACCAGTCACAAGTGTTTGCTCCTGGAGGATTCTGTTGGGTTTCTGTAAATTGGCTTAGAGTCTGGTTTTTGACCAACTCTATATATAAAATGTCATGAGATAACTTTTTTGTTGTGATCTGGAGCTATATAAATAAAATTTGATTGATTGAGTGATTTGATTGGTTTTCCCCTGTAAGTCGCTTTGGAAAAAAGCATCTGCCAAATGCATAAACATAAACATCAACTTTAATCTGAGCTTTTAAGATCATTTACGTGATCAGTAAATTAAATAAGGGACAATATCTGATTTTCACAACAAAAAAAGAAGATATTTTTGTAACAAAAGTAGGTCAAAGTTCAAAATTTTTATGAATTTTTAAAATCTTCCCATTTACTTATAATGGGGGAAATGTGTGCGAGGCGTGGGGTTTGTTGTGCCTGCCACCACTTGTTATGTGTTGTTTTCCTTTACAGATAAATGTTCCAGTAAAACAACTTCTCCCAAGACACTATTTAACAGCGACACTATTTGTGCATCCAGCATTTAAAGCCTCCCGGAAGAGTCTGATTTCCTTAAATAAATACAAATTAGTCAGACAGTTGAGTTTGTTTCCTCTATTCTACAATGATAGTGGACTGTGTCAGATTTAGCTCCGGCAGTGAAGATAATATGGAAATAGTTTGACTATAACCCTAATAATGAGAAAAACAGTGACATAATAACACACAATAAAAATAGAAACAGAATGCAATGATTTGCAAATATCTTAACCCATAAAGACCCAAAGAGCCACTGACAACTAAAAGCATCTACTGATCTAAACTGTTTAATATCTTCTGATCCACTAATTCTATCAATCCATGTAAATAATTAGTGTAAAATGCAGTTTGTCATCTTTTCATAGTCATTAGATATGACCCATTTGGACGTTCAGAGCCTCTGTAGTTACCGTGGAAACACCGTCATCTCCTACAACATTGATTCACCAGTAAAACCCATGGAGTTGGATCAATGACAGTGGATGGACACACTTATTTTTTACATTCAGTTATTGATAGTTTGCTGAAAAAGTGACTTTTTCTTTACTTTTTGCTTTATCTGATATAATATCCCACAACTTTAATCTGAGCTTTTAAGATCATTTACATTATCAGTAAATTAAACAAGGGACAATATCTGACTTTCACCAAAAAAAAGCAAAAAAAAAAAAAGGAAATTTTTGTAACAAATGTTGATAAATCACTTAAAGGTTAAATAGAGAGAGAACATTTATTTGGGAACTGACACAAAAGGAGCATTGGGTTTTGATGGGTTATATTTTACTCACAACAGAATAAAGAAAACATGAAATGTTCAAACGGAGACAATGTGACATTTTAAGAAAACATCTGGGAACTGAGGAGATCAGTTGCTGGAGTTTTGGGAGAAGAACGTTGTCCTATTCTTGTCTGATGAAGGATTCTTGTAGATCAACAGTCTGGGATTTTCTTTGTTTATTTGTCATTTCATGATGCATCAGATGTTTTCTATTTGCAGACGGTCTGGACTACAGGGAGGCCAGTTTGGTCTGGTCTGGTTTGGACTCTCCTATCACAAAGCCAGGCTGTTGTAATAGATGCACTAAGTCAGTGGTTCCCAACCTTTTTTTTTAATTGTGACCCCATTTTAACATCACACATTTCTGGTGACCCTAGAAATTCAAAACAGAGAGATTTTTTTTTGCTAAAATTAATTTATTTTGATCATGTAATAGTTTGCCATACGATGTTGCAAATACACGTTAATTTTAGACGACATTAAGGCTATATAATGTACATAATGCACCTTTTTGGTGTCTGCTTCTTAGTTTCTCTTGGAGATGTTTTAGCGGGGCCAGGCAGGTGAAGATATCCTTCCATTCTCTGTTCGGCCTGGTTTTCTGACTGTGACTGTGTCTAGGCAGGTTAAAGCGTAGTAACGCACACGGTCACATGATCGGACCATTCAAGATATGCCCTCGGATGTTATAGCCTGTATTTTATTTGAACTTGATTTTTATTAGGAAAAGTGTGTGGTGTTTTAACTATAATGAAAAGTATATTGAATCATTAAGAAATATTTTTTATTTATAATGTGTTTTTTTTTAATCTATTGCTAGAAATTTCAGGCGACCCCATTTGAATTCCATGTGACCCCACGTGGGGTAGCAACCCCAAGGTTGAAAAACACTGCAACAAGTTGTTTTTTCTTTTATTTTGCTAAACAATGCAAAGCTTTCCCTGAAAAACATGTTGCCCAGATGGAAGCATGGGTTGTTCTAAAACAGGGGTGTCCAATCCTGGTCCTCCAGGGCCAGTATACTGTACGTTTTAGATGTATCCCTCTTCCAACACACCTGATTCAAATGATAAGCATATCATCAAGATCTGCAGAAGCCTGATAATGAGAATCAGGTATGCTGGAAGAGGGGAACATCTAAAACATACAGGATACCCACCCTTGAGGACCAGGACTGGACACTCCTGCTCTAAAACTTATATAAACTAGGGTTGGGAATCTTAGTTGTAAGGTATGATTTGCATCTCAATGCAGCATCTCCAATCCAATATATTAAAGATATGTGTGTGGCATCGATTCACACAGATTGGTCAGACTTTAATCAGAAATATATAAGCATTAAACATTTTTGAGTTTCAAAACCTGTTGGATTTCTTTTACATTTTAGTTTGACACATGCTTATGAGGGTCATTTTAAGATTATAAAAGAAAAGTGTAAAAATGCCACATCGTACAGTATAGTGTTAAGAGTCTGCTCTGTTTTGTTTTTTTTTAATCTGTGACTCAAATGGGAATCGATTCACTATAGTCAGACGAACCGGAAGAATCGTGTTAGTTTGAAGAATCGAACTTCACATCACTAAACATAATACTTGCAAAATGTTCCTTCAGCTTTTTATTTTTTTGTACCACCTCCATTTCCAGCCTGTTGCACCCAACCCAAGTCTTTGGACATTTAACTATGTAAAATAGTACATTGATATGTTTTATGTTTAATCATTTCTGTATTGAATAAAATCTGAGTTTGTGAGATTTACAAATCATAGCTTTTTTTAAATTTACATTTAACATAATGACCCGACTTTTGGGGTTGTACACACAAAGCAGCTGAGGTTCAGGAAGTTGTCCACAAAATGGAGGGATGTCCATCTCCCCCTGCCTTTAGTAAAAACACCAAACTCATGTTTAAATGAAGTGAATGAGGTTTTGATTGTTGGTGTGATGGAAAAGTGCTATATCTGTTGACCAACGTAAATATAGTAAAACATTTTAGTTGAATACTATTGATATTAACACTGCAGAACAGTCATAGTAAGGGTGTAAATATTTCATCCTGTCAATCATCCACCACAACAAAGCAACAAGAATAGCTTTCTGCAGTTCACTATATCTTTTTAACTGTTTACAATTAAGGCATATGAGCAGCTGGGACGCTCTGACAGCTGATGGCTGGATCGTTAACAGAGCTAACACATAATAGATAATATATTTAAGATCCACTGTTATAAATTGCTTAAACCCCAAAGAATAACAGATTTCATGCCATGCTGCCAAGTAACTGAAGACATTGTAAGCTGTAACAAAGCCCAGTAATTTAAGTGCTGGATGCAAGGCTGACATCCAACAAAGGCTGACAGAATGCCTTCCATATGCTAACTGTGCAGAATTACAGCGGTGATAATCCTTTGTAATTGTACCCTGTTTTTCATGGAAGCAAAAAATATGGTGAACGAGTTGTGAGAAAATTCTCACTTTCTCTGATTTTACGACAACATTTCTCCCAAATTCCAAATAAAAATATTGTTATTTAGAGCATGTATTTGCAGAACACGACACATGGTCAAAATAACAAGAAGATGCCGATGTTTTCAGACCTCAAATAATGCAAAGAAAACCAGTTCACATTCATTTCTAAACAACACAATATGAATGTTGTAACTTGGGAAAAGTTCAGACGTCAATATTTGGTGGAATAATCCGGATTTTCAGTGGCAACTTTTATGGGTCTTGGCTCTCCACCATTGCTGTTGGATGACTTTATGCAGCTCCTGGCATAGAAATGCAAGAAGCTCAGACATGTTTGATGGCTTGTGACCATCCATTTTCCTCCAAAAGTTTTCAAAGTGGGTTCAGGTCTGGAGTTTGGGCTGGCCATGACAGGGTCTTTATCTGGTGGTCCATCATCCACACCTTTATTGACCTAGCTGAGGCAGGGAACATTGTCCTGATAGAAAAACCAGTCCTCACAGTTTGGGAAAATTGTCAGAGCAGAAGTCCAGTAGTTTTCAAGAGTTATTTTTGGATTCCAGTTACTTGTGTGGTACTAATAGCATTATTTTTGCCTATTGTAAGAAGATAGTGATGTTCACAGTAGTGGTGTTTATACTTCTCCTTCTTAAATAAGACATGGATCAGGTGTTTATTCAGTAGAATCAGCTGTGCTTGTGTTGGAATTCAACAGACACAGGAATGGAATGGCTGTCATACATGCACACACGCTGATTTCAGAGGAAATTTCAGTGGTCTCTCAATTTTTTCCAGAGCTGTGTGTGCTTTCTTTCACAGAAATGTACATATAAAGGGAATTCACCCAGATCAGGGCACTTTTCATCCAGAAAATATGAAGTAAATGGTGACAGACTGTCACCAAACTAAATTTAGAAAAGCAAAGTAGTCTGTTGACTTGGGAAAATTGCATTTGGCAAAACAATGACCTCCTACTTGTCTGCTCAGATGTCTAGTGTCTGAGTTAATTAAATCCTATTCTAGAGATGGTTTGATTTAGAAAAGGCAGTGCAGTGTTGTTTGTTAACAGCTCAAAACCTAAAATAAAATGTTAAAACCCACTTTATAAAAAAAAAAAAAAATGCTAAGCATCCCAAGGGTCTGAAATGTGTGCACGTTAACCCACTACTATTGAGCTGAGTTTTTTTTTTTTTTCCCCACTGGAATAAATCATTACAACAGCAGCTCTGACTATACACAGGAAGTCAAGCAATTTTATAAACATACAAACACATGATCTACCCAAATTGTCAATCAGGCTGAACACCTGGGAGTTGTACATATTCAGCTGCCCGAAGAAACTTTATAAACATTACAGAGGTCCCAGTCAGAAAACAGTGATACTAAAATGGGTCGGCACCATTTTCTTTTCTTATGACAAGCTTTCAAAAAACTAACAATGACAGGAGAAGAAATATTTGGAGTATGAAATGTCATGTCTGTGCAGTGAAGGCCTGCTGGTCCTGCAGTCGAAGCATGAATGATGATTTTGCAATCCATGTCCATTACCTTCTGAAAAACCTATTACTCAAACTGGGACTTTTTGAAAAAGTGAAACAGAAAGCTGCGGCCAAAAGATTACTAAAAAATGGACTGGTACACAGTCTATGCTATTAGGATGCTTATAGTGATAACAGATGTTCTTTTCTAGGTTGTGGTGGGGTGGGCAGTTCAATTTACTTTATAAATTCCGAAGTCAGAAATGATCCCTAAGTGGAGCTGAGACTTAAAAAAAGAGGAAAAACCCTGCAGAATAAAGGGTAGCTTTCTGCAAGTGAAAATGATCAGATCTATAAAACTGAAGATAAGCTATTACATCATAATATGTTATGTATTTTACTCAAAACTAAACCCATCTGAGATCTATTTAGGTCCAAGATTCTGGTTCACCTTGACAGCCTTAGCATTATAATCTCATTTATGACAGATCTGATTTTCTTATTTGGCTGTTCACGTCATTCCTGAAAATGTGGTCAATATCACATTCAACTGTGAACTGGTCACAATTGAACCTCAACTACAAAGTCAGAGTAGCTGTTAGCATTTAAATGATTTCCTTCAGTAAAAGTAGTAAGTAAGTAAAGTAAAGTAAATTTTATTTATAGAGCACTTTTCACAGACAGAGTCACAAAGTGCTTTATCAATTCAAATCAGAATCAAATTAAGTTTACAGAGACCCAACAGAATCCTTCAGGGGCAAACACTTGTGATTGGTGACAGTGGCGAGGAAAAACTTCCCTTTAACGGGCAGAAACCTCGAGCAGACCCAGACTCCTGAAGGATGGCTGTCTGCCTTGACCAGTTGGGGTTAAAGAGAGAGAGAGAGAGTAAAGGAGGAGAAAAGAGAGAGCGATAGAGATATAGAGAGACTGGGGGGGGGATGACACATGGAGTACGTTATGATGAATACATAGAGTGTAATCAGTCTGTGGTGGTCCTGGGTCAGGTGGGAGACTAAAAAGCCTTTTTGAACAGGAGGGTTTTGAGGTGTTTCTTAAAGCTCTCTACAGAGTCCATGGACCGTAGGTGTAGAGGCAGGTCATTCCATAGACGTGGTGCCACAGCTTTAAAAGACCTGTCACCGCGTGTGCTAGTATGTGTAGTAACACATACAGTGAAAATACTCTTCTTTCAGCCTTACTTTTCAGGCTACAATATCAGAATCAGGATACTTTATTAATAAATAAATAAATATTCTACTGAGATGTAATTAGAACTGCCATTTGTACAATATGTACTAAACAATATATTATCAATATAATAATTTATGATCAATACATAAATAAGCATGCAAAAATATTGTTGTGTTATTAAAAATGATGTGGTTATAATGAGGAATTAAACCAGTGGTTCCCAACCTTTTTTGGCTCCTGATCCCATTTTAACATCACAAATTTCTGGCGACCCCAGACATTCAAAACGGAGACATTTTCTTTGCTAAAATTTATGCATTTCTGATCGTGTAATACTTTGCTATACTATGTTGCAAATAAAAGTTAATTTTAGTTGACATTTAGGCGATATAATTTATACTGAGCAAAAATATAAACGCACCATGTACAGTATTTGTGTAACTCGAGACGCGTGGCCCAAAATGGGCTCATGATGTCTGATAATTGTAAAACATGGCTAATTCTCTTGAGTTATAAACAAACTGTGATAGCTCGAGCGGTCAAGACATGTTTAAAAAGGAGCACAGACCCAGGATTTTAGGAAAAAAATACAAATATCTTTTATTTTCTTCAGAGCATCAAACCAACATAACCTTCACCAACCACCATCCAACACTAAATGACACTATAAACAAAAATGCACTGTGCATGTGACCAGACTACACCATTTTTCCAAAGGGGAGACACAATTTACACATACTAACTAAACAGTTCTTTCTTCCTTTAAAAACACCCCAAACTCATAAAATACACTATTTACAAATATTAAGACAAAACCAAATACCCAACACCACTATACATGTGGTGATGCGCGCACCTGCTGGCACACCAATCAATGACCGGAGCCTTTATTAGGAGGGCCTCTCACCTGGTTCTCTCTCTTCCTTCACTCCTGACGTCACACGCCAGTGCCACAGAGCTCCCGACTGAGAGCAGCCGAGACTGCAAACGAGATTCACTCACCTGTGCCGGGATTCAAGGCACAGTCACTCCACGTTCGCTCGTTACATGCTGCAACGCTAGAACGCTGGCGTTTGGGAAGCCTTTCGCGCTCCGTCCAGCAAACCTCCATGTTTGGTAGCCCTACTCTCCGGCAACATTTGGAAGAACGACACGAGGAATTGAAATCATCCCGGCTGGGCGTCTGAAGTCGCGGCGTGGTAGGTATTTGCTAGCTTATGATTGCTCTTAGTTAATAGCATTCAACCACTAAACCACGCTATTAAATGCAGGGTCCGAGGAGCGACGAGCCTCCCCTTTTTCCTCCCTTTTTCTTCGCTTGGTTTCCTGTGGTGGTCGGTCATCTTTCCCGCAAATCCTGGACTCCTGACCGGTTCTCTCATCCCCTGGCCGGACCCGCGGAATGATTCATCTGGGGCCGCCGCTTCGGTTGTCTGGACCCGCGGAACCATACGGCCCCTAGCTCCGCTGAGGACGCTTGAGCGAGCCTCCAACCAAACTTATCGGCGGTATTACTACACCCTGGTAGGCTGACTCTTTTAACTCAAAGACTGTGTTTTGTTTAAAGAGCACGGTTGAAGGCTCTGGCCCACTGCTGTGGCGTTTGACTTTTGTTTTTTTTTAATTGTAACTTGGACTGTCGTTTTTTAGATAAGTGTGAGTGTGGATGGATGAGTGTGGATGTTGGGTTTGTTTTAAAAAGAGAAAGTAAATGTTTGTTTTAAAAGTAAGAGGTATTATTAAATAAAGATTTTGTATTTTTTTATAATTTGGTCTACTGTCCTATCAGACACTTACATGCGTGACCTTATGGTGGGCTAAATTTAGGCTTAGCCTATTTATATTCCTTATTGTCCCTTACTAGGGTGGCGTTGTCTACAAAATTTTGGCTTTAAGACTGAGGTAACGGGTGATGTTTCACCCCACGGCCATGACATACAAACACATATATACATTTTTACATTTATACCGACACCAAAACACCCCTCCTTCAACCACCCCAAGTGTGCTACCCTCCCGGAACCTTTAAGTAGTGTCCAAACTCCCCCAGGGATTCTTTTAGCTGGACACACCAGAAACAGAAGCCAACATAAGGTAAGTTGGCGTCTACACATTCCCCACAATATTCTAAAAAAATAATGTCAATATATTAACTTTATACAATTTTACCACTGCTATACACCTTTAAGACTATGCACCGACTTTGTGATATACGCAGGCACATTATGCATGCCCGGCGAAACAGGACCACCACACACACGGCTCACCATCCCCTCGCTGGACCCGCTCCATCACAGAATTACTCTCTAAACAATATTTAATAAAGATACATTTAAACATATTGTATGTACATTTCTTTTGTGCTATGTGGTTTAACGCTTACATAGTTATTCAATATACTAATATAATTAATACCGGACGTAATGGCGACCCACCGTTACACAAACTTTATGTCCATCTCTGCGAGTGAGCACTAGTTCAGTGATCCAGTGATTCCACCCACAACACAGGTGTGTCATGTCCAGATGCTGCTCAAACAGCGTTAACAGTATTCAGACACTCCTTATACTGGAGACAATAAAAGGACACCTCAAAATGTCACATGTCCTCAGATGTCACCATGACACAGATGTCGCAAATCATGCAGGAATGGTTCTGGATAACATCCCATAGCTCCGTGTAGCCCTCAAAGAGGAGTGGAATAACATTCCATTGACCACAATTGACAATATGGTCAACTCGATGACAAGATGATGTGTTGCTCTATGGGAAGCCAAGGGTGGACACATGAGATATGGAGTTGGGATTTCTTTCAACTGGCCCCCACCGTGTCCACATGAATGTCCCTGAATGCCAGACGCCACTATCATGTTCTAATGGACAGAAATTTGTACCACATCAACAGAATAAACTGGGTGCGATTGAATATACTGTGTCACATGGTGCGTTTATATTTTTGCTCAGTGTATATTATTATGGATGGAGGCAGAAAAGCCAGGTGTAGATTACTGCACAAAGTCAGAATTTTATTTTCCTTGGTCAGGATATGTACAGTCAGTCCAGGCTGACAATTAATACTGAACAAACAATAATTCAAACTATGAATTATGAAAGAGCTGCAGCATCTGAAACTGACCACAATGAACATTTGACAGATAAACAGTACCACAGTGCTTCAGTTTCAGCTTCACTGTTTGTCATGTCTTTTATGGATTGGGATTGTCTCTGTCAACTCACCATATATTTTTTATCTGTAAGTTTTTATTTTTACTTTTATCAATTACTGGAAATTTCAGGCGACCCCATTTGAATTCCAGGTGACCTCATGTGGGGGACCCCAAGGTTGAAAAACACTGAATTAAACCGTCTGATGGCCACAGGCAGGAATGATTTCCTGTGTCATTCAGTGGTGCATTGGGGGGGCATCAGTCTCACTGATCGTGCCCCTGTGACTGACTGTCATGGAGTGGAATTGTCCAGTATTGTCCTGATGTTAGATGACATGCGCCTCTCTGACACCACCATCAGAGAGTCCAACTCCATCCCCACAGTGTTACTGGCCTTGAAATTCCTATCCATACTGACTGTACAGTAGAAAGACTGCTGTCAGTGTTCTAATGCTGCAGTAAATTGAATCAAAAACATCATACATAACAGTAATATACTGATCAGCCATTCCATTCTGACCACTGTCAGGTTAAAGTGGTTAATATCGACCAAAAGTATCTAAAGAACAACAACCGGATCTCAACCAACCCAGGATCTATGGGAGCAGAACATTATTACCACCTGTCTGATATTCTGTAGGTTCCCCTTTTTCCACCTGGGGGGACAGCTTTCTCCATTGCAGCGCCACCCCTCTGGAACTCCCTCCCACCTTCTATCCAGCACTGCTCCGACCCCAACACCTTTAAATCTCTTTTAAAAACTCATTAAGATTGCTTTTAATGTTTAATCCTAATGTTTAATGTTTAACCGTTTTATATTCGTATACCTGCCTTTTGCACCAGCTTTTAATCTGTTTTTAATGTCTGGTTTCTGTTTTTATCTGCTGCATGTAAAGTGTCTTTGAGTTCTATGAAAAGCGCTATACAAATAAAATGTGGTATTATTATGATTATTATTATTATCATTATTATAGAAACAGCTCTGACCTGAGGCCTAGTCTCCACCAGACCTCTGAAGGTGTGCTGCGGTATCTGGACCAAGACTCTTGAAGTCCTGGGTGGACCAGAATAGGTGGACCTCCATGGATCAGATTATCTGTCCAACACCTCCCGTAGATGCTCAGTGGTCCTCAGATTAGGAGGTCCATCTATAGTCAGATGAGGGTGAGGAGGTCCATCCAGACAGGTGAGGGTAAGGGAGGAGGTCACAGATCCGGGCTCACAGATGTCCTATAATAATTCTTCATTCTAACCATAATGCTGTCAGATCAGATGACTGGAAACAGTGGGAGTGGAGGCGTTGTTCTGGGTTAAATAGTGAACACACCTGTTTAGCGCACCCTTGAACGCAAATAGTGAGCGAACGATGGCTTAGTGAACGTAACGAGCGCAGAAACAGATTTTGCATTCATTAAGCCTCTGCATTTGCCGACCTATCGTTCGCTCACTATTTGTGTTCAAGGGTGTGCAAACGGCTTTGTTCACTTTGTAACCCAGAAACATGCCCCTGGAACACCCAACAACACCTGCAGTTGTGGAAATGTTCTAACCCAGTCATTACAGTTACTGTATGAACCTGGTCAAAGTCACTCAGATCCTTAAGTTGCTCATTTTGCTGCACATCAGATTCAATGACGAAATGTTCACTTGCTGCCTAATATATCCAACCCAGTGAAAAGAACTGTTGTACTGACATAATCAATATTATTACCCCTTCTCCTGTCAGTGGTCAGTGTATATTACACAGTATGAAGAACTGTTACTTGGATAAACACTGTTTTTAACTCTTTCTGATTCATGCTCTTCACACTGTCATGAAAATAACAGATCTGAGTCACATGCGGGTGAAAAGCTCAGATTTGAGCTACTTTTAGCTGCAGTGTGAACACAGGCTACTTTTGGAAAGACTGGTATTAAAGAAATTACTTTTAAAAAGACTTCCAGAATGCAGGATAGCATGGACAGGATTGGAGAATGTGTTTGAGAGGATGAATTAAATCCTGTAGGTGTGAGTGTGAATCAGGTAGACACAGATTTTAAAACCAGGTCAGCAGAAAGCATACACATTCACAGTGCCTTGTGCCTTAGCCGTTACATTGGTGACTATGAATGGGGAGATTTTCCTCTCCCTGACTTCCTTTACAGTCTCTATCAAATAAAGGTCAATAACATCCACTATAAATGGATACAAGAAAAGAAGCTTACTTAGAAAAGTCTTGTGTCTTAAAAAGAAATGTAAAAATGGTGTAAATACTGGAAGATGTTTCCCAATCTGCATCAATTTTTGACTTGACTGAATATTTAAAATAAAAGCTTTTTAAAATTATGTCAACAGCTGAATACTGCTTCTGTACATGAATCATAAATCATTTTCCCCTCTTCAATCAACCTTGTCAAAAAAGACGTGTGGCTTTTTATAAGTGTGCAATTCATGAGCTTCTTTTGAGCAGATCATCATGTAGATGCATCTCTCCTCGCTGCTGGATGCAGTGAACTCATGTAGCTATGCTCTCTAGTGTTAAATGGCCCTCGCCAAAAAAGGAAAT
Source organism: Sphaeramia orbicularis (assembly GCF_902148855.1). Taxonomy (NCBI): domain Eukaryota; kingdom Metazoa; phylum Chordata; class Actinopteri; order Kurtiformes; family Apogonidae; genus Sphaeramia; species Sphaeramia orbicularis. The sequence goes on from NC_043957.1 coordinate 20,332,416, forward strand.
CTGCGCATGCTAATGAAGGGAGAGTAAGAAAAGGAGACAGGAGCTATTGTTAGCATCGTTTCTGTCACTGACACAGCAATGACGCAAGGAGGAAGGAGATGACCAAAAGGGAAAGAAGGTAGAAAAGACACAGAGGAGAAGGAGAACGAAAAAGGGTACCAAAAAGATGAGTGGATGTGGAGGAAGGATCAAAAACGAATGTGTCTGAAGATACATACACACACACACACACATATATATATATATATATATACACACACACACAGGGTGGGAAGCAAAATTTACAATGAACATTTAGTTGTTTTTTCTCAGCAGGCACTATGTCAATTGTTTTGAAACCAAACATATATTGATGTCATAATCATACCTAACATTATTATCCATACCTTTTTGGAAACTTTTGCCCATATGAGTAATCAGGAAAGCAAACGTCAAAGAGTGTGTGATTTGCTGAATGCACTCGTCACACCAAAGGAGATTTCAAAAATAGCTGGAGTGTCCATAAAGACTGTTTATAATGTAAAGAAGAGAATGACTATGAGCAAAACTATTACGAGAAAGTCTGGAAGATACTATTAAAGAAGAATGGGAGAAGTTGTCACCCAAATATTTGAGGAACACTTGCGCAAGTTTCAGGAAGCGTGTGAAGGCAGTTATTGAGAAAGAAGGTGGACACATAGAATAAAAACATTTTCTAATATGTAAATTTTCTTGTGGCAAATAAATTCTCATGACTTTCAATAAACTAATTGGTCATACACTGTCTTTCAATCCCTGCCTCAAAATATTGTAAATTTTGCTTCCCCACTCTGTATACATACATACATATATATATATATATATATATATATATATATATATATATATATATATATGTATATATGTATATATGTATATATATATATATATGTATATATATATATGTGTGTGTATATGTATGTATATGTATATGTATGTATATGTATATATGTATGTATATGTATATATATATGTATATATATATATATATATATGTGTGTGTATATATATATATATATATGTGTGTGTGTATATATATATATATATATATATATATATCAGTGTGTGTGTGTGTGTGTGTGTGCTAGTGTATAATGGTCCTTATAAAACCAGTTTCAGCTGAACTACCGAAGTGAGGACCTGACCCACAAAAACCTACCTTTAGATCTGGAGTCTCAAACATGGGATGAAATTTGTGAAGTGACTGAAGACGTTAACAGACCAGGGTGTCAGACTCATGTTAGTTCAAGGGCCACATACAGACCACTTCCAACTAAACTGGGTTAGCCAGTAACATATTAGCTTAATAACCTTTAACCCCATATTTACAATTATAGAAAAAAAAAAAAAACATTTGTGTTGTTATTGTCAGGCAGATGCTAAATTAAGCAAAGACTGTGCATTTGAATATAGCACCTACAATAACTAAAATGCTAATTAGTGACATTAGGTATAATTGTCATCATAGTAATTATACACATTTTTCACTCTCAGGCAGAGCTAGCCTGCCCTATAAGCAAACCAAGCACCGGCTTAGGGCCCTGCAGCCAACAGGGGGCCCCAAACTTATGTATCATGTCATTTGATTTGTTGATTATCTGGCAACGCCGAACAGTGAAAGCGGTGATTGTAATGAAAACCTGGCAACCCAGGATGAAGTGATTAGTCAGTTTGTTGGAGCAGTTTCACCATGTCCAAACGACTACACCCTTCGAGCGCTGATAAACGTAAGTAGAAAAAAGTTGAAGAAGAAAAGAAACAACCCTCCCAAGGTAATGTGAAATACATTTTTCCATGAACACATAATGACAACAAATGCTTCATGGGAACTGGGCGGAGGGCTGTCTTTTTAGTGTATTAATTTAAAGACTGTTTTAGTGTCGTGGTGCGGCGGAGCCCCGTGGTGTTGCTCTCCATGGCATTCTACTGTGTGCCGGGGGGGGTTTGGTTGGGCTGAAGTGGCTAACGGCCTTGTTTGTGTTGACTTGTCACATAAGCATTAACGTTTTCATGTTTCTTCATTCTGGGATCCAGTTTCAAAAATGTACATATTTGGGTTTGTCCCAGTTTGGAGTTCAAACTGACTTCACACTAACCCATGAGAGCGTTCTGTTACTGTCAGAATGAAAGTGAGGTCCTGTGAGTCCAGACTTTCAGGGATACGTTGTGTTTTTAAATGGGGTTGTCTGAGGTACTTCAGTCAGTGAATTACCTGCTGTCAGATTGCAATCACGGATTTGGAAAACCACAAAGGACTTCTGGCACAGAAGCAAAGCAGTGTACTGCTGCCGTTGGGGCTGGTCGCAAAAACAGCTTAAAGCAAACCTATTTAAGACAGGATCAGTTTAAGTGAAATATATTTTAGGATATTTTCCCTGACTACCATGCTGTCAGTCTTTTTTACCTGGAAGGAAGTGATCTGCACCAGAATATTCTGTGAATAGTGCAGAGACACTAGGAGTCGATGAGTTACTTGTACAGCTTAGAGAATGTAAAACAAAGGCGTCGTCTGTGTTTGTGTTACAAACGAGGCTGCGAAGACCATGATCTAATGCAGGTAAACCTGATTTTGTGACTAGCCACTTCAGCAGCAGTACATTCCTTTTCTTTCGTGCCAGAATTCCTTTTTGCTTTTCCAAAACCATGATTGCAATCTGACTGCTTATATAAACCCACTAACAATAATCCAAACTATCTCTTTAACATCCATCCATTTTGAACCTCCACTTGTAGTTCATTTGACAGTGAACATCATTTATTTAGCATGTGACTAAATCACAAACTAATGCCGCGTTTCCACTGCGTGGTACCAGCTCAACTCGACTCTGCCTTTTTGCATTTCCATTACAAAAAAGGACCTGGAATCTGGTACCTGGTACTAGATTTTGGTATAGTTTTTTGGTTCCAAGACTGGGGGACGGATACTAAAACGTGACATGTAAACACTGCAGACCACTGATGGGTCAGGGAGTTGTCTGTGTGACCCGCCGTTTTACAAAAATCAGATGCAGAATTTTACAGTAAATATAGCGGTAGGTTAATCCACACAATGACAGTCTGTAAAACTACACCATGGTTTGTCCAGGAGATTCAGATGGAAAAATTCAGCATGAGCTTGATGAGACAACACGCAACGAGTGACTTTATCAGCAACTCTCTGAGCAGACGACACTAAAGTAATGTGCCGCATCGCTATGACATCCAGGTACTCTAATGTCGGTAGTATCCTGTAATGGAAATGGTCTCCAGGAATAGTACCTGGTATTCGAGCCGAGCCGGTTCCACGTAGTGGAAACACGGCATAAATGACATCAACTGGAATACAGCTCAGACTGAACCCTTTAGATAACATTTAGATGGGCCCCTGTGGTCCTAGGGTATTGTTGAGATGTTCAGGTTAAAATAAGGAGGTTAGGGTCAAGTATTCAGCTGTAAATGTTAAGGATAACGTGATACGAGATGATCTGAGTGACACAAATGTGAATGTTGGTCACAAAATGTTAACAAAATTAACCATGAAGACAAATACATACGTTTATTCCAATTACATTTATTTCAGTGTCAGATTGTATTATGACATTTGTCATTATTGTTTTGTAACGAACACTCTTGTTTGCAATGACACACCAGAATTCAATGCACCCCAGTACATTTATTCATATATATGTATGTGTTATGCAGGTAGAAAAATTAAATTCAAGTAATTGTAATTTGCTGGATCATCTACAGTAACGTACATTGTAAAACTATATATGTCTGTGTTTAGGCCATAAATTGTGTTCTTGCCCCCCCCCCCCCCCCCCCCCCAAACTTGGTAAATACTGTATATATATTGTTTTTGTGTGTGTGTATTACCAAGTCCTTATTTATAGACATTTTTAAAATATTATTTCTTCTGTATATTTGGTATACACGCTGACTAACATATTTCACTGGATCGCTGTGGTTGCTTTTGTGCCAAGGTCTTGTATTGATGTTGAAGAGTCAGACGTCTGTGCAAAGTGTTCTCTGAAGTGTCGTGTGTGAAAGCAATGTCTCACGCCTCCTGAACTGTTCCTTGACAAGCCCAATGAATCCAATGAACCCGATGAACCCTGGCATTGTCCAGTCTATATTAAATGAGAAGCTCCTCACTGCATCAGTTAATGTTAAAGCGCTTGTTTCAGACTGAGACATTCATCACTGCAGTAATTATCCAACAGAACAATCTTATCTACTTGCTTAATTAAATTCACATAGGGACTTTTTTTTTTTTTTTTTTTTTTTTTTTAAGGCAGTTCCTTTGTGTATTTACAAAGATAACTAATTACATCACATAATGTAACAGCAAGGGATTTTGGGTAGGAATCTGAAAAGTCCTAACCCCCTACCAGGAACTTTGCCCATGGAAAGTTTGAGGACAAGGGAAGGTTTTTCTTTACCTGGGTAATTTCCGTGGAAAGGTTTTTCAAAATCCCAGATAAATTTAAAGTTCCTGGTAAAGTTACTGCAATGGAAAAGGGGCTCATGGGGAAGTGCATGTCTTGGTGTGTTAATTTTAACCCTTTATTGGGCAAGTGACTATTTTTGGGCATTTCCGCATAAATTACATAAAGACTTAAAGACAGCAACAGTTACAGTGAGTCAACAAACTCGGGTCCAATGTGGTCTACAGGGTCTGTAAGGTCCACCCCTATATGAACAGTAGTTGCTTTTCCATTGACCCTAAAATTGCGCAAAGATAACTTGCGAATAAAAATTTACCAAATGGAAAAACAACAATTTCGCCCAAATTCTCATTTTTCGATTAAAAGTTTTTGCGCTGGCAAGAGGTGGTTTTTTGGGTGTAGCTTAAATGGTATATCACGCAAAACTGCAATGGAAAGACCTTTTTCTGCAACTAGAGCCACAAGAATAAGAAAAAAAAACAAAAACATGTTGACAGATATTACAACAAGAAAAGCAGAAGCGTTTTAAAAGAAACATAGCACAGTATGTGCAGACACACCAAGAAACCCAATCATTTTTTAAATTTAGTATGGGATAGAGGGGTAATATAATAATAATGAGTATATCTGTAAATCAACACGATATTTACGTTCGTCACCATGTTTATGGAATGACTTCTCGTGTCATCTCACGATAATAAGTGATTTAATGGAAAAACCGACATTACGCACTTCTGTATTTTTTTACATTTAGTAAATATCAGTAAAGTTTTGCGCATATGACTAATGGAAAAGGGACTAGTGAGTGTAACTGCTTTGTTAGGTACCATGGAGTTACGGTACTAATGTAAGGAGTGATGTTCAAAGGGAGAATGTGGATGTGGACAGGTGCACTTATGTTATTGTAATGTTTTAAAAGTCCTAATGTTCTAAAATACATGTTCCTTTCACCTTACACATGTTTTTCTTGTATTTTTTTTATTTATACTTCTTGTACTTATTTAATTTTTTTGGCCACTTATAGGTAAGGAACCAAATATGATAACTTCATTGACCTTGATTTTCTACATGAAAATAAATATTTTTGAAAAAAAAAATCACAATAAAAGTCTTCTTATGTCGTCCAATAACACACTAAGGTTGAAATGTTGAATTTCAGAGTATTTCTATGAGTGCCCTATAAAGAGCTAAGTAAGGATAATAATAATAATAATAAAAATAATAATAATAATAATAATAATAATAATAATAATAATAATAATATATGAATCTTTATTAAAATTCCTGTAATAAAGTACATTCAGAAGAGATCTCTCATGGATGAAACTATGGAATTATTGAGTCTCCTCATCAGTCCTCCTGTAAAGCAGTAGAACATGGCAGGTAGTATGGACTGATGAGTCATTAACTCTTTCCCCGCCAGAGCCTTTTCCAGTGAGTTGGTTGCCAGCGCCTGTCATGCCTGCAGCCAGACGTTAGTCTGGTTTTGTCTGTCTTTTATGTTTGTTTGTCACTTCCTGTTTTATTTTGTTAAGTTTCCCCTCATGTGTCTTGTCTGTTGTCTTTACTTCCTGTTCCCTGATCGTTCTCACCTTTTACCTGATTACCTGTCTCCGCCCTGATTTGCTCCACCTGTGTCTAGTTGTCTTCCCTCCCTTTTGTGTATTTAAACCCTGTCTCTTCCCCCTGTCAGACGCCAGTTTGTTACTCTTGCAGTACTTACCAGCGTTCTGATCTTGTCTGTCTGTTTTTGGATTCCTGTTTTTTTGACCCGTTTTGCTTACGCGGTTTTGCCTACTGCCTGCTCCCTGTCGGTTTTTCTGCCTCATCTGATTCCTGGTTCTGATCGCCTTGCCTGACTTTTGGTACGTGAGTTTTTGCCTTTCCCTTATGTCCTGTCGCCTGATTTATAGCTTACCTGTGTATGACCTGTTTCCGTCCCTGACCTCCCTTTGCTTTTCCCCAGTCGGGAAAAAGACCCCGCTAACCACACGGGGAGACGGGTTGTCGTTCTCGGTCCGGAGGACTGAGTTGAAGAGGAAATTACCACCTATTATCCTCAAGATTTTGTCATTTATATTTTTCCTACACCTGTGTGTGACTAATAAATCTTTTGAACTTAACATCCTGACTCTGAGTTCTGCTTTTGGATTCTGTGCCTGTACTAGCGCCATTACAGTACAAACTGGCCATGAAGAAGTACATCGACGAGTCTCTGGCAGCTGGGTTAATTAGACCCTCTTCTTCGCCTGCAGGAGCAGGTTTCTTTTTTGTTGACAAGAAAGATAAGTCTCTTAGGCCATGTATAGATTATCGGGGACTAAATGACATTACTGTCCGAAACCGATATCCATTACCACTGATGTCCTCAGCTTTTGAACTTTTGCATGGGGCTAAAATATTTTCCAAGTTGGATCTTCGTAATGCTTATCACTTGGTTAGAATCAGAGAAGGGGATGAATGGAAGACAGCGTTTAACACCCCTAGTGGACACTATGAGTATCTAGTGATGCCTTTTGGCCTGACCAATGCTCCTGCTGTCTTTCAGGCCCTTGTCAATGACATTCTCAGAGACATGTTGAATGTTTTTGTGTTTGTCTATCTGGACGACATTTTGATTTTTTCCCCAGACGAGACCACGCATGTTCAGCATGTGCGTCAGGTGCTCCAGAGGCTCCTCGACAACCAACTGTATGTCAAAGCGGAGAAGTGCGAGTTCCATCAGTCCACGGTCTCTTTTTTGGGGTTCATCATCTCGGAGGGGAGTGTCCAGATGGACCCAGAAAAGGTCAGTGCGGTGAGAGAATGGCCTACTCCAGCTTCCCGGAGAGACGTTCAGAGATTCTTAGGATTTGCTAATTTTTACAGAAAGTTTATTCGGGGATTCAGCAGTGTGGCTGCCCCCCTGCACTCTCTCACCTCTTCTAGGTCTGCGTTCAGGTGGAGCCCCGAGGCTGACAGAGCGTTTAGTCGCCTTAAGGGGGCGTTCTCTACCGCTCCCATCCTGTCCGTTCCTGATCCTGCTCTACAGTTTGTGGTGGAGGTCGATGCCTCCGATTTGGGGGTGGGAGCGGTCATCTCTCAGCGCTCGCCAGCCGATAATAGGCTTCACCCCTGTGCCTTCCTGTCCAGGAGACTGTCGCCAGCTGAGAGGAACTATGACATAGGCAACCGTGAACTGTTAGCCATTAAGGTGGCCTTGGAGGAATGGCATCACTGGCTGGAGGGGACAGAAGTACCGTTTCTAATCTGGACCGATCATAAGAACCTGGAGTACCTACGTTCGGCTAAACGCCTCAACTCCCGACAGGCCAGGTGGGCACTATTTTTCACACGTTTTAACTTCACCCTATCCTACCGTCCGGGCTCCAAGAATGGTAAGCCAGACGCTTTGTCCAGAGTGTTCTCCCCTGAAGAGCCTGTTTCTGAGCCTGAACCTATTTTGCCCAGTTCTTGTATGGTGGGGGCTTTTCAATGGGGTGTAGAGATGTTGGTCATTAAGGCCCTTAATAACTGTGAAGTTCCGGATGGCGTACCGCCAGACTGCCTGTTTGTTCCTCCTCGTCTCCGTTCCCAGGTGATCCAGTGGGGCCACACTTCTAAGATGGCTTGTCACCCGGGTGTGAGAAGGACCCTGTTTCTGATCAGACAGCGTTTTTGGTGGCCCGCCATGGAGAGGGACGTGAGTGAATATGTGGCCGCATGTCCTGTCTGTGCGGCTTGTAAGGCTTCTAACAAAGCGCCGATGGGACAGCTGCATCCGCTACCTGTCCCTAGGAGACCCTGGTCAGACATCGCTCTGGATTTTGTAACTGGTCTTCCTCCGTCGAATGGTAACACAGCTGTACTCACGGTGGTGGACCGCTTTTCTAAGATGGTACATTTTATTCCCCTGCCTAAACTCCCGTCTGCTAAGGAGACTGCGGAGGCGCTGTTGCAACATGTTTGTCGACTTCATGGTTTCCCAAGAGACATTGTTTCCGATAGGGGGCCTCAGTTTATTGCTAAATTCTGGAAGGCTTTTTGTTCTCTCATTGGTGCCTCTGTCAGTCTGTCCTCTGGCTTTCACCCGCAGACCAACGGTCAAACGGAGAGACTCAATCAGGTCCTGGAGGTGGGACTCCGTGTGCTGGCTTCCCAAAACCCCGCCTCCTGGAGTCATCACCTGTTGTGGGTGGAGTTTTCTCACAATTCTCTACCCAGTGCTTCATCTGGTTTGTCACCCTTTCATATAGTGTATGGTTATCAGCCGCCTCTATTTCCTGCATTGGAGAAGGAGGTGGGCGTTCCTTCAGCTTTAGCTCTGATCCACAGATGTAAGAGGACCTGGTCTCAAGCCAGGCAGGCTCTGATGAAGGCATCAGGCCGTTACAAGACTGCGGCGGACCGTCATAGGATCCCTGCACCTGTTTACCATCCGGATCAGCGGGTCTGGTTGTCGGCCAGGCACCTTCCCTTAAGGATGGAGAATCGCAAGCTGGCACCCAGGTTTGTAGGCCCATTCCCCATCTCGAAAGTTGTTAATCCTGTCTCTGTACGTCTTAAGTTACCAAGGTCTATGAGGATCCATCCCACCTTTCATGTGAGCCAAGTCAAGCCTGTGAAGGAGAGTCACCTGGTCCCGCCTACCCAACCTCCACCACCTCCACGCCTTATTGAGGGAGACCCAGCCTACACGGTTCGACGGCTGATGGCAGTTCGACGGCGAGGGAGGGGCTTCCAGTACCTCGTGGATTGGGAAGGGTATGGGCCTGAAGAACGTTCCTGGGTGCCGGCCTCCTTCATTTTGGACCCTGACCTGATCCGAGAGTTCCATCAACGCCATCCTGATGTCCCTGGTCCGTCTGGTGCCGTCCCTAGGAGGGGGGGTACTGTCATGCCTGCAGCCAGACGTTAGTCTGGTTTTGTCTGTCTTTTATGTTTGTTTGTCACTTCCTGTTTTATTTTGTTAAGTTTCCCCTCATGTGTCTTGTCTGTTGTCTTTACTTCCTGTTCCCTGATCGTTCTCACCTTTTACCTGATTACCTGTCTCCGCCCTGATTTGCTCCACCTGTGTCTAGTTGTCTTCCCTCCCTTTTGTGTATTTAAACCCTGTCTCTTCCCCCTGTCAGACGCCAGTTTGTTACTCTTGCAGTACTTACCAGCGTTCTGATCTTGTCTGTCTGTTTTTGGATTCCTGTTTTTTTGACCCGTTTTGCTTACGCGGTTTTGCCTACTGCCTGCTCCCTGTCGGTTTTTCTGCCTCATCTGATTCCTGGTTCTGATCGCCTTGCCTGACTTTTGGTACGTGAGTTTTTGCCTTTCCCTTATGTCCTGTCGCCTGATTTATAGCTTACCTGTGTATGACCTGTTTCCGTCCCTGACCTCCCTTTGCTTTTCCCCAGTCGGGAAAAAGACCCCGCTAACCACACGGGGAGACGGGTTGTCGTTCTCGGTCCGGAGGACTGAGTTGAAGAGGAAATTACCACCTATTATCCTCAAGATTTTGTCATTTATATTTTTCCTACACCTGTGTGTGACTAATAAATCTTTTGAACTTAACATCCTGACTCTGAGTTCTGCTTTTGGATTCTGTGCCTGTACTAGCGCCATTACAGCGCCAGCCCTTTGGGTCATTTTCACTAATCTTTGGAGGCTCACTGAAAATGTTGTGTTACGAGTATGTGAACACTGAATACATCAAAAGAAAGAACAGAACTTCAACTTTAAACACAAGAAATGATTTTATTCTACCTTCATTCGTTCGTGAGATATAAACATTTGAATATTGGTCATTTTCAGGAAAAAAAATGAATTTTGAGCAAAAAACTGAGAAAATTGCATTTTTTTCAAAGATATTGATTTTCAAGATAAAATTGATTTCCTATTTACATTTTTGACTCTTTCTCATTTACCAACAGTTACACTGTATTCAAAATCACAAAACAGAATAATATCAAAACTAATAACAAACAGCTCTAAGATATCCCATCATTCCACAAAATATTAGGGGAAGTCACACCAAACTTTACACAAAACATCTTCTAAAGCACCAGGTTTCTTATAAACTTTACATATTTACATACATCAGTTATAAGTCTTCCACATATTAGTTTAGCTTTTTGATATAAACACTTCAATATTCCTCATTTTCAAGAAAAAAAGAAACAAATGCACTAAATACTGTAGATTTATGGCCTTTCCTTGGCTGCACCACATCCTCCTGTTGGACCACCTGCTGTGTTTGATCTGTAAATAATTATATGGACATCTAGTTATTTATCTCTGTATGAATATATGTATTTATTTATTACATACTAAAGCCAAATAAAACAGTGTCTTACCTGTGTCCCTGCTGACATTATGGAGCTGAAACACATCTGTTGAATCTGTCCACAGTCAGAATCTGAACAGATGCAGACTAGCTGTCCTTTGTCTTGTCCCACGTCCGGTTGTCTGTCTTCTCCTTGAATGTCCACTAGAAATGTCTCTTTTCTCTTCCTCCTGTCTGTCATTGTCTCTGTGTCGCTCCGTGCCCCCCCCCACACACACACCCTTCGTGTCGGACCCGAGCCGATCCATGTTTCTCACTTTCTATTTCTCCATTCCTGTCTCTAAATGGTTCTTCTGTAGCTCCATCATATATTGAATTGTCAGACTCTGTCTCCATCATCAACCTTAAGGCTTTTGAAACTGCACGTGGTTCCAGCAGAGTCGGCATTTCCTCATTCACAGTGACTGGTGCTGTATGCGTTGCCATGGGATACGGTGATTCTAGTGCAAAAACGTTAAACCCGGTCTGTCATTTTTCCGAAAAAGCTCCTTAATTGTTTGTTTTTGGACTAATTCACACGATCCCCAACAGCTTCAACTACAGTATAACAGTGAAAACACGGATTGAGGGAATATCTTGTCATTGGCGGAGAAAGAGTTAAGATGGAAAACGGCAACATAATACTTTACATTTTCAACTTAAGTTGCGAAGCACAGACTCTGGTATTACCTGCTGATGATACTACACAGCACAGCACCTTATTCTTAATCCAGTTATGTAAATCTCTCTCTCTCTCTCTCTCTCTCTCTCTCTCTCTCTCTCTCTCTCTCTCTCTCTCTCTCTCTCTCTCTCTCTCAGTCTTTATGTGTGAGTTTCTGTTTGCTGCTGTTCTGGGGTCTGTCTCTAGGATCAGTCCTCTGCTCTTGGGGTCCCTCTCGATCGTTCATCTCCATGTTTCTTTTGGCCTCCCTCTGTCCCTCTTCCCCTGGGGTGTCCATCGAAGGGCTATTTAAGGAAGTGAACTGGATGACATGCGTCGTGTTTGGATTATTTTTGTCAGATATCCAGCCCGGTACAAAGTCTGGACATTCCAGCATCCAATTCATATATGTTGTTTTAGCAATAGGAGATCTGCTATCGGGGTGGAGATGTCCTTTTGGTCCCCCTCTGTCTTAAACCCATAAAGACCCAGCACTACTTTTGTGTCAGTTCCCAAATGAATTTTTCTCAATATTTAACCTTTCTTAAGTGATTTATCACCATTTATTTATAGTATTATCCTTCGTATTTTGTATTTTAGCAGTATAAATAAGGTATTTTCTCATATGCGATTTACTGATCATGTAGATGTTCATAAAAGCTCAGATTAAAGTTGAGGTTATTATATCAATAACAAAGAAAAATGCTGGAATTTCATTAACATATATCATTAACGGAACATAAACCAAGCATTTTGACCGACTGTCTTTGATCTATGTCCATAGCTTTTACTGGTGAATCAATGTTATAGAAGATGATGGTGTTTCCACAATAACTACAGAGCCTCTGAACATCCAAATGGGTCATATCTGATGACCATGAAAAGATGAATAACTGTGTTTTACACCAATTTTTTTTTTTTTTTTTTTTTTACATGTTTTGATATAATTAGTGGATCAACAGTTACATCAGTAGAAGCTTTTGGTTGGTGATGGATGTTTGCAGTGGTGTAGTGGGATTACTCTCAATTTTTGCCTGTTTTTTCAAGTAATCCAGAAAAATGCCCTTTTTTTTTTTTTTTTTTTTTTTTTTGGAGAACAATGACATGCAAGACTACTCTATTTAGTTTACCCAAAAATCCATCAGTAGTATTTTCTCACTATTATAAAATTATCATGATTTGATCAGGAGCAGTTTGTAGATATTACTGGTCACACAAGCAGCTGCATGAATGGAAATGTATTCAACAAGAGGCAAACATAGGATGATGTTAGCCTTTCATAACGTTAGCCTTTCATAACGTTAGCCTACTCACACAGTTTAACTATTGCTGACTAAATCTCCTCTCTAAATGTGCAGTCATATATCCAGTAGTTTAAAACAGTGACTAATTTGGAAACCACTGTAAAACCTACCTCAGAATTATGTATTCCATGAAAGTAGGTTCTCTCAGCCAGTGCGAGTTAGCAATATATTCCCCGCCCTACTCTGCCTCTGATTGGCTCATCAGTCCTCATGCCTAAAGTTAACCAATCTAATCAGTGAAAGTACTATCCAATTAGATGCAGAGTAGGGCAGGTCAAGGTTATTATCGTTAACGAAAACTAACGAAATGACGAAAACTAGAATTGAAAAAACATTTTCGTTAACTGAAATAAATAAAAACTATAATTAAAAGAAAAAACGATAACTAACTGAAACTGTATTGTGTGTTTACAGAACTAAAATGTATAAAAATGATGGATAAAATTCCCTTCGTTTTTGTTTTTGTTAATGTCGGATTGATATGAAATCGATTTATTTCACTCGAGCAATTTTAGCTAGCGGCACCATACGACACTTCATGGTCCGTCACTTATCGTCACTTATGGTTTAGAGTCGTCTTTTCTTCCCCGCTGTACTGGGAAACATGGAGACTAAAGTTGGGAGAAAGCAGCAGAGTCCTGTCTGGGATTTATGAGAATACGATGGAGAAGAAGAGAAAAGATGTAAAAAACTAAACTAAAACTAAGCATTTAGAAAAAAAACAAAAAAATAATAAAAACTAGCAAACCTGCACTAAAAATGCATTAAAACTAACTGGATTAGAGAAAAAAAAGTCAAAACTAAATAAAACTAAACTATAATGAAAAATCCAAAACTATTTTAACCTTGGGGAGGGTCATGGCTTCACCATCCTAGGGGAAAAAACGAGCAATTTAGCTCAGATACGACTGAATGGTGCACATCAGGGGGGATTTAGAAGTGAGTATACGCAATGATGACTGAAAAACAAGTACCATATTTCCCACACTATAGAGCACACCTGAATATAAGCTGCACCCACCAAATTTTAAAAGAAAAAAATATTTGTACATATATAGGCTGCACCTGACTATAAGCTGTAGGTGTCCACGTTGTAACATGAGATATTTACACAGAAAGATGGTAAACAGAAAGATTATTTAAATATTTATTTCCATACCTTAACTGCTTTTTTCCAAACAGTGCCTGTAACACGGCAGTAGAATGGCAGGCATACGGCTGGTTAAAAAACCCCAGAAAAGTCATTGATCACTATCCTCATCTTCCTTCTGCGCATTGAAACCACTGCAGTCGTCTTCTTCAGTGTCGGAGTTGAACATCCTCAGAAAGGCTCCGTCACACACCTTCTACGTCTCTCTTCTGTCGTCGCTCTCATTGTCACTTCCGTGCAGCAGCTCTATTTCCTTCTTGGACAGACACATCGACTGGTTTTAACTTAAAAGCTGCTTGATATGCATTTCTTCGTGTGTTTTCTGTGATGAGGGTTTGTGCATGACACGCAAAAGGATTGTTAAAAGTTAAGCTTAAAACTTCTTCTCCTCGCATCACCTCTTCCACCTGTCTGTCTTGCTTTTGTGCTTCCTGCTAGAACGCCCCCTGGAGGCCGTTTGCCCGTAAAAATCTATACTTGAGCTGCATCATTGTATAAGCTGCAGGGTTCAAAGCGTGAGAAAAAAGTAGCGGCTTATAGTCCAGAAAATACAGTAGGTATACTCCATATACCGCCGTATACCCTGAACTACACCACTGGATGTTTGGCTCTTTAAGGGTTAAGTCTACTTCCTGGCATGCTTCATTGCTTCTACAAGGTGAGTGTGTTTCCCTTGCTGTCGTTTCCATAGCATGAGTGTTTTCACAGGTTGAGGTTGCTAGCCTCACTCCCTTCCCTCCTCCTTATGTAAATGTACATAATTCATTTCTTTCTTTCTTTTTCATCGGGTCATTTAATGAAAATGTAGATTCCTTCTTTCCCTCAAACAGATCCAAAAACTGCTCTGAAACCACAACAAAACTGAACCACAAAGTCCCATCCACTGGGGTAAAATGTTTAGTCTTATGTGCCAAATATACATTTGCCCACTTGTTAGAAATGGATTCAGCTAAGCATATTTGTTTTTCATCACAGGCTGAAGTGCTTGTAATTTGCTCACCAAAATGAACCGTCTTTCTGAGTCACTTTAATTTGTCTTTATAATAGTTCTCTCAGGCTTTACAGCTGCATGGCCCATTGCTCTGTTTCTCCATGCACATTTATGGACATGAATGTAGATTTGTCAACAGTGTTTGCCAAATATAATAATGCATACTTTTCCTGTTTGTTTTTAATTAGTTAAATAGAAGGATTCACTGTCTGAAATGAAACAGTCATTGTATATACATTGTATTGTATAGTCATTGTATGATCATGTTCAATGCTATCAATCAGTCCCAGCCAATATCCGGTCTTATGTCAGGGTCAGTTTTATATTCACTCAATTTCCTTTTTATTAAACCGTCTGAAAATTTGGTTTGAGATTGTCAAACATGTATGTGATGTGCAATTTGTGTCTCATTAAAATGTAAGTAAATTGATTAATGGCTCATTCTGCTCTTCAGACCATTTCTCAATTGGGCGAATCACATTTTGATTGACAGTTCATTAATGTGTAACATTAAGTGCACATCACCGAGCTTAAATATGTTAGCAAAAGCATTTACTTATTCATTCATTCATCATCTGAACCTGCTTTATCCTCATTAGGATTGCGGGGGTCGCTGAAGCCTATCCCTAATACTTATGGGTAACGGTGGGGTACACCCTGGACATGTCACCAGTTCATCACAGGGCTGACATATAGAGACGAACAACCAGTCACTATCACATTCACACCTATGGGCAATTTAGATTAATCAATGAACCTATCAGTGCATGTGTTTGGATGGTGGAAGGAAGCTGGAGTACCTGGAGAGAACCCACGCAGACACGGGGAGAACATGCAAACCCACCCCCCCCATCGACTGGTGTTGGAATCGATCCCAGGACCTTCTTACTGTGAGGCATAAGTGCTTTCAACTGTACCATGGTGTCGCTGTCTTAGCAAAATGGGGCAGTAAAATAACCTTACATATAGTTTAACAATATTCTAAGAGGTAGGGGTGTAAGAAAATATTGGTTCAACAATATATCGCGATATTTCATTTCACAATACTGTATCGATATTAAAAAGTACTGTATTGATATTTTTACGTATTTATCCAAATGCAGATATTGAGGAGGTTCATTGTTGTTTTTCTTTTTTCAGATTTTATATTTATAGTTTATATTTTATTTATTATTATTTAACACTTTTTTGTGAAGTAATGTTAGTTCCTTTGTTGGGATACACAAAAATAATGTTATAATGGTAGTCATGAACTAATAGAATATGAACATTTGAACAGGATCTTGAACTGTTATGTCTGTAAAACATCATTTAAGTTTTAACACAGGAAAATTTTGTGATATAGCATTAGATTATGTTCTGATCAAATAAACATGTTTAGTATTTGTGCATATTTCTGGTGTAATTCAATTCTTCAATGAAATAATAAAAAAAAAAGAAAAAAGAAAAGAAACAAACAAACAAAAAATTGCCTTTTTAACAGTATTATGATATATCATGATATATCGTATTGTGATCCTAGTATTGTGATTTGTATCGTATCGGCAGATTCTTGCAAACACACACTCCTACTAAGAGATCAATTCCATGTAATATTTTTGACACAAGGTCATGTGACGTCAAAGAAGAGGATGAAATCAGCGAAATAAAATGTTATTTTCTGTTTGTTTCACAGCAGTAATGTTCTAAATCACTGTGGCCATGAGGCTGGAAACAGAACAAACAGGCTGAAAAATCTAAGAGATGATATCTATTGTTGTTGAGCACTTCTGTAAAGTCTTCTGTTTTTAGTCTGCTGCTGTACTGTGTCCCTGAAACCATAAAACACATCTTGCTGTCATTCGACCACTTTACTGATGATGAAGAGCAGAGGAGGTGGATGAAGCTAATAAGTAAAGTTGCATGTCTTAACTCTTAGGGGTCTGAGCCTGTTTTGGCTGTTTTTGAGTACTTTTGATTTTGCCTTTATATACTATATAAAGAGATGTTTACTATAGGCATGTTTGGTATCTTTTTTTCAGCACAACTTCATTTATATCATCTGTCTATTATTTTTTTCACTTTAACCTACTATATCAACAATAGGCAAAAAAATGCACAAAAATATAAAACTCGATTTGAAAAATGTATATAATCTATTGCACAAATAACACAAATATGCTTAACAAACATTTTCAAAGACTTTAAAAGTGAATATTGGTTCCAAATATTAGGTATAGAAAATCAAAATTGTATTGAATTGAAACTATACTCAAATATTTAACATAAAAGTGTATCTTTGCATAGGTGTTTTCTCCACCTGCCCCACCTCATTTTCATACTTGTATCCATGTTTGTTTGCTCCGGTTTCAAACTGTCATATCTCCGGTTGTATTTGCTCTATCAACATCAAATAAAAAGTGAGGAGTGTTTCAAGTCCACACTTTCGAATACAGTTGTCCTCAGTGGTCTACATGACCGACTTCCGACGCTATGACGTTTTGAATATGTCATGTGATTCAGTCATGGGGCCGAGACCGTGGACCCCTAAGGGTTAATCCAAGGAGGGAAAATTAAGTTTTGTCTTGATGTTAGTTCCCACTTGATCCACCAAACCAGGAACACAATGTACAATAAGACGAATGAAATGTTTCACATCGTCATGTGTTTTGTTGTGTTTGTCAAACCTTTATTTTACCTTAACCTGTAAACTGGTTGACACAGATAGAGTCACAATATCGATCCACAGGTGAGTATAAAGAAGTAATGCAGTTATAAATGGGCCAGAAGTTTTAGCCATATTTTGGAAACTCAAAGGGGTCATATTTTGCTAAACCCACTTTTATTAGTTTTTGGTACATTTATTTGTGTATTTGGAACCTAATAGTTCAAAAGGTTTGATTTTGAACCCTCCTGGTGCTGCAAAGCTATCTTTATATTTATTTTGGCAAAAATCGAGAGGATTTCTACAACCTGTTTCAATTCCTGCTTAATTTGTTACGTCTATAACTAGTTACGTCACAACATTTCCACATATAAGGTCAAGAGTTCCGACAAACATTTCTCAGAGTACCGAGAAACAGGAAAGAACAGCCCGGTCAACATTCTGGAGAGGGTGGGGTATGAAGTGGCTCATTTGCATTTAAAGGGCCAGTGCTCAAAACAACCTTTCTGGTGTCATTACTCAGAAATAGGGTTGAAAATGGATCTGTGGAGTTGAATTAATGAAGAATTCAGACCCAAGCATAGCATTTACAGTTTATGTAGACCACAGGGAAATGTTTAAAAATGCATAATTCCATTTAAATAAGCAAAATATGACCCCTTTGATATCACAGTCTACAGCAGGTGAAGTCTGACTGTAAAAGTGCACTAATAACTGGATCTGAGCTAAATAAATGAATGATTTAAGATGCTTTTGAACCGTAACTGTTGCCTCAAGAGAGTTTCTATTGTAAATGAGCACACAGACTCTGCTTTTGTTGACTGTTCCCCCCAGAAATTACTCTTCTGGCACAATGATTTAACAACTGGATTAAAAAAAAAAAAAAAAAAGAAATAATCTCAAATCAGCAGATGTGCCTATTCACCTGAAACGTTTGAGTCTCTTTTGGTTTTGCCTCAACACAAAATACAGTTTAAAGGTGAAATCAATTTACTAAGAATATTCAGTCACTGCATTTTACCCAAACTATTACACACAACACTAGGGCATTAACAGAAAAGACAGTTTTTCAATGTGTCGACATCTGTGGCATGAGTCGACGTAACTTCGGAGGAGTCGACTAGTCCTGTGTTATTCTCTCTCTCCCTCCCATCCAACAGTGCGCTAGCCTTCATTCAGCGCACGTCGATCCTCTCATCTTTCTACATTAAAAACATAGAGCACAAGGCCAAGACTGCGAAGGAAGAAGATGACTCAGAGTAGGATTACTAAATTGATTGTGATCTGAGAATATTACGGCAAGAAGGATTAATTGCAAGCTGAAGGTGGTTTCTGAGTGGTGCTGGTTTGTGATTCTGAAGGCCTTAATTTCCATTTACTTTAAGAAGA
The DNA here is from genome assembly GCF_902148855.1 of Sphaeramia orbicularis. Lineage (NCBI taxonomy): Eukaryota > Metazoa > Chordata > Actinopteri > Kurtiformes > Apogonidae > Sphaeramia > Sphaeramia orbicularis. The sequence goes on from NC_043957.1 coordinate 20,351,292, forward strand.
AAACTATTATCTAATAAAAACTTTCTTGAGGCAACAGTAAAGGTTCAAAAGCATCTTGAATCATTCATTTATTTAGCTCAAATCCAGTTATTAGTGCACTTTTACATAGTCAAACTTCACCTGCTGTAGACTGTGATATTAAAGGGGTCATATTTTGCTTATTTAAATGGAATTATGTGTTTTAAACCATTTCCCTGTGGTCTACATAAACTGTAAATGCTATGCTTGGGTCTGAATTCTTCATTAATTCAACTCCACACGTCCATCTTCAACTCTGAGTAATGACACCAGAAAGGTTGTTTTGAGCGCTGGCCCTTTAAATGCAAATGAGCCACTTCACACCCCACCCACTCCAAGTTGTTGACCGTGCTTTCTGTCATATTCAGCCACTTGTGTTCGTTTATACAATCAACAACTGAACATTTTAGGTAATCGGCTTGGACTTTGGACATATTTTCAGTATGGACTACAACCGCTGCTGCTGACAGACAAATATGTCGTACTCATAGAAATGTTCATCGGAAGTCTTGACCTTATAAAACGTAACAAATTAAGCAGGAATTAAAAGAGGTTGTAGAAATCCTTTTGATTTCTGAATGAATATAAATGAAGCTTTGCAGCAGCTGGAGGGTTCATATTCAAACTTTTTGAACTATTAGGGTCCAAATACACAAATAAATGTACAAAAGACTAAAAAAAAAGTGGGTTTAGCAAAATATGACCCCTTTAATGCTTTGCCACTTTATGTTGTGCACTTCAATTTAAAAGAAAATTGAAGGTGTTAGCATATGTTTTGTTTTGGTTAAAATGTCTGAGAAGGACTGTTGATGCTCGTGTCTTTTTATTCTTATTCCTCCGCTGTCAATGTGATGATGTCATACGACTTGTTGGCTCGACGTAGACATTACTGACAGATGAGTTAACCTGAAAAAATCTGTATGTCAAACCTGTCACCAGACGATAGTCTGGTTTTGTCTGTCTTTTATGTTGTCTGTCATTTCCTGTTTTATTTTGTTAAGTTTCCCTCGTGTGTCATGTCTGGTGTCTTTACTTCCTTTCCCCTAAGGTGTTCACCTTTCTCCTGATTACCTGACTCCGCCCTCATTTGTTCCACCTGTGTCTTGTTGTCTTCCCTCCCTTGTATTTAAGTCCTGTCTTTTCCCCTGATCAGTCGCCAGTTCGTATTTTCCTCGTGAGATACTTACCAGCGTTTTGATCCAGTCTGTCTGTCTGTCTGTCGACCTGTTTTTTGACCTGGTTTGCCATCTCGTTTTTGCCTTTCTGCCTTCTCCCTGTCGGTTTGTCTGCCTCAGTCCTGCCCTCCTGGTTTTTGATCTCCTCGCCTGTTTTTTACGGTACGTGAGTTAGCCTTATCCCTATGTCCTGTTGCCTGTCTGACTGCTTTCCCGTGTATGACCTGTTTCCGCCATTGACCTCCCTCTGCTTCTCCCCAGTCGGGGTACCGGTGCCTTCTGCCGAACCAGACCGAGGGTTCTCGTCCTCAGTCCTGAGTTCCCTCCCGGAGGAGAGCTCAGCGTCCATTATCCTCAAGATTCTGTTCACTATCATATTCATTGATCTGTCAGTGTTGTCCAGTGACAATAAACACTGTGAACTTTTACATCTGTCTCTGGGTTCTGCATTTGGGTTCAGTTTTCATACACAGGCCATTACACTGTAGTCAGTAATCCCCTACCCAGCACCTAGTATTAGCTTTAACCCTTTCATGCATGAATTATTACAACCTTAATCAAGACTTTTTTTTCCTGAGTGTTTTTATTCTTCTTTAGACATGAAAAAAAAAAACAAAAAAAACAATGCGGTTGAAATTTTTTTTTATGAACCTATTTTTCATGGAGTTCCAAAAATGTCCACCCATCTTGACACCATGCATTTAATTTTTGAAGCAAAGAAACATGTATTTACTGATATATTGTGTGAAAACTATGATATAAAAACATTTTTTAATGCTGCTAATCTGCTGTTTTGTCACATTTTAACATACTATTATACTAGTTATTACTCACTTCATGGAGATAATATGCAACATAATAATAATAACAATAAAAACCTTTTAATTACAGTTTAATAACAATAACAAGCAATTGATTTACACTCAAACATGTTAGTGCAGATCAGGTTTATCTTGAACAGCAAACTTACATTAATGGTATGAATTTCAGTGCATTAGGATGGGTGCATAAGCATCCACTGTGTTGGCTGATATGGAACTAAAACAACAAATCCATAAATATATAAGAACAGCTGTAGAACAACTGTCCACTGTAGTGACCGCTATGCATGAAAGGGTTAAAGACTAGCATTAGCATTTAGAACATTAGCAAGCTGCCACTGAAGGCACTTGGTGACCAACTCCAGGAGAATTAACCAACAGTAGTGGTTAAAATTATTAGAACACTTGACAGATCTGCAAATGTTGAAATTTGTGTTCCCTCCAAAACATGGTGACATGTTGAGCATGTTCATGAAACATGCAAATGTTTGGTCTGAGCTCAACAAATATCAGATGAAGTGAGTCCTACTGTGTTTATCCACTGTGAACTTTAATATTTTCTTAATGAGTAGGAAAGGCCTGATACATTCACCAGAATCACACAGCTGTGTTCTAAGACAGACCTAGGACTGTGTAGATATTTAATTTGTTTTATGGTTATTTAATGGTCAATTTAAAAAAAAAAAAAAACTAATCAAAGTTGAAACCTCCTAAATATACCAAGTGTTCAAATAATTCTGTCCAGAACTGTGTATGTACCTGAAATTTCATACTTGTCTCAGCTGACAATCCTTTGAGCAGTGTCTGGTTCCTGTGTTTAAGAAATGACAAAATGAAATCCGCATGGCTGATGTAAGCAGAATGAAGTCATTCCAGTCATTATGCATCTCCAGAAATGGTTCGATGCAACAACAACCGTCATTGATCGACCAAATCTATGACACTTGTTACAGCGATGCTTGTGTCCATGACGACCCCCCCCGGACAGAATGATGGGCTTCATATTCATAGTGCACTGATAGAAGAATGGGAGGACATGTCAGATCCAACCACCTATGAAACTGAGGGGGACCAATTTTTTTGACTTGTTTCAAATCCACATCCCAACCCTACGTAAACCAAACTCAGTATCAGGAAGACTATTAAAAGGCTTAGGTTGGAAGTCATTTCTGATTTCTTTTACAGTACACTTTCACTGTATTCCATCCAGAGTTACATTACATTTTGGCCGCAGGCTTGTTTTGATGACGGAGACTCGGACCCACTGTGTTCTGTCTTCTCCATCACATCCAAAGAGTTTCTCTGGGGTTCAGATCTGGACGTGTGGTGTCCAGTCCATGTGTGAAAATGATCATCATGTTCCCTAAACCACTCTTTCACAATTGAGCCAAATATATCTGGCATTGTTGAATCTTTCTACTCCCTACAGCAGAGGTGTCAAGTAACGAAGAACAAATACTTCATTACCTTACCTAAGTATAAATTTTGGTTATCTATACTTTACTGGAGTAATTATTTTCCAGTCGACATTTTACTTCTACTCCTTACATTTTCACACCATTCTCTGTACTTTCTACTCCTTACATTATAAAAATAGCCTTGTGTAAAAAATAATAAATAAAAAAAACATTGCCTCATTAATCCTATTTCATTCTGGCTTGTCATTGTTCAAATGAAAAAAAAAAACTATCCAGAAAACATGCCATCTGGATGCAGTGAATCTGATTGTGGTTGGATGAGAAGTATAAACATATACCATTCCAACACCCTATTGGTTTGTACACAATCCATTGCACCTGACTTTTTGCACCAGTCCAACTAGTCCTCATATCTTTTGCTCCATGAAACATATGTTAATGCTCAGAAGTGCACATGATTGCAATTACACCCAAAGATGCTTCTCCTTCATTCACTATTAGTGAATGCAGCCTTGGCCAGGAAGAGTTGATGTCATCAGGCGGTATCCAATGATCATTGGGTGTTTCGACCCAGATCCGCTACACCCTCAACATTGGTGGGTCGGCAGTGGTGGCCAGATCACTGCCCATCAACTCCCCCTTGCTTCCAGCTAAGCTCCTCTCTCCTGCTCCATAACCAACAAGAGGCTCTTTCTGCTGCCTCACCCATCCTGCGAGCTTCCATCTTTCTCTCCCTCCCCATCACCCCAATTGCCGTGAGCATCCTCCACACTGACTGGGCAGGGAATCCTCTACAGCCGACCTCGACTGGGAAGAGCCACGCCTGCCACCCTTCTCTCTGCAGTCACGCAGGAGGTCCTGGTATTTTGCCGCTCTTTCTTTTGAACGCCTCCTCACACCCTCTTCCCATGGGACCGTAATTTCTATGAGGATGATCTTCTTTGCCTCTTCCGACCACAGAAACCTCGTCTGGCCTCAGGGCTGTCTGGACAACCTGGGGGAATTGCAGTCTTCCCCCAGGTCTACCTTCATTCCCATGATTGGGCCTTTTGCAGCAGGTGACTTTTGTAGTTACTGTGGCTGGTGGCTTTTGACCCTCTTTTACGAACTTATTGGTTGTATTGCTGTCCCGTGTGGTTGGGTGTCTTGCGTCTCTCCTGCTCCAAGGTGTTAGCTAGTGTCATGAGCAACTTTATCATGGCATATATGGTTATTTAGTACATTTGCACTGGAGTAAAATGCCTTCATTTTCAATTGGCATATATGCAGCTGAAACAGGTAGCCTAGTGCATCCCAAATGTTTCAACATTAATATTTAATATAACATTATAGTTTTTATGGCCTTTAGACAAATGTTTTTTTGGGGAGGTGGGGTAGTGCACTATAGGCCCCTGTGGCATTGCCTAAGCCTTTGTCCTAATGACACTTTTTTTACTCTTTACATTTACTTTTATACTTTAAGTAGTTTTGAAACCAGTACTTTTACTTAAGTAAAAAGCTTGGTGGCCATTTTTCAAATAAATTTAGAAAAATATAAAAAATAAATAATTAACATAAATATTAATATAAAAATAAAACACAAATAATAAATATAAATATGACTTTATAATCAGAATCAGAAGCTATTCTGATTCACTGAATATGATTTTTTTTTTTAAATGTCAAAATAAAACACATAAATCTAAATAATTAACACAAATGAAATAAATAAACAAAGATATAATACACACGAACAAAAAAATGTCATAATTTGAATGTAGTTAATGAATATAATGAAATGGTCACAAGTCCAAAGACCTTTTTTTTAACAAGACCTACACATTTCACATTTTGTTGATACAAAACCTTGAAGTAAGTTACCCTTTAAGATTCAGATGTGACACTTTTATTTCACATGTATTAATTAATATCAGTACTTTATTAACGTAATTGATCCTCAAATGAGTAATGTGAGTATCGATATATTGATACCACAGAATTGACACGCCCACCACTATTATATCGTCAAAGGTGAGTGGAAGACAATAACAGGAAGTTTGAGTCCACCGTCACTATGTACGTACATAGGAAAGAAATCCAATAATGGACTGGAGTGTCTAAACCAGGGTGCATTTCTGAAGTGTATGTAAACACATCAGATCTGATCATTATAATTATCTGATTACTCCCAGTTATTGGATTTTTATGCTCATATAAACAGGCTCATTGTCATTGTTTCAGCTGGAACATCTTAATTACTGGAGGTTTCTCACTGGGGTATGCTTTTATCTGGGCTGTGTATGTATATAAAATACTAAATTACATAGTTAGAGAACTTTGTGTATTTAGGTCTCCAGAGGCTTTAACAGTGTTCTTCAGTGATCGTTTTAAATCACTTTAAATTACTTTAAATCACTTAGCCCCTCTACAGATTTTTACATTAAAAGTGTTTTGTTTACAGTATGGTACAGGGAGATTTTTTTTTTTTTTTTTTTTGAGTAAGTTTTTTAGCAATAATTTTAGAGTAAGTTCTATAGCAAGTTTTTTTTAAGAGTACATACCAACCGTAATTTTAATGTGGTTACTAACCTGCCTGTTTTCTTGTGTCCGTTTTGTCTTCTTGTGCTGTTTGCAAAGCTGCTGAATACTTGAATTTCCCTCAGAATAAATAAAGTCTCTCTCTCTCTCTCTCTCTCTCGCTCTCTCTCTCTCTCTCTCTCTCTCTCGACTGTTTTATAAAATCAGTGCCTGAACTAAAGGGACTGTGAAGTTCCAAACTTGTTCTATAAATCTGCAGTGGAGCTGGAGGCACAAAGTTTGATGAGACTGTCTCTCAGCGGCTCCCTTCTGTGACTCCTTTATAACTCAGTTAATAAAGGAATGAATTCTACTCAGAACTAAATTCAGATCCCATTAAAGATGTAATCATGCCTGAGGACACAGTAGAAGATTGAACAAAGGACCACCGTACTCCAACTCAGCCTTAAACCCCTATTAACTAAAGATAACTTGTGAAATCCTCTAATTAAACTTTTTTCATGAGGGAAAGCCACTTTTTTTTTTCTGACAGCAACTTTGAGGAAAACCCAAGTTACAGGTGACCACAGACAAACTCTTCAAGCTTTTTTTTTTTTTTTTAATGAAACACCAAAATGCACAGTTTATAGTACACATGCCCTCCCGTAACACGGTGCTAAACTGAAAATAGAGAGAGAGAGAGAGAGAGAGAGAGAGGTAGATGAAAGTAAAGTAAAGGAGAGATGAAAGCACAGTCACAGCATAATGGCATTGAGATTTTCTAAGGTACAAAACAACCTCATCCAATGACATAAATAGGACAGTCTCAACACTGTTTGATGCACCACTTAGCTTTTCCTGTGAGGACAAGAGTGTGATTAGCAGCTTGATGTCACTGCAGTTCATGCTATTCACCACCTCTGTCTTACACACAACTGGAAGCAGCCTGAGGGTGGCTTTTATTTTCTGTGTGCATGTGGCTGAGTGTGTGTGTGTTTGAGTTTTTAACCTTTACTGCATTTCAGCACCGGTTTCAGTCATTTCCTCAACAAGGCATGTGGTGGTAAACAAGCAGCGTCTGGCTAGGTCGAATTTGCTGTTATCAAATACTAATTTGGTATATCCTTCTGTTTTCTATATGTTTTCTGTATTAACCCATAAAGACCCAAACAACCACCAGTGACCAAAAGCATCGACTGGTCTAAACTGATCCACTAATCCTATCAATACATTTAAATAATTGGTGTAAAATACAGTTTATCATCTTTTCATGGTCATCAGATATGACCCATTTGGACGTTCAGAGGCTCCGTAGTTACCATGGAAACACTGTCATCTTCTACAACATTGATTCACCAGTAAAACCCATGGAGTTGTTGGACAGTGGATGGAGACTGTGGCTTTGTGTTCAGTTAATGATAGATTTTAAAGAAACAGTGTTTTTCTTCAGTTTCCATTGTTTTGATGTAATAACCTTTGCATTTACTGTGAGCTTTAATGAACACCTACAGGGTGGGGAAGCAAAATTTACAATATTTTGAGGCAGGGATTGAAAGACAGTGTATGACCAAATAGTGTATTGAAAGTCATGAGAATTTATTTGCCACAAGAAAATTTACATATTAGAAAATGTTTTTATTCTATGTGTCCTCCTTCTTTCTCAATAACTGCCTTCACACGCTTCCTGAAACTTGCGCAAGAGTTCCTCAAATATTCGGGTGACAGCTTCTCCCATTCTTCTTTAGTAGTATCTTCCAGACTTTCTCGTAATAGTTTTGCTCATAGTCATTCTCTTCTTTCCATTCTAAACAGTCTCTATGGACACTCCAACTATTTTTGAAATCTCCTTTGGTGTGATGAGTGCATTCAGCAAATCACACACTCTTTGACGTTTGCTTTCCTGATTACTCATATGGGCAAAAGTTTCTGAAAAGATATGGATAATAGTGTTAGGTATGATTATGACATCAATATATGTTTGGTTTCAAAACAATTGACGTAGTGCCTGCTGAGAAAAAACAACTAAATGTTCATTGTAAATTTGCTTCCCCACCCTGTACATGATCAGTGAATTAAATATAGGAAAAGACTGAAGATTTTAACTGAAAATAACAAAGAAAAATAAAGAGGATAATGTTATAATAAATGGTGATAAATCATCTAAGAAAGGTTCAAATAGAGAGAGAAATTCATTTGGGAACTGCCACAAAAGTAGCACTGGGTCTTTATGGGTTAATGTTTTAACATCCACCCGTTCTATGGACAACTTGTTGCAGGTGAGGCTTATAACAGAAGTGTGAGGCCAACATTAATGTGGTAGACTTCATTTAAAGGAGAACATCTTTTAGTTTCTCTGTTTACCAAGTGGGTAACACATTACCTGAGTTAAATATATCACTTGAAAGGTGGTCTAAATGTAACACTACACTTGATGTGCTGGCTGTTAAAAGCAGCCAATAGTTTCTAATGTTTCCTCACCCAAAAAAAGCCACATTAGCGTCTTCATGTAAAGGATTTCATTCATATGCCTTAAGTTCTGCATCCACCCCACTTAAACGGAAAGGTTTTGTAAAAATTTAACATTTTGTTGAAAAGGACATCTGTAACTTTTCATCAATTGAAAGAGTCTGGTGTCATTCGCATCCTTAGAAGTAAGATTCCTCTATTCACCCCAGATGGTGATAGAAACAGGCCAAAAATAGAAACATCCATAACTGTGAGTAAACAAATTCTTTAAAGTTGATTCAGAAATAGAACAAAAGGTGCAGAAATTATATTTGTTCTTTTACTACACCCAGTGGCAGAGGTAGATGGTATTTATAGGGGTGGCCAGGCTGAGAACACTTAGAACACTAACTGGGTCAGAAATTGATGCATTGTTATTATTTATTTAATTATTTATTTATTTATTTATTATTATTATTATTTTCTCTCTGTAAGGCAAATCACTGTTGTCCAATTAGCCACTTTCGTCACTTAACTCTTATCACTTGGTTTTGAAAGAAACAGTACCTAGTAGAACATGAGGACTCGAATATAATTAGGTTATTACATGTCCTAAATTTATTTAAAATAGAACTGCTAAAAATTCAGTCTATAAGATTTAAGGATGTCTAACTCCAGAAGCTGAATATAATATTCATGATTTTCACTATAATCACTTGAAAATGTGTATCATTGTGTCATCGTTCTCACAAGAGTGAGCAGTTTACATCACCATTTTGCTTTCTGTTTTTACGGTAGCTCCACACAGACTTCTTTCATTTTATTACATGTGTTTGTCAGAATTAAGATGCATTTTCATAATGTATGTGTAAACGTCGACCAGAGTTAATGTCCCTTTAAAGAGAACATATTGTGTAAAGTGATCAAAATCTCTCTAAACAGTCATTCAGAGATCCACACAGCCCCTTTCACTGATAACTGGACCTTTATTTATGTAATGTTGCACTGAATGATCACTGCCTTCAGTCAGGTCTCAGAAAATGATGGTGTCCATGGCACCGACAGGAAAGGAGTGTGAAGGACATTAAAGTAGTTTGTCTGAAAGGGGGAAGAGGGGTATGTGGATATGGTACAACAACCAATCTATGAGGTATATTGATTAGAAGTTTAAAGTACACATTCTGAGGACATGTAAGATCTGTTATTATTATGAACTTGTTAAAGAGAATAGTTTATTCAGACCATTTTGACTGAAAAGCCTGGAATAGACAAAATGAGTCTAACAAGGGCACTTCATATTTAAATGATTCCTGTGAGAGGAGTGTATTAAAATGGTCAACACCAGATCCCACTAGTATACGCCAAAGTTGTTATTACCTCAAGGAAGAAATTATGACATTTTGGTGGTGATTGGGGGGGGGGGGCACAACAGATCTGTCTTGGCGGAGGTCTGCGCTCTCCAAGTGCTTTTCTTGTTATTATTATTATTACCCCGCCTCCCGAAGGGGCAAGGGGTATTGTTTTTGGTTTGTTTATTTTTGTTTGTTTGTTTGTTAACACTCTAGCAGCAAAACTATTGGTTGAATTCATACCAAATTGGGTTTATAGATTGCCAGTGACCCAGAATAGACGTGGTTACATTTTGGGAAAAGTAGGTCAAAGTTTTTTGGGTTTTTTTATTTTTATGAATTTCTTAATTTTTTTTTTTCTTCTCCCATTTACTTATAATTTCAAATGTCTATGAAAACATCAATTTTGTTTCAATTTACTTCAAACTTGGCACATATATGGAGTCAGCTGATATGCTGACATCAGCACATGCATAGACATGATGACGTGAGCTGGACTGATGCCAAAATAAGCTACAATATGGTCCGAAAAGGTTCATACTGTACTAGAACTTATACAGATTTCCTTTTCTTATTTGTCTTTTTCCATCTGTCTAACAAATAAGAAAAGGAAAAATCTGTATAAGCTACAATACATGCAAGCGGCGGGGTTTGTTGTACTTGGAGCCACTTATTATTATTCTCTTATCTGAAAGCTTACCACACACCAGTTTTTTTTAGTCTGTGGTTGTTGTCACCCTGGTCCAGGTCTTGGCTTCGTCCATGACTGTGGTTAAAGTTAACTTCCCCTTCCCATGGCAACCGTTAGTAAGTGCATTAAGTTAAAATGACATTGACAGGATCGATATATCAGTCACTGCTAATTCCACTTGAGCTCTTTAGAGCAAGTGGACTATTTTAATCTCTGAGTGAAGGACAAGTTTGGCATTAATATATTGAATTTATCTGAGAAGGTGTTATTTCCAATACACTCAACAGAATATAATATTGCTATTATTATATATATCCAAAAATATGTTTCATATCTACATCTCATCATGCATGTCCAATATATCAATGTGATAGGTAGTTTTAATCGCACACGCCCCTTTTTAACTGTAATTATCAGAAAATACATTCATACGTAAATATTTCTATGTTTTATTGTTAGCTTTAGGGAGTGGCAGCCACCGCATGGTTAGGCTTAAGATGCACAAGGTTGTATTAATACCGAAAAAGTTAGCAAAGATATGATAAGAATGAAAAAAATATATTCATTAATTAAACAAAATCATGATCCAACATTAGCCCTAACCTTTGGGATTTCACATAGCCACCATCCACCCCAACAACCTCCTGACTATTGAGGAAAGGCAAAAAAAAAAACTTCTGTCGACTGGGTTTGTTAAAACTCTATATCGTTGATGTACACGTATTGATACAGAATGTATGGTTTGTTGTGGTTTTGCTTCAGATATATTGAGATTACACATATCCATAGTTTGCAGAAATGTACAACAACGACATTTATCTGGTGATTGCATTGGTCATTTCATACCTAACAGCAACAGAACTGTTATTATGTGCAAAAACTGTATAATTTATTTTCTTAATATATATCTACAGTCCCACCAAATCGTCTTTAAGGCTGTACACAACAATTGCATTCGGTGCCGTTTTCACAGACATAGATGGTGACATTATCCTGTTGATACCTGCCAGCATTTCTTCACACAAACTGTATGTTCCCACAGTGCACTGTAAAAACAAGGCCTGACCTTTTCTCTGAGCAAAAATACAATCTAAAGCATTAGCAAAGCAATAAGAGAAGAAGAAAATAGTGTAAACATCAAACTCATTGTAGTTTCATCCTGCTGCGTTATTGTCTTATTCATGTTTGACTAATCAGCTTACAAGTCCAACTGATGATTTGACTGGTGTACAATGTTGCTGTGTTGCAATCAATTCTTTTTACTCCTAAGTTATGCTCCAGCCTGAGAGTAGATGATAATCATACTCTTCCCCTGCAGTGCTCATTCAATCATTTCTCCACTTCGAAAACCTGCAATACTCTGAGCCCATCAGTGTAGAAGTCAGACATGGATCCCTTGTGCATTTGATTTTACTGAGCACAGACTACAAGTGTAACAGAAGAGACAATGTTGACCAGATCACTATATCCTCAATACAAGCAGGGGATTAACCTGTACTGTCAACAGCAAACTGTGAACGAGGAGTTCTGGATGAAAAAGAAAAAAAAAAAAAAAAAAAATCCTCCATGCTTCGACATAAGTTAGTCTGCAGCATTCAGAGGCTGGTTGTGTCAGTTGTTTCATCTTCAGTGGTTCCAACCTGAGAGTAGGTGTGTGATATTTTGCTTCTGTGCTGCCCAGTGTAACAGAGCATGTCTCTGCCCCTGGTAATAATATCTTTCTTATCAGCTAACAGACCATATATTCTGTCGCCAGAATGCCTCCTCAAAGGCAGCACATCTATTTCCACAGACTCCATTCTTAAAGGTAATGATCCAGCGTTCTCATTCACAGAGTGTCTTCTTGTAGGTAGGAAGTCTCTGTGTATGGAGTGATGTAGTGTGTGGAGCTGGCAAGGGAACAAAGAGCCATCACACACACTGGGACTGGAGCGACACCAGTCTGAGATACTGTGGTCAGATCCTCCTCGGCTGTCTGAGCTGTCTCGAACCTTCTGCCCTAAGCCCTGGGCTCTGGCCAAGCTAAAAAGTCTGGGGATCGTAACCATGGAAGCAGAGGCTACCATGGCAGCAGCAGCAATATGATGATGCTCAGCAGAAGTCACTTTACTGTCTGTAATCACTACAGAAGGAGACGTCGCCGCAGCTGATCTGGAGAATGTAGATGATCCAAATAAAGCTGCCACTTTCTCATAGTATCGAGTCCGAATGACTTTAGCTGAGCGGTACAGGTCTCCTATGAAGCAGTAGCAAATTGGGTTAAGACTGGAGTTTGTCAGACCCAGCCACTGGGCAAATGGACGTGTCTGCAGGAGCCAAGATGGTGGCCTTTGCTCACAGTCGATCCAAAGGTCAGCCAGATAGAGCGGCAGCCAGGACACTGCAAACAGCAACACCAGACACACCACCATCTTGGCAATTTTCTGCCGAGTCTTGAGGCGAGAGACATGCAAAGCCTGGCTGCGAGGGTCAAGATCTGAGAATGTGGATTTCTTCCCTCCCCAGAGCCGCCTCCCGGTCAGGAAGCCTATGGTGAGGTTGAAGGTCACTGGCAGGCAGTAGAGCATCACAAACAGCAGTACATTGTATCTGCGGAGGGAAAGTGAAACAATTAGTCTCCGACCTGCAGAAGTGTGAGGCTAAAATGTATGTGATAGATCTAAAACGCAACATAAACTACATTAGTTCAAACATGGTGCTAACACTTAACCCAGTGTTTTTCAACCTTGGGGTCGGGACCCCTCGTGGGGTCACCTGGAAATCAAATGGGGTCGCCTGAAGTTTAAGATGCTGCAGCTCTTTCATAATACATAGTTTGAGTTATTGTTTGTTCAGTATTAATTGTCAGCCTTGTAAATCCAAGCTGGACTGACTGTACATATCCTGACCAAGGAAAATAAAAGTCTCACTTTGTGCAGTAATCTACACCTGGCTTTTCTGCCTCCGTCCATAATAATATACATTATATAGACTAAATGTCATCTAAAATTAATGTTTATTTGCTTTATTTGTTTTATTTGCAACATAGTTTAGAAAACTATTACATGATCAAAAACAAATTAATTTTAGCAAAAAAAAAAAAAAAAGGCTCCGTTTTGAATGTCTGGGGTCACTAGAAATTTGTGAAGTTAAAATGGGGTCATGAGCCAAAAACGGTTGAGAACCACTGACTTAACCCTTTAAACCAGGGGTGTCAAACTCAATTTAGTTCAGGGGCCACATTCGGCTAAATTTGATCTGCTGTGGGCCGAACCAGTAAAATATTAACATAATTATATATAAATAATGTCAACTCCATACTTATCTCTGTTTTAGAGCAAAAAAAAGTTGATTTACATTATGAGAAAGGTTTACATCTGCAAACTATCTTTTCAAAAGATGTGAATAACATGAACAAACTGAAAAAAATAAGTGTGATTTTAACAATATTCTGCCTCAGTTTATCATTTACACATGTACATTATAACATACAGATCACAGTGGATCTACGAACACACAAAACATTTAGTAACAGGCAGAATCTTGTTAAAATTGTACTTACTTCTCTTAAGACATTTCAGGTTGTTCATATTTGTCCAGGTTATTTACATTTTTTTGTGAAATTATACTTTATTTTAGTGTAAATACATGAAAATATTTATTTACAAAGAGAAAAATTTAGAGTTGTCATTATTTATATGTTGTTATGATAGTATTTTAATGAATCCTGCCCACTTGAGATTGAATTGGTCTGAATGGACCTGAAATAAAAGGATTGTTAATATCTTAGTGTAATTTTTGCATTTCACAAATTCATCCCAAGGGCTGGACTGGACCCTTTGGCGGGCCGGATTTGGCCCCCTGGCTGCATGTTTGACACCTGTGCTTTAAACCCTAAGCCTTAAATGGTCTGCCTGGACTTTTTTCTTATTTTGATTAACTAAAAGGTTAGAAAATATGCTGTGAGCAGTTTTTTTACCCCCCACAAATTTCAGATACTACAATTTACTGCACGTTATAATTCTGCTAAAATGGCTTTTTTCCCAACTTCTAGTGCATGCATGAGAGAAAATATTGTATTGACCCAAAAAAGACTACAAAGTGCAACGTCTCAGGTTTCAGAAACCGTTCGAATTTTTCCATTTGTACAAACAGTGAAAGAGTTACAGCCATCCAAACTGCATATGCACAGGGTGTGTCAGCGATGATACGTCAGGTTTTAAAGAGTTAAATGGGTCAGCAGTGACTTAGTGAGTGGGCGGCTAACAGATGTCATAAGTCCTCATCTATAGACAGAAAAAAAAAGTAAAAGCCATTTACTTCAAGGTGAAATGCCTAAGAACATAATAAGGTATGACGGCACATATATTCAAATATTGTGACTTGGAAATCATATATTTGACTAATGTGTCCGCAAAAAAAGTGACAGAAATGTAATGAATGTGTAAATCAGTACCTGTAGTAGAGAGATAAAGGGCTCCAACAACACAGCACAATATCCCATCACAGCTCTTTCTCGAAGAGCTGTGATATCACGTTTGACATCACATGTTATTTGGTCTCTGTTCTCTTTTCTTTTTATCTCTTTTGTGTCATTTTACAAAGTGGCATGTTCTGCTCTGAAATTTGAGTTGCTGAGAATGTCATCAAAAAGTAAATGCACACAAGGCATAGCTGGTAAACACATCCGTCACAGTGCTATAATACCACATGTAGAGCCGGCCCCACCCCTTCCATCGACGATTTACATACGCTTACAAAAGAAATCAAATAGCATTGTTTTTACCATTGTCTTTAATTTACAAAATAACATGTCACCCAATTTACATACTCAACAAATTACAAATACATACCAAACAATCTGAAATAAAATATGCATACCCTAACCACAATAATATGACTACAAAAATATACATGTTGACACCTTCGTCCATCCTTTTGTTGTGGAAATGTGAAGCTGTTTTGAACTTGAAATGGACCTCTATGGACTAACTCTCCTCATACTTGATCAGTTAGAGAAGATGTTAGAGCAGCCTTTGGTCCTGATGCTGCATCCAAGGAGGGCTCAAGGCAGCTGAAGTTGTGATATCCATTAATGGCCCAACATTTGCCGAGGCTGGACTTAAATATTTCAAAAGTGCATCTGAAGAGAGAAGAAGAGTGTTACAGCTATTGTGTTAAAATAATGATTCTTAAAAAAAAAAAAAAAAAGAAAAACCTGCATGTATAATTTTTTTCTGATATACATATTAGATTAGATACAACTCTATTGTCGTTACAGCGAAATGTTGATTAGCAGATGCAAAGAAGCAGTAAACTGCAGTTCAATAAGGCATGTGGGAATGCTAAGTTATGGAGTATTAATAATAATAATAATGATAATAATAATGTGTACTTTAACACTGATGTAAAGTTTAAAACAATTAACAGGCTTTAAACAATTTGAACTCGAACACAACAAACAACTAAGGTTAAAAATCTGATTTATAAAGAGGTGAAAAGGGAACAGCATTTTTATTGACAATTAAAAGCAGGAAAAAATGTTAGCTAGCCAGATGTAAATACAACAAATAATAAAAGTATGGATGAGGCCAATGTAGACAGGTTTAGGTTTAATCTGTACAAATGATCCAGTAAAGACCCCCCATGTGGTCCAGCTACAGGAATATCAAACTGGTTATTATTATGATTACTGACATACCATGCTGAGGCTAATCACTCAGAAGAAAGTTATTACCTTAACAGTCCACTGGGTTAAATAACTGAGTACAACTGATGCTTCATTTCATAACAGTATCTTTACTTTACCTCTTTCTTTCTTCCGTTTTTCCTCCTCTTCTTTGCTTTTTTTCCCTGTGCTCCGGACGGTTTCGGTCATTTTAACATGTTTACAAAGTTCTCTGGAGTTACGTTAATAAATTGGCCCCTCCCCCCACAGAGAGCGAGCAGGTACCGATCAGCTGGAGGAGGAGGGGGGAGGGAGCAGGGAGAAGGGGATTTATTGGTATTATCATTTTTACTGATATCAACTGGGCATTGATTTTCCATTTGAAGAGTTAATAGTAATAACTAGTTCAATAAAATTATATTGAAGGTGAATTATTTCCCAATTTTGTGGTGCCCCCTGGAGGCCATGGCGCCCTTAGCACTTGCCTATATTGCCTAATGGGCCAGCAGGCTCTGACGACATGCCAAAAAGTGACGGAGCAGCCACCACAATACTGACAGCAACTCCTGTTTACATTCTCACATGTGTCATGTCCAGTGGTGAAAGGTTATAATAGTTTTGGATTTTTCATTATATTTTAGTTTTATTTAGTTTTGACTTTTTTTTTCTCTAATTCAGTTAGTTTTAATTAGTTTTTAGAGCAGGTTTGCTAGTTTTTATCAGTTTTTGTTATTTTCTAAATGCTTAGATTTTTTTTTTTTTTTTTACATCTTTTATCTTCTTCGCCTTTGAATTCAAATAAATCCCAGACACCACTCTGCTGCTTTCTCCCAGTTTTAGTCTCCATGTTTCCAGATAGAGTGGGCACGAAAAGATGACTCTAAATGACAAGTGACAAGAAGTGCCAGACCGTTAAATATCATATGGTGCCAGCAGCGAAAATTGCTTGAGGAAAATAAATCGATTTCATATCAATCCGACATTGACAAAGACAAAAACAAAGGGAATTTGATCCATAATTTTTACACATTTTAGTTTGTTTTGTAAGCACACAATGCAGTTTCAGTTAGTTATTGTTTTTTTCTTTTAATTATAGTTTTTACTTATTTCAGTTTACGAAAATGTTTTTACAATTCAAGTTTTCCTCATGTCGTTAGTTTTCTTTAACGATAATAACCTTGCAGTGGTGTAGTCCAGGGTATACGGCAGTATATGGAGTATACCTATGTATTTTTCAGTCAGCATTGCGTATACCCGCTTCTAAATCCCGCTGATGCACACTATTCAGTAGTATCTGTGAGCCAAATTGCCCATGTTTTCCACTAGGATGGTGAAGCCATGACCCGCCCTACTCTGCCTTTAACCCTTTCACGCATAGTGGTCACTACAGTGGACAGCTATTCTACAACTGTTCTCTTGTGTATTCATGGGTTTAGTTGTTTTAGTTCCATATCAACCAACACAGTGGACACTTATGCATCATCTCATAAACTGCACTTCATACCATTACTGTAACTTTGCTGTTCTTGATTGGTTCTTGAGTGGAAATCAGTTGTTAATTGTTATTTTTTGCATATTATCTCCATGAAGTGAGTAATAACTAGTATTAGAATATGTTCAAATGTGAGAAAACATCAGATTAGCTGCATTAAACATGGTTTCATTTCACTGTTTTCATATCACTTTATGATATTGGGTTTTAAATACATGTTTCTTTGCTTCAAGAATAAAATTCATGGTGTAGCTGAGTGGACATTTTTGTAAATCTATGAAAAAAAACCTCAATCTCATTGTTTTTTTCATGCCTAAGGAGGAATAAAAACACTCAAAAAAAAAAAAAAAACTCAACTAAGGGTCTCATAATTCATGCATGAAAGGGTTAATTGGCTAGTACTTGGTACCTTCAATGATTAGATTGGTTAACTTTAGGCATGAGGACTGATGAGCCAATCAGAGGCAGAGTAGGGCGGGTCACATTAAGGAAAATATTGCTAATTTAGCTCTGGTCCTGATCAAGTCATGATAGTTTTATAATAGTGAGCAAATACTATTGATGGATTTTTGGGTAAACTAAATAAAATAGTCTTATATGTCACTGTTGCTAACACTGTTTTTCTGGACTACTTAAAAAAAAAAAGGTGGCAAAAATTGAGACTATACCCACTTCTCCAGGAACCACTACACCAGTGGTCATGTCTGTCTGGATCCTGTCTCATCAAAAAACTGCCTTTTTTTAAACACGTTGGTGGAAGGCAGAACAATAGAGACCAGGAGAGCAGGCAGAAAAACAGACACAGAATAAAGAGGAACAGTGAGATGAGGCGAGCAGTCAAAACAGTTTTGCTTCTGACAGATTTCCATTGGGTATGAAAACCAGGTAAAAGATGTGATGAAGGCAAACTGCAGCCAGAATGTGATGCAGCCGCTTCCACAAAGTTACTGTTTTACTGTCCAGCCTTTACACAGAACCTGAACCTGATCAAAACTTAATGGACAGAACAGGCTCATATAATCTATAATAAATGAGAGGCTTGGACAAACAGTATAATTTATAAGTAAGTATCATGGACTATTTTGGATATTCTGCATTAATTTCATCCATATTTCTGTCCATCTCCTGGAAGCTTACGGTTATGGACCAAATGTTGTAGTACCATCAGGTCAAATGGGGGCAGTGTTTAGATTTGAAGCGAATAATTCCCTGAAATGGCAGAACTTTTTCAAGAGCGATTGTGTGACTAACGGCACATTCACGACAAACAACCCCTCTGCCATCACCATGTTTGTTATTGGTGACTTTCTTCTTCTTCATCTCTCACAAATGTCTACTCTTGTTCTTGGTATTTAGCCAATATGTGAATTTAGAACAGCCCCTTCTGATGGACTGATTGTCAAACGATTATTCAAACACAATAGACAAAACGATAGAGACCTTTACACCATTTGGAATACCTATGTATAGCATAAATGAGCGTTAACCCTTCCGTGAATCATCATTGACTGCTTGGATGTATAAATGTTCATCTGCAGGTGTTTTTATTCAGAAATGAGTCACCAGGCTCTTCACTTGGCCCCTATTCTGTGGTTGGTATAGAAACCGTTTAAGGGCTGGTTCAGACATGAAGGAGTTCTAACCTTTTCTGCCATTTAAACCAAACAAGAAAAACAAAGTGTTATGCTGGGAGAGCGAACAGTTCAAATGTGGTTTGACAAAGTAATAAAAAGTCAATTTGAAAATAACAAAAAATGCTGAAACTTTTAATGTATTTTCTGGGAAGAATATGACAATATGAGAAAGCAAAGCCAACTGGAGATAAAGAAACTGGGCAACACTTCCTAAAGGTGTGGAATATATGCCTTTTACACAAATGGAATCCCCAAAGTAGCATTTCATTGTCCCCATCCATTCCTACTTTTGTATTCAATGGACTTTATTTCCTCTCATTAGGGGTTGTGGTCCTTGCTCATGAATCTCCATTTGGATGGAAAACTACCTTCTGAACTTGCCAACAGCAGTCATATGCATATCTACAAACATGATAGGATGTAGGTGTGTCAACCACTTCCTAACAAGCCTCACAAAAGTATATAAATGTATACCAAGCATATGGTTGAGACACAGAAATGCCCAAATTAAACTTAAAGTTGTAACAGGCAATATTTTTTTCATGGCATCATTGGACTAGCCTAACCTTACAGTACAGGGTGGGGAAGCAAAATGTACAATATTTTGAGGCAGGGATTGAAAGACAGTGTATGACCAATTAGTTTATTGAAAGTCATGAGAATTTATTTGCCACAAGAAAATTTACATAATAGAGAATGTTTTTATTCTATGTGTCCTCCTTCTTTCTCAATAACTGCCTTCACACGCTTCCTGAAACTTGCACAAGTGTTCCTCAAATATTCGGGTGACAACTTCTCCCATTCTTATTTAATACAGTCTACTCTCGTTAAACCGCCCACCGTTATACCGCCATTTCCGCTTATCGCCATCCGCCAGCCCAGTTCCATGCACAAACAACACTTATACCATTGATTTCCCGACCGTTATACCGCCAGCGTCGCGGCGCAGCACCTCCGAGGTGCGCCGCCGTGGCACCTCCGAGGTGCGGCTCCCAGTGTTGTCTTTTCCGTGGAAACCGGGTCGAAATGGCTCTTTGAGTGTTAAAGGTTGCCGATCCCTGCCTTACAACATAACAGAATCAAGATTTATTTAGAAACGCAATTAGAACGGGTTAACGGAGGCAGCATAGACATCATATAGTAAAGACATGCACATTATGGATGCAACCCATTGTAACGCCATTTTCGCTATACCGCCAATTTGGCCGTGAACGGAAGTTGGCGGTATAACGAGAGTAGACTGTAGTATCTTCCAGACTTTCTCGTAATAGTTTTGCTCATAGTCATTCTCTTCTTTCCATTATAAACAGTCTTTATGGACACTCCAACTATTTTTGAAATCTCCTTTGGTGTGACGAGTGCATTCAGCAAATCACACACTCTTTGACGTTTGCTTTCCTGATTACTCATATGGGCAAAAGTTTCTGAAAAGGTATGGATAATAGTGTTAGGTATGATTATGACATCGATATATGTTTGGTTTCAAAACAATTGACATAGTGCCTGCTGAGAAAAAACAACTAAATGTTCATTGTAAATTTTGCTTCCCCACCCTGTATATTGTGAATAAAGTGTTTTACTAGACTACATCTCAGCTCTGTTTTCGGGCATTAGAAGATCTATCCATGATGGATGACTTTGGCAAATCACAGGTCGGGGGCTGGTGGCAGGAGGCACCCATTTGGGATATTAAAGTACCTTACAAAACAGACTCAATGGTTCCATTTCAGATTAAAAAAAAACCTTAATGTTGGATGGAGACCTTTCCCCCACCCAGAAAGCTAAGTAAGGCTACATTAAGACTGCCGTCAAATGTGTCCCAAATCCGATTTTTTTGCCGCTATTTGACCTGACCTGTTGAAGATAGTTTGAAAGGCACAAATCCTTTTTTTTTCAAATCCAACCCAGGCCACTTTCATATGTGGTCCTAAATCTGACACATATCGGATATTTTGCAATGCGACGTCAATCTGAACGGCCAGGTCGCATTTATCCGACCTTTACAATCACTGAAATGCCAACACGCTTGCGAATAGATATAGGTCGCCGGAGATGAGTGTCTTGTCGTGAGAGTGTTACGGAGAGGCGGTCACAGATATATTTAAACCTTTCTTCTTGTCATTCGAAAATTATGAATGAAGTCTGTGTCAGTGAAGCCGCTAACATCACTATCCCACCACTCCTGACTCCGAATCCAGATATTCCGTTGTACAGACGTAGCAGCCATTGCACCACAAAAGGCCACAGCAAAAAACCTGGCTCTCCACTTTTTTAATCTTCTCCTTAAAATTATTTGACTGTTATGGCGCTGACTTCGGTTGTAGAGAAACTTTATCAGTGCCACATACACACTGATACGAGATGCCTCCATATTTACTTCTGTAAACTTAGTGCGTGCTGCGTGGTCACATATTACGACACTTCAGGGTCACATTCAGTTCAGACTGAGAACTGACAGAAGTTGTATTTAATTTGTAATATGAAGGAGCACACAAAAAATCGGATTTTACAAAAAAATCCAAACTGAGCATTAAGACCGTCTGTCTGAACATAGCCTAAGTGCTTTACTATCTTATGGCGTTTGACTGAGATATTGACACAAGCACCCACACTGACTGAAATCAGACAATAACTGATCATTTATATTGTTTGACTTACATGAAAATTACACCACAGAGACCAGAAGTTTATTCATTTTTTTTGGTCACTTTTGACCATTATCAGAGAGCCACCTGCTTACTGATGACTGTTTTTTTTTTTAATTTGAGAAGGGGTTGTCACCCTCGGCCCTCGCCACAGGGTATTGTCATCAGGTCGTTTTCTGTCTGTATGTGCAAAAACTTTGGCGTGGACTGAAGGCCAAGGGTTTTCAAGTGCGGGCACGTTACGATTAGTTATTGTTGACCAATAGTGACTTGAGGTACATACCCCTGTTTAAGGCGAGGCTGAGGCCACTCCTCCTGACACACCAAGATGGCAAACGTTCCAAAACTGATTTCCCTCCGGCGGTTCATGACTGCGATCGGAGCACACATCACCGAAGACACTATCCACACCACGGCCACAGTTGCCAAGATCCGTCGGCGGGTAAACATGGAGCGAGCACGCAACGGCGATCGCACACTGTAGTAACGATTCACGCTAATGACTGTCAGTGTTAAGACACTGGCTGAGACCGACACAGCCTGAGTGAAGGGCACCGCTCGACACAGGAGGTCCCCGTAGACCCAGGCTGTATAGATCTGACTACCCAATGTGATGGGCATGCACACGCACACTACAGCCAGGTCGCACACCGCCAGATTCACCAGGAGACTACGAGTGGCGCTGACCCCGGCCAGCCTCCGGCTACGCCTGTTGGTGAGGACTCGCAAGGACATTAAATTCCCAATGAATCCCAGAATAAAGGATATGCAGTACATGATGGTGAGAGCGATAGTGCTGGGCTCATGGAGAGTCCACAGCAGCATGTTCTCCAGGTCCGCCAAGTCATTAGAGGAAAAGGTGGAGAGGAACGAAGAAACTGAGGAGGAAGAAGATTGGGAGACAAGAGTGGATGTTTGCCTAAAGGATAAGGAGGAGTCAGTGGCATATAAGTGAGAGGGGGTGAGGGAGGAGTAGGGGGACATGGTGGGAGGCTGCAGGGAGGGCAGGGGTTGATGAAGAGAGCTGTGAAATCTGAAGGTGTGGTTTAGTCTGTCCTCATCCTGAAGCAGTGGAGAGAAGCTGGGCTGGACTGAGCTTCTGTCCAACAGCTGGTCCTGGGACAGATCCATGCTGCTCCCCAGTGGAAACACAACCAACAGCAGAGGAAGATTTGAGAATGTTTCCAATGTAAGGCTGGTTACATTAAAATCCATTCATATTGTCTCTATGAAAAAAAAAAAAAAAAAATCACCACAATTGGAAATCAAAAAAAGTCATATATCCAGTGCAAAAACTGGTCCCACATCCTGAAATTCAAAAATAGAAGCTGTCTTGTGTTGTCCTTTATATCTTTTCACAACGTAACTTCAAAAATCATTTAATTCATTTGCCAGCATCTTAAGGAACATCTGATGAGTCAGCTGGAGTCATGACGCTGGTCTGAGTATGATCCTTATGTAACATATGTACATTAAAACCCCAAGGGAGGTCCAAACCTGATGACGCCACCAGCTGTAAACAGACTTTCTCACTTTCGGTCCTTTGATAAACCTTATCCAGACCACTGATCCAGCTTCTCAGCTGCCCTCTGTATCTGTCTCCTCACACCTTCAGTCCATCACAGGATGCAATCAGATCTGTTTAGAGCAATAGAAAATATCAGATGCTATTTCCACCTGCAGCTACGGAGCAGAACAAACAACAGCGCCTAACACATTAATGGACAGAAAAACACTGAAATGCTTTTAACATCTCTTGGGGAGGTGTTTGGATCACAGCTTCTCCCACTTTAGTCAGGACACATTCAGTTAGAAGCAAAGCGGGGAAGGAATCTGCTCCAAAAAGGATTTCATGCTGACTACAAGCAAGAAAATCTATGAACGTAAAAATAAGTGATTCACTTTAAGCAGATATGTGTTTTATTGGAATGTTCAATGGTAAGCTGCAAACTATTTCAGTCAAATATTGAAGAATGAAAACTTAACATTTTATCCACATCATAAAAAAAAACAAAAAAAAAAACACATATAATGAATGAGAGGCAAAGAGGTGAATGGATACAACTAATGAGCTCATATTCACAGGATTGTTTACTGACCGTTCTTTTTGGAAGCTTGAAGATGTTGGAAAAGAAGCCAGGTGATGAGAGAAGATCCTCAACCGAAAAAACAGACACAATGTCAGAGTTTCTCCTGGATCATTTACAAGCAGTATACACTCTTTATAATCCGTCTTTGAGTCCTGGGCTACATCGGGGATTTGTTGATGTTGGGAGAGCTCCTTTGTGTTCCGTCAGCTTTTCTTTGACAGAAACGGCTCCTCAGATGTGAGCGCTGCCTGCTGCCGTCGGGAGCAGCGAGCCCATCCGCCACTGCAAGACTGAATACAGAGAAGAGGAAAGTCAGGGAGGGAGCAGCTGTTCTTCCTGACCCACAACACACACACACACACACACACACACACATACACACAAGACAGCACACTCACCCACACTGCTCCTACAACCGCTATGATCCACACAGTCAATTAAAAGTGGCTGCCATTCTTCTTGTCGCTCAAATGGCTTATTAACTTGTAGAAAAATCATCCTCTATTCCCTCAAGCCATGATTTTTATCCATATTGATCCAAGATACAGTATTATTCATACCTTTTTTTCATCTTTATACTTTATTTACGCCGACTGTTTTTAGTTAAACCAACTAAAAACAAAAACGTATATCTTAAAAAAAAAGCTATTGTATTTTGGATGCATGTTGGAAAATCAGTTTCTTTTATTCTCGCTGACCATGATCGCTGAGGTTTCAGTGTTGTTGAGTATCTTTAACAAGTCTGGAAGCCCTTTTACACAGCTCTGAAAACAAAAGTCCTGTAAATCAAAATAATGAGTTCATTTTTCATAATAATGAGTTACCATGACAAAATAATGAGGTAAGGTCTGAAAATGGTGACTTCGAGGAGGATCTCATAATTGGCAGATACTAAGTCATTCCTATAACACTCTCATTATTATGACTGAGTTTGTCTTTGGTTTGCAATGCTAAGATTTTATTTGTCGAGGAAAAACTTTATTTTCACGCCTGAAAGTCTATTTATACGTTTGATTTTGTTTTTACATTATAATTCTGGTACCAGACTAATATATCATCTACTGTATGCACTGTGTCTTGCATCTGTCTATAGCCCCTTTTCCACAGCATTTCTGTTACAGCACAGGTGTCAAACATGCGGCCCGGGGGCCAAATCCGGCCCGCCAAAGGGTCCAATCCGGCCTGCGGGATGAATTTGTGAAATGCAAAAATTACACTGAAGATATTAACAATCAATGGTGTCAAAATCATTTTAATTCAGTTTCCACATACAGACACATACAGTCCAAATTAGATTTCAAGTGCGTCAGACCACTAAAATATTAGCATAATAACCCATAAATGACAACCCCAAATTTTGTCTTTGGTGTAAAAAAAAGTAAAATTACATGAAAATGTTTACATTACCAAACTATACTTTTACAAAAAATGTGAATAACCTAAAAAAATATGAAAAAAAAAAAAAACGGAAATGTCTTAAGACAACTAAATGCAATTTCACCAATATTCTGCCTGTTACTAAATGTTTTTTGCAATTGTAATGCACATGTGTAAATGATAAACTATTAACCGAGGCATAACATTGTTAAAACTGCAATTGTTTTTCTTAAGACAATTCAAGTTGTTCATGTTATTTAGAATTTTTAAGGAAACTTTGTAGATGTAAACCTCATCATAATAGAATTTTACTTTTTTCACAGTTATTATTTTACTGGTCTGGCCCACTTGAGATCAAATTGGGCTGAATGTGGCCCCTGAACTAAAATGAGTTTGACACCCCTGTGTTACAGGAATACTTCACCTTTATTCCGGAATGATGTCTGCGTAAACAAAATGGTGGAATCACTTGGTCCCACCTTTATCACGGCTCTGTAACACCTCTGGAGGTAGTAACAGAGCAGTGATAAAGGTGGAATCATGATTCCGGAACGCTATGTAAAAGGAACGCCTCTTGTTCCACAACCAAGATGCGACGTTTTGATGACGTATTGCATCTGTGACCCCCACGCCTCGGGGATTTAAAAATGAGCATGGGACATGTACAGTAAACAAACATATCAACGCGACCAGGAAGATGTCGAACTGGGGAGACACAGAAACCCGCGAGCTGTTGTCACTTCAGGCGAAGGACTGTATCCATGCTAACATTTGTGGAACGGTAAAAGACTCTAGAGAGGTTAGCAACACCGCTATGCTTGGGGTATTTCTGACACGCAAGTTACACATCACACTATGCGCTGCAATGTGTCACCGCCCCTTTGATTCTGTTTCGCCAAAACTCTTGTTTTTTGATGAAAAGTTTTTGCGCTGGCAAGAGGTGGTTTTTTTGGGTGTAGCACAACTGGTATCCACAAAAGTGCAATAGCAAGACCTTTTTCTGCAACTAGAGTCACGTGAATAAAAAAAAACAACTAATGTTGACAGACGTTACAACAAGTGAAGGAGAAGAGTTTAAAAAGAAACATGGCGTGGCACCAGGAAACTGAATCATTTTTAATTTGGTACAAGTTAGAGGGGTAATGTGTAACTATAATGAATATATCTGTAGATCAACGTGATATTTACATTCGTCACCCTTTTTATGGAATGACTTCTCATGTCATCTTACAATAATAAATAAACAAATCATTGCATTTGTGATTTAATGGAAAAACCGACATTACACACTTCTGTTCTTTCGTCATTTAGTAAATTTCGGTAAAGTTTTGCACAGTTGTCCAATGGAAAAGCAACTACATAGTGCTTTGGGGTTTTAAATAGCAACATATATGAAGAAAAGTAAAAATGTCAACAAAAACCTAATTGTTCAATAGTGAAAAATAGCCAGAGTTGATGTAAGTGAAATGTAACACAGAGCAACATCAATACATAGGACACTAAAACACAGCAAATGAGTTAGAACAAGAATAATATAAACCAAATTCAAAATGGGGCTGGTAATATATATTAAATTAATTTGATTTGTCATATTTTGCTCTGTGAAATTTGTTCAGATGTGACACATGCGCTTTTATTTTGCATTTATTAATCAATATTGATTCTTTATTAGTGCAATCGATCCTCAAATGAGCACTGTGTGAGTAGCGATATATATCAATTCCACAGAATCGATACGCCCACCACTAATAAGAATGATATACAAGTCAGTCTGAAAGGCAGAAGCACATCAATGATCAACTATCATTCTGGAGACATAAATCAGCTCATACAGATACTGTGTGTATTCAGATGAACTGAAATTACACAAATGACTTGTGCTGACCTTTTTACTCCTTCTACCTGTTAACACTGATATCCAGGGAGATGGCAGCACCATGTGCAAAGATCTCAGGAGAGTGAAACTCACAGAGTTCACAAATGAACATGGACAATTAGATAAAAATGTCATAGTTGTAACCCACTGGGTTTTCCTTTTTTATCCCAGTACTAGTGAATTAATGATTTCCTGTCAAATATCCTTAGGTCCATATGGATGAGATCTTCTTTATGCTTCCACTTTGCGTCATTGTCACCACAGTGGTTTAATTTATTTTCTTTCAGGTCAACAGGTTGTGTTGCCTGTGTGCAGTAAGTTCATGACTGGTGGCGATAGAACCAGTTCACGTTTCATTAACATGAACTATGTTTAGTAGCACATTTGTTTCAGTAAGAAAAATGTTCATTTTAATGTGAAAAGCAGCATGTTGATCATCTTGTTGCTGGCTGCACTTTTTTTATATATAGATATAAAAAGAGTTATTAGAAAAAAAATCTGATACAATCTAATACATTTCAAAATTAGATAACTCTGTAGCAGCCAATAACAATAATTTTGGTCATTTTAAATTGTCAAATTAAATTGGTCAGATTAAATCTGCTGTTATTACTTTATTAGTTGCTACGTGTTTCATAAAACTGAAAAAGATGAAACAGAAAACCAAGGTGCTGAAGCTGTGAGTACTTTTGAAAGACTGTCTGCTTTGTTTCCTGTCTACGTCTGATGAATATCATATATTTTCCCTGAAGAAGTAAGATCTCATAAAATGTTTTGTCATTAAACTTGTGATTCAACAAGTGTTTTTATCAAGAGTAATTGTTAAAATACCAAAAACTGAAGGTCTTTGACATCTTCACTCTATACTGGAAATATAAAAGGTGTACTCGGCAGTTTAGTTCATATAAAGGTAACCTGTGTCACAGGTGTAAATTGGAAAATATGACATTTAATTCTATTTTCCAAACTGCTTAATCCTTGGGTGAAGCCAGACCACATCCTGGCCCCCAAGTGTCAAAGATGGGGAAAACCTTCAACATGTTGCCAGTTCATCGAAGGGCTGATATAAAGAGATATGTAACTACAAGCACTTCGACCTGTGGCGTAGAGAGGCGTGTAGGTAATACATTTACCTCTAATACAGTTCATTCCTTTAATTTCTCAGTAAATTCCACAGGCATTCTCAGTTGAATAACCTCTCAGCTGACATGTCTGTTTCTGCACATGAAATTTGACACCATGGCAACGTGGTCCTACTGTTTATCTGTTGCTAGGAAACCCACTTCAATTCTATGATTCTGGGCAAGGCTATTGTAGAGCTATTATATTCCAAAATTACTACTCCCTCCCAAAATATTGGTCCTGTCAACTTGCTGTTTTCACTAGTGTCTTCTCTTCCTTGACCAAAAATACTTAAGTATGCCAAACTGCAGCAGTCAGCTCTTTCCGGATGTTGCATGATTGCCGAGACATACAGACAGTGTCCACTACCCTTTTATAATATAGATTCACTCTTACATTCACACCCACAGCTGGGTGGCTGTGACTAACCAGTCACCTACACAGGGAGAACATGCAAACTCCACATTGAAAAATCAATCAAACAATTAGCTCTGGACCCATTATTAACATCACATGAACACGCCTAAACGCAGGCTATGATCAAACTTACTAAACCACCTCATCAAACAAACACACACAGAACAAAAGAACAATATACGTGATACGCCAGCAGGTCGTCCAGTGACCAAAGGGTCAGTGGTTTCGAATCCTGGCTCCGACTGTCCACGAGTCAAAGTGTCCTTGGGCAAGACATTACTCCCAGTAGGGTCTGGCTGCGCCTTGCATGGCGGCAGCCGCCTACTTGTGTATGAGTGTGTGTGTGTGAATGTGAGGCCTCGTAAAGCGCTTTGGGCACCATGAAGGTGTCGAAAATGTGCTATATAAATTCAGTCCATTTACCATTTACACTGGGTGAGCAGACCAGTTTACCACAGTGAGGGTTAAATAAAACACTACTGTTACAGTGAAGAAAATTATTCTATTCTTACAAAGCACCAAAAACATATAGGATAAAGATAAATAATTGTAATTGCCTCCTGTATGTGGTGGTGCTTTAGTTGAATCTCACTTGCACCTCTATTTAGACCAACAGTACCCTTGGGCCCATTGTTTGCTCATTCCAGACGATGGCAAGAACAACGAACCCCCACAGCACAGGTTAAAGTAGATGTTGTTAATATGTGTTAATAGTAGAATATGTTAAGTTTATTAATTATTATTATTATAATCACAGACACTAAATGTAAATTCTCTCAAATAAAACTAATATATTTTCAGCAACATACGGTAAATAATGCATGGTATGTTGGATGAAATCAACAAATACGGGCTATCGATTACATGTGTGTATGTGCAATAAGTGTCAGAAAGTCCAAACTATAATGTAAAAAATGAGTGCTGTCAAACCATTAAAATGTTAAATCAGATTAATCACAGGGTTGCTGTGGATTAATTTCAGTTAATCATGATTCAATATCATTTGTTTTTAATCCATATTAATCACATTTCATTTTGCATGAGCAAACAGACTCAAGATAGAAGGGACTATATACACACTTTACATGTTTGTCGCAAGCTGGGCAACACGTTAGCCAAAGTGCTCGCATCTTCCATCCGTATGGGTTGGTTCTGCTGCCTGTCACTACTGGATCAACTGCCCATTTGTGCTTGCACGACACTAACTTTTTGGCGGGGTGCAGTGTGCCAGTCAGTTTTCAGATGCACTATCACCATATATCACCACTGGGATACACCAAAGCACACGAACCACTATTTTAGAATATGAATTTAAATTCAAATAAAAATAAACAGTATGAGTTTTCAGTTATTTATTTTTTATATGTAAATTTCACCATCTGTCCTTCAAACATGCACATTTTTCTATGACTATTGTTAAAGTCAGACATGTCCCTGGCAAGTGTCTTTGCCACTGATAGTATGGACAATGTATTTAGACCAGGGGTGAAGGTAGTACAGGTAGGTCACATGACATTAAAAAAGTTATCCTATGGGCTAAATGATGTTGTTCCGTTCCTGACAGGATTCAAGCCTCGATCTCTGGCATCGCAGACATTAATGTTACCCACTGAGCCATCCTTCCACTAGTGGAAGTGCCAGTAGTATTACCTACTGAGCTATCTGCTGATCTATATTAATATATAGCGGACGTACATCATTTTGTCTTGGTTATTCTAAAAGTAGCTCACAAGCTGGAAAACAAATGTGTGTTTGTGGACACAGAGATTGTCTATATTACTAGCTGCAGGTGTTGACACATAAATGTCCCTTCTTTTAATACCGATGCAGAAGGTGGTCTTCGATTGTCATGGCTGTTGTAAACAGTGGGGGACAGGTGTGTGCCATGCAGTGAAGAGTACACGTCCTGTACAGTGGAAATTCAGCAGAGTAAATGCCAGTAAGTCGTTCTGTGGCTGCGGTGGTTAGTACGGTGTTAAGAAACTGTCTTCATGTTTCAACCTGAAAAGGGCAGCAAAAACAAAAGGCCAGCGATAGTCGCCCACCTCCTCATGCACACCTTGCTCAGTTGTATTTGTCAGGATATACACCTAGAAACATCCAGATGACTGAATATATATAATACAGTATATTCTCCTATGGAAATATGAACCAAATGTCATCAGTAGTCGCTTTTCCATTGACCCTCAAATTGCACAAATATAACTTGCACATAAAAATTTACCTAATGGAAAAACAACAATTTCGCCAAAAATCTCATTTTTTGATTAAAAGTTTTTGCGCTGGCAAGTGGTGGTTTTTTGGGCGTAGCTCAAATGGTATGTCATGCAAAACTGCAATGAAAAGACCTTTTTTGCAACTAGAGTCAGGTGAATTAAAAAGCCGGACGTTGACGTACGTTACAACAAGTGAAGAAGAAGAGGAAGAAACATGTCGTGGGATGTGTGGACACATCAGGAAAACCTACTTTTTTTTTTTTTTTTTTTTTTAAATTACCTCCGCCAAGGAGGTTATGTTTTTGCCAGGGTTTGTTTGTCTGTTTGTCTGTCCGTTAGTGTGCAACATAACTCAAAAAGTTATGGACAGATTTTGATGAAATTTTCAGGGTTTGTTGGAAATGGGATAAGGAAGAAATGATTAACTTTTGGGGGTGATCGGGGGTGGGGGGGCCCACGGGGGGGCCCACTGATCAGCCTTGGCGGAGGTCTGCGCTCTCCGAGTGCTTCTAGTTTAGTATGAGATAGAGGGGTAATATATAATAATAATGAATATGTCTGTAAATCAACACCAAATTTATGTTTGTCACCAGGTTTACGGAATTACCTCTCGTGTCATCTTGCGATAATAAATAAACAAATCATCGCATTTGTGATTTAATGGAAAACCGATATTACGCACTTCTGATTTTTCAACATTTAGTAAATATCAGTAAAGTTTTGTGCAGATGTGCAATGGAAAAGTGATTACTGTGTGCTGGACATGAAGGCTCAGATGAAAAAACACTTCTTAGATGGACTCTGACATATGTGATTACATGCAAAGTAATGAGGAATGACACTGATGTAGAATATAGAAAAGGCTAAAAGTGCATTAGAGGGGGATCACCTTAGCTACAACAGAGTAAACACTGAAAAAATACAGGAAATCCATGCCAGCCTCATTTATATGTATCACAGCTGCAGAACCATGTCAGTGGAACAGAGCCAGTATCACAGCTACTGGAACAAACACTGAGGCCTGTCACTTAGTACAGTGACAACACCCAACATGACAGCTCTGAAATATGACTTATTAAGCTGGGGTATGTTGTTTCTGCCGCCGGATGTCTCTCAGTGAAAACAAGAGCAGATCCACCACCTCTGTTATTACTTTTCACCAGTGTTGGTCCATCAGTTCCAGCAGGGCCTTTCTCTGCTCCCAGAACAATCACCATCACTGACCTACATTTACACACTACATTTTTATATCCGTTCCATGAAGATATATTAAATTATTCAGACTAGTTTATTCTCTTTAGTTGGTGTTAGTTGCAGTGCTTCCTGTAGTGTATGTGCATGTTAGCGTGTTTGTTCAATCATATTTTACCATCATGTGTTTCCTTGAGGCTCAGAATCAACAGTGTAGCCTAAGGTTTCAAATAAATGGAATGAACCTCTTGTGTCAACCAATCAAATATCATGTTGGCCACACGGCAGTGAACTAACAGGTGTGCAATACCATGGGTATTTTCATGTCATTTGAATAGACAGTAAAAGAGCAAATGGAGCAAACATAGCTAAAAGAAGCAGATCTGTGGAGACTTCCATAAGATAAAATGAATTGGTTCGACCAGCTGTTTGTGACTTGAATGTATTTTATGAACATTTGCGAGTTTTTGTTATTTTATTCAGTAAATATTGCCGATCATGTATGTGGTGATGTAGTGAATGGAGACCTGCATAACATCTGTTCTCGCCCTTACATTGCATTATAGTAGAACCTCACAGTGCGAGTGCAACACCATTGTACAGGTAATTTACTTTACGAGCCACAGCTTGTGAGAATTTTATTCTTATATAACTGGAAATTTGCAGTATAAGTAAGCTTCATATGAGACATCAGCACTGAGCTTGCATGTGCTCCCCCCAACAGGAGCATCCCACGTTCACTCAGTTCAATGACGCAACAGCGGGATTGTACGGAAGAGGATAAGGGCCACTGGAAAAAAAAGGAAGGTCTAATTTATTTTTTAAATTATTATTCTGAGATTAAAGTCAGAATTCTGACCTTTTTCTCAGAATAATGATTAAAAATATATAGATATATTTTGGAATATATTGGACCTTAATTTTAATTTTTTTCCTCCTCCTCCTCCTCCTCCTCCTTCTAAATCTACAGATCGTCTCATCTTTGAGGTAAATAAGTTACTAAAACCAACTTTCTTTTCTTGTACATTCACTTTTATTTTGTTTTTATAATTGTTATTTTCTTTCTAACTGCACTCTTTCTGTTTTGAAAACACTAAAAAAACAAACAAAAAAAAGATTGTTGGGTGGTATTTGGGGGCTGGAAGGGATTCATTACATTTCAATTAATTTCAATAGGAAAAATACATTTTTAAAACACGTAAAAAATGAGCTCAGTCATGGAATGAATTGAACTCGTACCGTAGATTCTACTGTATTCTAATATTAATGGTGCAGTATAGATTTTAAAATGTGAATTAAGTCAAGTAGAACATTACTGACGGTGTGAAATACACAGCCTGCTCCTGCCTTTCACAGTACAAGTCCGAATAAAAGCAATGTGAAGAAGGTGAAGTTAAGAATTTGTATCATCTCCAAAGTGTTTGGAAATAAAGGGTTCATTTGTGTAGGATTATAAGTAATTTATGCTTATACGATGGCTCTGGTTTTAAGCCCACCATGAGCTGAGTATATGATGTGTGTGATTCCCTTCACATGTAAATAATGTAATGTATATTAACTAGTGCTGGGCAGCGATTAAAATTTTTAATCGCAATTAACTGTGTGGATTTCTGCGATTGATCATGATTAATCGCATAGTTATATGTCGGGGGGTGGGGGTGGGAGGTGGTTGCTGGCATCAACAGCGTGTATTGCGTTTAAGTGATATTTCAGACTGGAAGTACTCTGGTGATAAAAAAATAATAATAATTCCACATTGCAGTGCTTCCAAACAACTTAGGTCTTCTCAACCCCACCATCTGAAGACATTTAAAATGAAAATGTCCATGGAAAATACCAGTACTTTTCTCCATGTTTATGTCCACACCAGTTTATTTCCGGTTGTGAGTGACTGACAGGAGTCTTAAGCCCACTAATAAGTACTAATACTAATAAGACCAATAATATGTGATGTTCACTTGTTCAAAGCAAGCAAAGGGGGCCCTCTAGTGGTCGGAATAAGTTGCACTAAAGTATGTTTTGTACTTGCGGTGTTCCCGTAGCCAGTTCAGACATAAGAAGGAACTAATAAACACGTTTCTTTCACTCTGTTTGTATGGCCCCAAAAATATTTTTGCCTGTGAGTATTTTATGTTCAGTTGTTGCAAGAATGAATAGTATAAAATATCTCTGATGTGAACACTTGTTGCTGGATAAAAAGACGTTGTAAATCTTAAATTAATCTGTAAATGCTAATCGTTAGCGTGTCTGTGGATTTTGCCATTCAAGTTAGCATCGAGCTAGCGATCTTTTTCCCATTCATTTAAATGTATAATGCCATGTAAATGTACAAAGGCAGTGAACAGAACTCAGACATATTCTGTTTGTATGTTGCAGTTTTACAGTGTGTCTACAGTAAAAGATTTGGAGAGAAGTTTTCGGCGTCCGGCTTTTCTTGGTAAACTTGTTGTCTATCTGCCGAGCTAATCGCTACACACACACAAGCAGAGGCGGAAGCATAGGAGTTAGAATAAAACGGCATTAACGTGAGATAAAACAAATTGTCAGCGTTATTTAATGAATGTGTTAACGCGGTAATAATGCGTTAACTTGCCCAGCCCTAATATTAACCCTGTCATTTCATTCTGATGAAGTATTAGTGAAATATAAACATACTCAGTAATACATATGAAACTTTGTGTGTACATGATGTCCTTAAACTTTGAGGCTGCTGTGTCAAACAGAGGATATGTTCACTCTAACTCTTCCTGAAGGCATGAACATTTCTTGATGTGATAATGTGATATCCTATGGCAGCAGGAGGAAGGCTGTTCCACGTTTTCACACATGAGTGGAGAAAGCTTGTTGACACATTTGGTGTGGGGAGAATTTGATGGGAAACTCCGAGTGGTTTGACCCCAGATTTGAGCTTCAGGTAAATGTGTTTTTCACTGAAGCTAATGCTCCGTTGCCTTGTTGTTTTCATGTTGTATAATTTTAGGTTTCAATATTGATGTGAGATTATTGGTATCTTTTCAACTTTTTTCCTCTTTAACTGCATTTGTAAGGAACAGGATACTGGACTCAGAGCGTAGAGACTAGTTTGGAATGATCTTGAAAAAACAGTGGAAACTGACGATTACAGATGCACACAAATACGAGTACTTACATTTGAATACTTGCCGATACCGAGTACCGATACGAGTACTTAATAATCCCATTCCAGTTCTTAGTTCCTTTTGTAAATGTGCTTTATTGTTGTTGTCATTAGTCTGACTGGAACAAAGTGCTGCTACTGACATTTAATGTGTTGGAATGAGCGTTTCTCAATTAATCCACCAGGGGCCACTGCTCTGAATTTAACCATACTGGACAAATACCACGAAGAAGAGTAAAGTTTTTTGAGAAGAAGAAAGTCAGTAATAACAAACATGGAGATGACAGAGGTAACACTGATGTGATACTAATATTGCAGTGTTTTCGCTGGTAAGGTTTAAAAGCGAAGCTTCAGCAGGTAGAGAAGAGAGAAATGAGTGATAAGTTTCATTTTCACTTCCACTGGTGGTGGTCCGCACCGCTCTGTACCCCCGGCCCAGCCCTGGGTAGTTGTCATAAATCTGTCAGTAGTTTTTCAATAACTCCCACAGTGGCTCTTTGAACAGATCCTCTACCTCCCTGGTTCCCGCTGGTATTCTCTGTCTGTTTACGCATCCACAAGCACCTGGAAAACAGATGGAATGTACGCAGAGGACGGACAGAACGCTGCGTCCGTATCTGTCTGTGTCTTTAATGTTACTTGCAGTCGGCATTACTTTTATCACCGTCATTTATTTTGAAAAATCTCCACACTCTTCACACTCCCCACACATTATTCCACCGCCGCGTACCTGCTGCATTGAACTGTGAATGTCACACGGCCGTAAGTGGTATCGGTGCATTTGTATCAGATTACTTTTATGAGTACAAATACGAGTACACACACTGAGTATCGGAGCCGCTACCCGATACTGTTATCGGATCGGTGCATCCCTACTGAGCATGGCTGCAGTGGAGACCATGAGGGGCTGACTGGCTCTGGACTGGAGCCCAAGGTGGTGAGGAACACTGCAGGTGACCACAGTACATGTCACACCTGCAGCCAGACGTTAGTCTGGTTTTGTCTGTCTTTTATGTTTTGTTTGTCACTTCCTGTTTTATTTTGTTAAGTTTTCCCTCATGTGTCTTGTCTGTCGTCTTTACTTCCTGTTCCCTGATCATCCTCACCTCTGACCTGATTACCTGTCTCCGCCCTGATTTGCTCCACCTGTGTCTAGTTGTCTTCCCTCCCTTTTGTGTATTTAAACCCTGTCTCTTCCCCATATCAGTTGCCAGTTTGTAACTCTAGTAGTTCAGACCAGCGTTCTTGACCTCGTTTGTTCGGTTGCCTGCCTGTTTTTGACCTGTTTTTGGATTCCTCGGTTTCTCGTCTTCTGCCTGCTCCCTGTCTGGTTTTGTCTGCCTCTTCTGATACCTGGTTTTGACCTTCTCGCCCTGACTACCGGTATGTGAGTTTTGTCTTGTCCTGTTGCCCGAGAATTTGCCTGCCTGTGTATGACCTGTTTCCGTCCCTGACCTCCCTTTGCTTTTCCCTAGTCGGGAAAAACACCCCAAACACCGTACGGGGAGACGGGCTGTCGCCCCCGATCCGGAGAACGAAACAGAGGAGGATATCACCAACCATTATCCTCAAGATTCTGTCACTGATCATTATTCTTCACCTGTGTGTGATAAATAAACCTTTTGAATTATATTTTTGGCGTTTGAGTTCTGCATTTGGATTCTGTGTTTGTACTCACACCATTACAGTACAGACTACAATGGACACTTTTCAACTACATTTTAATCAATTTTGCCTCTGAAAACGCAAGCGGAGATGAGATGAGGTGACATAAGATCCAAAATGAGGACATTTGCAGGTTTATAGCAGTATAAAGTATGGTAATATTAAAAGTAAAAAGTATAAAAAAATTTACAAAACTATACAAAAAAGTAGCACTAAATCATCAGTACTAAAGCACAGAAAAATATGTAAGAGCAAA
Source organism: Sphaeramia orbicularis (assembly GCF_902148855.1). Classification (NCBI taxonomy): domain Eukaryota; kingdom Metazoa; phylum Chordata; class Actinopteri; order Kurtiformes; family Apogonidae; genus Sphaeramia; species Sphaeramia orbicularis. The sequence goes on from NC_043957.1 coordinate 20,388,469, forward strand.
GTACGCAGTGCCTTTTCAATAAGCCCTTCACCTTACCGGAACTGTCTCTGCTCAGTTAGTGAAGAATTTTCTGTAGCTTCAAAACCAAGCATCTACTTATTTTCACCGCTTTTAATACTTTTTAACCTTCTCAAAGAATGAAGTGAAATATGCTCAGGTAATGATCCTTCACTCTTAAATGCCTTAAATATTCTGCCTGTCTTCTGCACTTGTTTTTCTGTATTTTTCAGCTGTAAAAACTGCTGTTTCCCCATGGTAGGATTAATAACATATTGTCTTATCTTATTTGGTGATGTGTATCAAGTAGGGGTGGAACGGTGCACTCGTCTGGGCCTTTGATACTAGGGTATACTTATATGGGGTTAAAAAAATTTTTTTGGAAATGTTCGACTCTCACCCCCTAAATTTTTTAGGATGCCAATAAAAACAAACTGTGCAAAATTTCTGATTGTTTTGAAAATATCTGGGGGTAGCTCAAGGCCTTTGAATATTTCCAAAATCGTTAAATATTGCATAAATTTCACCATTCTTACAAATGCACGCCACATTACAAAATGGAGTGCAACATTGCTTTTATTAACACCCACACATTAACTACATGTGCACAACTGCACAATATATCCATAAAAAGGAACAAACAAGCCAAAAAAGTTCATGCATGTATTTGCAAAAGATCGTAGAACTCGAGTCAGAATTATCGTCTTGTCTTCAGTTGAGTGATCATAACTGTTGTCACATGTACAGGGTGGGGAAGCAAAATTTACAATATTTTGAGGCAGGGATTGAAAGACAGTGTATGACCAATTATTTTTTTTTGAAAGTCATGAGAATTTATTTGTCACAAGAAAATTGACATAATAGAAAATGTTTTTATTCTATGTGTCCTCCTTCTTTCTCAATAACTGCCTTCACACGCTTCCTGAAACTTGCGCAAGTGTTCCTCAAATATTCGGGTGACAACTTCTCCCATTCTTCTTTAATAGTATCTTCCAGACTTTCTCGTAATAGTTTTGCTCATAGTCATTCTCTTCTTTCCATTATAAACAGTCTTTATGGACACTCCAACTATTTTTGAAATCTCCTTTGGTGTGACGAGTGCATTGAGCAAATCACACACTCTTTGACGTTTGCTTTCCTGATTACTCATATGGGCAAAAGTTTCTGAAAAGGTATGGATAATAGTGTTAGGTATGATTATGACATCAATATATGTTTGGTTTCAAAACAATTGACGTAGTGCCTGCTGAGAAAAAAACAACTAAATGTTCATTGTAAATTTGGCTTCCCCACCCTGTATATTACAAGTATTTTACAAAATAGCAAGAAACAAATGAACAAAAATAGTGTCCTGCATTCATGACTGAATATTGAACTGAAAGACGCATGATGATAATGTTGATTAATGACTACTGTCACTCTGGAGCACTGAGCAGCGTGACCTTTCTTGCATCGGAGTATTGTCTGTGCTTCACTCAGGTTGATATGTTTTTACTGTCAAAGACATACCACTACTAAAACACTAAACAGTGATTCCACACAAATTGTGCACAACAGCACCTTTTGGGGGAAACCCAAAATTCGGAGATGAGGTCAGCAAATCCAAGTAATATGGACATTTTAAGCTTTATCTAGTTATGTGTTGACTGGGTAAAACCACCACATGTGGTTACCAACAGTCAGAATACATAATGCCTAGATCTACATGATCAAATGAACCAATTTCAGCCATAAATCATTAAACAGCATGCCAGAAGCCTGGCACACAATGCAGCATGTAACATGTGAAAAATACCGAATACGGTTAACTGTGTTATATTTTAAACTTCTTGAGCAACCTCTAAATTTTGGTTAATATTCCTAAAATTTTGCCAGAATTTTTTTTTTATTCATCCTAACAAATTGGTGGGGTGAGAGCATGAACATTTGAAAGTTGAAAAATAAGGACCACCCTATTTGATACAATATGGAGGTGTACCGAACGAATACATGTAGCCTATGTGAAGAACGGAAACACTCAGGAAGCAGGGTGGACGTAAGCAGAACCCATGTGCAGGGTTTTCTCTAAATACATTCAGCAGCAGTGGATTCTCAGTGCCGCTGCAAAAACTACAAACTAACTTGAGTAGTCTGTCTTGTAATCTGTTTTAAGGTTATACCGTATGTAACAAAAAAAAATTGCAATTGAACTTTCTGCAATGATAACTTTAATCAATCAAAATGCAATTCCAGGGCATGAAACTATAACTTATTACCTACATCTTGCAGAAAATTCCATTTGATTTGCTTCAGCAGTCATGGAGAAATGGGGATCTTTGTAAAGCATGTCAGAAGTCCTTTCCCTCCAAGTTTTGTAAGGAAATGTGTTTCCTTTCTCTAAACTCCTCCCTTACCCTAACAAGATTGTGGTTTGTTTCAGTGTACCTTAACTCAATGAATGCTCTCTTAGCAGGAGTTAGTAGCTGACCAACCAATACCGAAATTGCAGTTTGAGAATTGGATAGGTAAGAATCAGTCAACAGACGTTAGTTTCTTAAGGAACAAATGCAAAATGGTAATTGAGAGATCAATACAACTTTCAACAATAAAACCTCACATGAGTACACACCACTGATATGTTATGCACAGAATTTGAATTCATTTGTTAGTTGCCCTGTCAGTTGGGAGCAAAATATTTTCATTCATATGGATGCCAAGAGCATCCAAGTGCCAAACTTGGAAGAAACGAACCCATGACATGTTTTACAAAGATCCACATTTCTCTGTGACCACTGAACCAAATTAAATGGGGTTTTTTGCAAGATGTAAGTAACAAGTTATAGTTTCAGACCCTGGAATAGCGTTTAGATTGTTGAATTATTTTGAAAGCTATCAATGCGGCCCTGGGTCTTGTAAAGAGGAGTCGATAGCATTATTTATCTTGTTGTTGTGTTTTTTTTTTTCTTCTTTTTTGGGGGGGTTTAATAGGTTTGTAGGTTTGTTGTATAATTTGTTTGTTATTATTTTTATATATGTATATATATTATGTCTGTGTGGTTCCTTATGTATAAGTACATGTTTATGTAAATGTATAATTTGAAATAATAAAAGAAAAAAAAAAAAAGAAACTTATCAATGCAGAAAGTCAGATTGTAATTTTTGGGGGGACATATGGTATAATGTGTCATTTGTAAATATAAATGTGTCTAAAGTGCCCTCAAAAACACACGGAACTTAGTGTTCTCTTCAGAGGCCAGAACGCGCTGTATGTGCCCTTTTTTTTTTCTTTTCACCCCTGATCTTCCTGATCTTCAAAAGTCTGTGCGCGCCACTGACAGAGAGTATAACAGAGGCACAGAAGCTGGGTCGGACATTCAAGCATGTCAAGTTTCACTTTCGGTTTTCGGTATGTTGCAGCTTTGTGGCACAAAAGAGTCCAAAGGTTCCTTTGGAGCAAATAAATTTTAATTTTTTAACTCAAATTGGCACGATCCAGTGAACCTGCTCCTCTTTTTTCTTCATCGTGCCTCTGCTGTAGTGTTCCTGTGAGGTCATGTTCACAGGCGTTCACAAACACTCAGTAAATTACAGTGTTTGTCATAAACGAACATTGAACATTAAAAAATACATAACATGTGGGGTGCCTGTTAATGAACAAATGACTGAAAAATATTTTGTAGAAATGTCCTGTGTCCCACAGGTAGTTACGGCATGCACCCCCTCCCCCCCATACCCCCCATTCACTGGTCTCCTTCACTGTATCAAAAATATGTAGAACCGAAGACCCCTGTACCAAAAACATACCGAACCAAAATTTTTCTGTACCGTTACACCCTAGTATCAATTGCAACAAGAGATGCAGTCCATTGAGCCATTTCATACAGAAATAGTTACTTTACTATCTTTACCACAAGCTATAATATCAGAAAATTTCTTTTAATTTGACAAACACCATATATTTGCAAATTCATCCAAGCACAAAATACTGTATCGCACCACTGATCGCCATTCATATGTTTTCTAAAGTTAGATCCCGTTGTGCAAAACTTTACCTCTCCATGGTCAAATGTATCAAAGGTGGGGTGTTTTCCTGGAGGATTTGTTTTTACTGTATTGCTTAAAATTACATTCACACCCTGATTACAACCAATTAATTAAATGCTCTAACTAGTGCTGGGCAGCGATTAAAATTTTTAATCGCAATTAATCGCGTGGATTTCTGCGATTAATCACGATTAATCACATAGTTATATTGGGGGGGGGGGGGGGCATCAACAGTGTGTATTGCCTTTAAGTGGTATTTCAGACTGGAAGTACTCTGGTGATAAAAAATAATTCCACATTGCAGTGCTTACAAACAACTTAGGTCTTCTCAACCCCACCATCTGAAGACATTTAAAATGAAAATGTCCATGGAAAATACCAGTACTTTTCTCCATGTTTATGTCCACACCAGTTTATTTCCAGTTGTGAGTGATTGACAGGAGTCTTAAACCCACTAATGAGTACTAATACTAATAAGCCCAATAATATGTGAAGTTCAGTTGTTCAAAGCAAGCAAAGGAGGCCCTCTAGTGGTCGGAATAAATTGCACTAACATATGTTTTGTACTTGCGGTGTTCCCGTAGCCAGTTCAGACATAAGAAGTAACTAACAGACACGTTTCTTTCACTCTGTTTGGATGGCCCGAAAAGTGTTTGCCTATGAGTATTTTATGTTCAGTTGTTGTAAGAATGAATAGTATAAAATATCTCTGATGTGAACCTTTGTTGCTGGATAAAAAGACATTGTAAATCTTAAGTTAATCTGTAAATGCTAATCGTTAGCGTGTCTATGTATTTTCCCATTCAAGTTAGCATCGAGCTAGCAGTCTTTTTCCCTTTCATTTAAATATATAATGCCATGTAAATGTACAAAGGCAATGAACAGAACTGAGACATATTTTGTAAGTATGTTGCAGTTTTACAGTGAGTCTCAAGTAAAAGATTTGGAGAGAAGTTTTCGGCTTTTCTTGGTAAACCTGTTGTCTATCTGCTGAGCTAATCACTACATGCACACAAGCAGGGGCAGAAGAATACGAGTTAGAACAAAACGGCCTTAACGTGAGATAAAAAAAATTGTCAGCGTTATTTAATGAATGCGTTAACGCGGTGATAATGCGTAAACTTGCCCAGCCCTAGCTTTAACACAAAAATAAAAAAAATTTATTCACCAGTGGAATGGACAGGACTGAAAAAACACCATCCAATCATCTGGAGCGCCCAATCGAAATGATTGTACGGTGATATGTCTATCAATCTCAACTGCCATTTGTCCCTCTGTGCGTATCCCTCTTTGTGCATGAATCGTGCGTTCTCAGAGGCTTGGAGCACTTGTTCAGGAAACGAAACCAGAGCTTGGCTACATTAGCTATATTAGGATGGAAAGTTCACCGGTAAACTGTTTTATCTCTGTAGCGGGACTCTTCTTGCAAACTCAATAATATGACTAGTCGAAGGAAAACAAAAAGATAAAGGTCTTCCTTTAAAGGCTTTTTATTCTGGTCCTCCCACCCAAGTGACAGCTATTTTCATAATTTTAACAGGAAAGGGGAAAGAAAAATAAAAAAAAAAAATCTCTGCAGACTAACAAAACACCCAAAATGTGCCGTCAGCTCTATCTCACTCACTCAAACAAAGCCAAAATGGCTGACATATAAAGGGAAAAGCCCCTCCCACTGGACATGACCCACAATAATCAATTATTCAAACATGATTATTTCTCACAAAATTACAAGAGGAATACACATTAGAAAACAAGAAAAATAAAGAAAAATACCCTCTTTAACATTTCCACTGTATATTTATCAAAACCCACTCTCTACCAGAGAGAAATATCCATAACTAGAAGCACTCGGAGAGCGCAGACCTCCGCCAAGGCTGATCAGTGGCCCCCCCCGTGGGCCCCCCCACCCCCGATCACCACCAAAATGTAATCATTTCTTCCTTATCCCATTTCCAACAAACCCTGAAAATTTCATCCAAATCTGTCCATAACTTTTTGAGTTATGTTGCACACTAACGATCAGTGGCCCCCCCCCCGTGGGCCCCCCCCACCCCCGATCACCACCAAAATGTAATCATTTCTTCCTTATCCCATTTCCAACAAACCCTAAAAATTTCATCCAAATCCGTCCATAACTTTTTGAGTTATGTTGCACACTAACGGACAGACAAACAAACAGACAGACAAACAAACAAACAAACCCTGGCAAAAACATAACCTCCTTGGCGGAGGTAATAATTGGAAACAACCAATTAAATGTTCAGGTGACCATTTTCTCACCTGGCGCCCCCTTTATTACGCAGTGGTGCTGGCGGTGGCCGACTCGGCGTCAGACTGCAGGAAGCAGAGCATTGTGTGGTGAGTGTAAAGTATGAATGTGTCCGTAGGTTGGCGTGTAGAACTTACAAGTGTGCACCCTCGTATGAACTACAGAAAACGGTGTGTAGAAAAGTATGTTGATGTTTACGGGTAATATAAAAAAAAAAAAAAACAGAACACATCTCAAATGTTTGGCAGGTGGTGGCTGGCATGTGTGTGTTTGCGACGTGTATGTGTTGTGTGTGAGTGTGTGTGTGTGTGGCGTGTACATGTGTGACGTGTATTGTGTGTGTGTGTGTATGAGTGCGCACTGTCAGCACTCAGCGAAGGGAACGCTCCATCACAGTCACTACCATAAATCACTAAATAATGTAACGTTAGTCACAAGGTTGTTATCGTTAATGAAAACTAACGAAATGACGAAAACTAGAATTGAAAAAACATTTTCGTTAACTGAAATAAATAAAAACTATAATTAAAAGAAAAAAACGATAACTGAAACTGCATTGTGTGTTTACAAAACTAAAACATATAAAAATGATGGATAAAATTCCCTTTGTTTTCATTTTTGTCAATGTTGGATTGATATGAAACTGATTTATTTCACTCGAGCAATTTTAGCTAGCAGCACTATATGACACGTTATGGTCCGTCACTTATCGTCACTAATGGTTTAGTGTCGTCTTTTCTTCCCCACTGTACCGGGAAACATGGAGACTAAAGTTGGGAGAAAGCAGTGGAGTCCTGTCTGGGATTTATGTGAATACGACAGAGAAGAAGATAAAAGATGTAAAAAAAAAACCTAAAACTAAGCATTTAGAAAAAAACAAAACTTAATAAAAAGTAGCAAACCTGCACTAAAAACGCATTAACACTAACCGAATTAGAGAAAAAAAAGTCAAAACTAAATAAAACTAAACCATAATGAAAAATCCAAAACTATTTTAACCTTGGTTAGTCACATAGGTATGAACTGGGGCTGTTCTGTAAGAGCGGAGGTGTTGGAGGAGACTGAATGAGGTGTGCATGGATCAGAGCCGGAGCCACCAGAGCCGGGTGAATTGTTGCTGTGAACCCTCGAGAACAAGCATTGTGCGTGCCAGTACTCTGGAGGCATGGCTTCGGGGGGATGTCTGAACAAAGGGGTTTGGACTTTTGAATTGAGTATTTTCCAAATGTAACTTGCTCGAACTGTTTTTCTAACATCTCAGTCCCCACCTTATCTCAAACTCATGCAACTTATTTTCTGCAAAAGAGAGTCTTATAATTATTTTTATGTATAGCAAATTGCCATGATTCTGTTTGTAGTCAATATGTAATTGTGCCTGAGATCATTTTGAGGCAGTGTTGGGTGAAAAGCAGCAGTGTCTATGTGTTTGTTTAATTCATACACGTTAATGAATCTGTTGTGTTCTTGACAGAGGCACTCAACTCTAAAACTCTACACCTCACAATCCTGTCTCAGCTTTTTCTTTTTTTCTGATGTTGATGGAAGTGACAAATCCATTAAAAAACCCATCACAAAAACACAACCCTAATCTATCTATCACTTTTAACATAAACTCATTTAAAGTCGACTATTCCCACTACAAACTGTCTTTTTTTTTTAACCCTGTTTTCCTTCCTGACTGTATTTGCATTCACGCTCCCTGACAATTGCGTTCAACATGGGCATTGATGCATTGAGTACGCTGTGGCGATCAGGATTTAATTGCTTTTCATATGAACTGTGCTGTTCTCTGACACATTCATCAGCAGACTCATGTAAATCCTCAAATACAAGTAAATACAAACAGTTTTCAGAACCTTAATGTTTCCTACATTTCAATAGTACCACAAATATATGTGAATAATAGCCATGTGTTTGTCGCTCTCCAGCAGCTCGTATGGTTAAAGCCAGTTTAGTTGGATATATGTTATGCCACATTCATGAAGATGTGCTTTGCAAAATAGAAAAAAAAAAAAAAAAAACACCTTGAGCTGACTGTGTAGGATCTCATTTGCCCAGGTCATTGTTTTTCTTGGTAGTTCTTCTTGGTTTAACTGGATTGGTTTAGCTGGTTTGAAAATGTTTCATCTCTCATCCAAGAGAACTGAAGAAGTCTCTTGGATGAGAGATGAAACATTTTCAAAACAGCTAAACCAATCCAGTTGAACCGAGAACAAGTACCAAGAAACCCCTTCAGCGTTTCCAGTGAAATTTCAATCAAAGTTGAAATAGAAAAGAAAATAAAGCCAATTAAACGGGCTTTAACCGTACGAGCCGCTGGAGAAAGGTAATGTTTGATTTCTGTTTCACATGTGGCTAGAGGTGGGTAATCCCAGCTCCGTAGAGTAAAAGTCCTGCCATGTATTAGTTCTACCTGTTCACTTAACACAGGTGATTCCACTAATTATCCCTTCATCTACCTGGATGAGGAGTTGTGCTCATCCAAATGGGCTGGTTCAGTGAATGGTTGGAACAAATTCATGGCAGGACTTTTACTCTATGGAGCTGGGATTACCCACCTCTGCATGTGGCTAATGTACAAGCTAATCTATTCAAGAAGGTCAAGTCTGAATAATAATAATAATAGCTTTATTTATATAGCACCTTTTAAAAACAAAGTTTACAAAGTGCTTTTGACAAACAAAGTAAAGGGCACAACAGCAGGATACAAGATGTAAGTAAAAACACTAAAACAGAAACAACACAATAGGAGAGATGTGTACAACAATGCAGAAACATGGCACTTTGAATAAATTAAATGAATCGGAATAAAGAGGGCAGGGATAACGTAACATGATGCTGTTGAATCAATGCAAAAATAAAGGCGTGAGATAAAACAACATCATGTATGAGAATATAAACCAACAAACAGGATAAGATTCAAATTTTAAAAATTTAAAATTAAAAGGGACAGACATCACATAAAAGCAAGTCTATAAAAGTGTGTTTTAAAAAGTGATCTGAAAGATGCCACTGATTCCGCGAGCCTTATCTCCTCGGGCAGGCAGTTCCAAAGTTGAGGGGCCCTGATGGAAAAGGCCCGGTCACCCTTAGATTTAAGCCTCGACTTTGGAACAGCCAGGAGCCCTCTGCCCGAGGATCTAAGGCTGCGTGCTGGCTCGTACGTAACTAACATGTCATTTACATAACTTGGGGCCAGACCCATTCGGGCTTTAAAAGTAATCAGTAAAATCTTAAAATCAATTCTAAAACACACAGGGAGCCAATGCAGGGATGCGAGGATAGGGGTTATGTGATATCGCCTGTTAAAAACAGTGAGAAGCCTAGCTGCTGTGTTCTGGACCAGTTGGAGGCGGGACAGTGATTTTTGATTGATGCCGGACAGAAGTGAGTTACAGTAGTCGAGTCTTGTGAATATAAATGAATGTACAGGGGTTGGACAAAATAATGGAAACACCTTCACCTCAAGATGATAATGCCCCAATCCATACAGCTAGAATTGTTAAAGAATGGCATGAGGAACATTCTAATGAAGTTGAACATCTCGTATGGCCGGCACAGTCCCCAGACCTCAACATTATTGAGCATTTATGGTCAGTTTTAGAGATTCAAGTAAGACGTCGATTTCCACCGCCATCGTCTCTAAAAGAGTTGGAGGGTATTCTAACTGAAGAATGGCTTAAAATTCCTTTGGAAACAATTCACAAGTTGTATGAATCAATACCTCGGAGAATTGAGGCTGTAATTGCCGCAAAAGGTGGACCTACACCATATTAAATTATATTTTGTTGATTTTTTAAGCTGTTTCCATTATTTTGTCCAACCCCTGTATAACTGTTTCCAGGTCGGAGTGTGGGATTATTGGTTTGATTTTTGAAATGGTTCGCAGATGTAAGAAACAGGACTGGATAACTTGAATGAATGGATTAAAGTCTGAATGATAGCTCTCTCACCTCCTGAGTCAGAATTTGTTTATTTACTAAAATTTAACCATTTTTCCTGACAGACAGCTCCATTGTAGTTCTAACAAGTTACAACAACAAGACTGTAAAGCTATGTTTGATGAAGTTTACCATCTCACCAAGTCAGTCAATTAGCACTTAGCATTAGCTCACCCCTGAGCCCTCTGTCTTCTGTAGTTCTTCCCCCCTCGGTCTAAATATGGTCACTTCTAGCTTCAAAAAGATAACATGTGGCTTTGTGATCAAATCACAGACAAACACGCCTCCATGTTAAAATGTTCAACTTTGCATTCCCTGATCATGACAACTGCATGAACACACTGTCTGAATTTAACTCAATAAACAGGAAAAGGCCTTTAATTGGATAATTACAACAGCAATTAATGTTGGAGTAATGGAGTCACTTCAGTTGGTCAGGTCAAAGTAATTATATATATCCAAACAACGGCCAGAATAAATGTTGTGATAATGCATTTGCTTATTGAAGCAATGCTACAGTGAATGCCTGCTAGAATCAATCAATCAATCAATCAATCAAATATTCGAGAGTGGGAGGCTGTGTATAAATGCATGCATAAACAAACATGTGGTCAGTTTAAGTGGCTAGTGGGTGAATATCTTTACAGAATACTGAGTTGGCATAAATGTTATCAAGTATGACTGTGTATATTGATTCATACCTAACGTCTCCAGGTCTGCGGCAGTTTCTTGATGCTGTATGACACCAGGTTAGATATCCTACTCTCCATTTCATTGTTTGCAAAGAATTATTTTACAGTGAAAGATGCTTGTTGACGTTGTACGTTTGAGCCTCATTTTCTGGACCAAATGTTAACACCATTCTCAGACATCCACTTCTTCTCCGACTGGTTATTTCCAGTTTGTTAAACATAAAAATCCTCTGATAATTTATTCTCACTGGTTCAGCAATGATTCATCTTCATTTCCACTTATTAACCTGCTTGAAGATTCCTTGAAATTTTTCCCTACCTGCCTGAAGACAATCCTTCTATCTCAAGAGCTCCCCTCATCGTGTCCCCTTTCCTGACGTCTCCTCTTTATTACTCAGAACCGACCCAAAGAGTTCTTCACCTCCACTTCCTTATCCCCCTCTGTAATGTGTATTTAATCAATATTCTCGACATTGAGCCTCTGTGTCCGAGTCCCATTGTGGAAATCCTGACAGTGATGAATGACCAAAGTTCCAGACACTTGTAATACAGATGAATGTCCACTCAATTTGAAAGTCAACGTCGTGTTCATGGATGACCTCTTCTACCTAAAAGCATGGTTGATCACAGAGGATGAAGTAGTGTTTGTCCTTTGCACAGCAGAGACACGACAGTTTGATTGCTTTTGTTGATAACCTTCACCATCAACAGAAACATTTTCTAAAAAGTGCTGTGAGCAAAACCAAACAACAGCTTTAAAGCCCTCAAAGGGTAATTGAGATGAGTCTCTTGTGGAATTAAAGAGTATTTTTCATGGGTTTTTGAAGTCATGTTTGTGGTACAAAGAAAAGATGTGATCATTTAAAAGCCTGAAGAGGCATTTTCTCTGAGGGCTACTTCAAACACACAGAGTGAGCATCCCATAATGAACATGGTTTTTTGATGTACACAAACACTTCCAGATAGAACTGACTCTGATAACAGCCAGATTCTGAGCATTAGGACTGTTTTACTTGTCCTTTTCTTACAGCAGTTTTTCTGGCTTTCAGAAAGTTGTGGTGATTTCACTACTTTTTTTTGGCATCCATTAGGCAAAGACTGCATGTTATCCTCTCTGTCATTGTTTGTGGTTTTTACCTCCTATTTATTTTTGTTGTTCATCCTTGTTACTTCCCATCTTCCATCTTCCATCTCTATGAGTGCTTTTCAAGAAAAGACCTCGTAGAGCGCAGACCTCCACCAAGGCAGATCAGTGGCCCCCCCACCCCCGATCACCACCAAAATTTAATCATTTGTTCCTTGTGCCAGTATCAACATTTCCTAAAGTTTTCATCTAAATCCGCAGCACTGATCTGCTTTGGCGGAGGTCTGCGCTCTCCGAGTGCTTCTAGCTTAGGAATGTTCTTAACTAATGCCATGTATACATGTAGCTGTGTATAGAAAAATCGATATTATCTAATGCTTTTCTGCCTTTCATGCAAATGAAAATCCCAGTTTAGGTCATTAAATATGAGTATTTCTGAAAACTCCAGCCAAAGGGGAAATTTTAGAAAATTCAGATTTCATGTATGTGTTTTTCAGAGGGGGACAACATCACAGTATGTGACAAATTAAAGTCATGTGTATAGCCTTTGTTTATTCCAACCCTAACCCCATTCCAGGCAGGTCCTGCCTTCAGGTGCTGTTGATTAGGGGTGAGTGGATGCACCTGTGGTACCACTGTAGCTGGGGTTGATGGGCGGGGCTTGGTGTGAATGGGCGGGGCTGGGCAGGGATATAAGGAGGTTGACACTGGTCAGTTTGGTTGTGACCTCTGGGTAGTTGACATCTTCATTTTGCTTTCCCCAGTTTGCCCTTAAAAGGAAAGACCAGTCTTTTCTTTTGGATATATTCATTTGGTTGTGCTTAGTCTGGTTTTGCAGGTATAAATCCTCTTTTGTTTCTTGTCTATCTTCTTTATAGATTTAGTGCAGGGGTGTCCAATCCTGGTCCTGGAGGGCCTGTATCCTGCATGTTTTAGATGTATCCCTCTTCCAACACACCTGACTCACATGATAAGCCTATCATCAAGCTCTGCAGAAGTCTGATAATGACGGTCAGGTGTGATGGAAGAGGGAAACATCTAAAACATGCAGGATACCGGCCCTTGAGGACTGGAGTTGGAAATCCCTGATTTAGTCCGTGGTGAGGGTTTCTACTCAAACCCCCCTTTAGAACTCTTTTTGGAACATATTTTTGTAGTTTTTTTGGTTGTTCATTTACTTTAGTTCTACTCTAGGCCTTAATTTAGTGTACAGAAAATGTAACACCCCATGATGGTGCTCTGTGGTGTGTTTATGCAGGATCATGTACATCAGGGGTGGCCAACCCTGGTCCTGGAGAACCACTATCCTGCATGTTTTAGATCTGTCCCTCTTCCAACACACCTGATTCAAACGATAAGCCTGTTATCACGCTCTGCAGAAGGCTGATAATGACCGTCAGGTGTGATGGAAGAGGGAAACATCTAAAACATGCAAGATAGTGGCTCGCCAACCCTGGTGACCCCTGATGTCCATGAACATTTTTCTGAATAAATGGAGATAGGGAAATATGTTGTTTTCTACACATACCCAGTTACACGAATACATGGCTTCAATGAAATGACTCTGATGTATCTGTCAGCCATGATGACACCTGTCCAAATTTTCTAAAAGAAAAGGAGTTTCAGTCCTTCCTTGAACATCTGCTTTGGTGTAGGATACATTAGACCAGGGGTTGTGAGATGCCAATGAGGGGCCGGGAGAAAATTTTCAGAATCCTCTTGATGTGATTCTTGAGGTACTTCCAACAGCCTATCAGCGGTATTGTAGCACTTATAAATCGAAGGTAGGAAGTCTGCAATGGGTCTCTTATGAACACAGGAAATGTTTTTATTTAGAAGGTGCAAGACTCAGAACAATGGAGCATAAACAGACACTTGTTAGTGACAAACAGGAAAGGTATTATGGGGCCTGCAGGTTTGACTAATGGTGTCCCATTCATTAAAATAAACATAAAAAGGCCAATAAACATTGTAAAACAGACACATTAACCTAAATAAACATTAACATACACCCCCTCTTGAACCCCTGAACATAAAACAGAACAAAATGAATAAAATGTCCATTACCCACAATGCAATATGGCAAATATGCTACACTCATTTACAAGCGATGCATCACTTCACAGCACCACAGTAAACATCACTTAGTGTGCACCAGTAGTTTCTTCTGAACAGCTCATCTAACCTTGGAAATGAAAGCATCATGTTAAATTAAGTTTGCATATGACAGCAACAACACAACATACATTCATACATAACATGGAGATTACTGTGATGTATTCTGCTTTTAAATTGTTACCTCTGCCAAGGAGGTTATGTTTTCATCAAGGTTTGTCTGTTAGCAAGATAACTCAAAAAGTTATGGAAGGATTTTGATGAAACTTTCAGGAAATGTTGATACTGGCACAAGGAAGAAATGATTACAGGGTGGGGAACCAAAATCCACAATATTTTGAGGCAGGGATTGAAAGACAGTGTATGACCAATTAGTTTATTGAAAGTCATGAAAATTTATTTGCCACAAGAAAATTGACATAATACAAAATGTTTTTATTCTATGTGTCCTCCTTCTTTCTCAATAACTGCCTTCAAACGCTTCCTGAAACTTGCACAAGTGTTCCTCAAATATTCAGGTGACAACTTCTCCCATTCTTCTTTAACAGTATCTTCCAGACTTTCTCGTAATAGTTTTGCTCATAGTCATTCTCTTCTTTCCATTATAAACAGTCTTTATGGACACTCCAACTATTTTTGAAATCTCCTTTGGTGTGACGAGTGCATTCAGCAAATCACACACTCTTTGACGTTTGCTTTCCTGATTACTCATATGGGCAAAAGTTTCTGAAAAGGTTTGGATAATAGTGTTAGGTATGATTATGACATCAATATATGTTTGGTTTCAAAACAATTGACGTAGTGCCTGCTGAGAAAAAAACAACTAAATGTTCACTGTAAATTTTGCTTCCCCACCCTGTACATTTTGGTGATGATCGGGGGGGGGGGGGGGGTGTCTCTGCGCTCTCTGAGTGCTACTCTAGTTTTATTTTATATAAAATCGCATCATTGTTTTCAGACTGTTCTGTTCTCTTGTGTTACACCCATGATTGAATATTGCTGTTAGTGCATGAGTCCTGTGCACATGTTTTTTTTTTGTTTCAGTCACTTCAAGGAAAGTGGGGGTCACCAGTCTCTGACACCATTATGTTAGGGGTCGTGAGTTTAAAAGTTTTGGAGCACCTGCAGTAGACCATCCTTTATGAAAGAAGAAAGAATGCCATCCCACAATACACTGCAGCAACAATGACCAAATGTTCATATAACAAACACGACACACAGGATGCAAACTTTGGTTTTATGCCACCACCGTCTAACACGCTGATACCTTTTGTAGTTTAAACACTTGCTGGCGTGAAATGTGAAGTTAATGCAGCAAAACGTGCTTACTTTGCATGAGTTTGATCTTCACAGCCTGTAGTTTCATCACTAATTTTCCACTCCTTCAGTCACAGTCACATCGATAAAACTAAACTGTGAATGGGATCATCAGCCAGAGGAGAAATGTAGTCAAATCAGGCTGGAGGAAAAGTATCTGTAGGTTAAAATATTGGACAAATGTTACATTCAAGAACACCAACCTGCGTTGACGCTAAGAATAGAAGTCCTACCAACCCCTAAGTGATTGCAGAAGACACAAATTTAGACGAGCAAAAAAAAAAAAAAAAAAACAAGATGATGACACATAATGATCTGCATGAAATAAACTGAATGGCAGTTGCTTTCTGTTCTGGAGGAACCCGGTAACGTACTGATGGTGGCAAATCAAAGGAAAACCTAGCATGAAGTGTTGGAGGTGTTTGTCCATCACCTGCCTTCAGAACAGCTTCACATTTAGCGTTTTGATGATGGAGCTGCAGAGCCATGGTACATGATTCAAAGAAGAAGAAACGCTGCAGTGAGGATTAGCATTCTATGATTAAGAGGCTTTGTCATCTCATCAGGTTTTCCATATTTATTCATTCTCCGGCTGTGTGTATAAATGAATACACCAAAATAAGAAGCACACACACACCTTTTAGCTTTGATTACAGCAATCGCCCTGACATTGTTTGGTAAGTTGAAGCAATTTCACAACATTTATTTCCATCCAGGGTTGTGTTAATTGTCCCCAAGGGTTTGTTCTGATGGTCATCAAAACGGCTCAGAAGATTGTCAGCTGCCTTCTCACACAGTTCCCACTGTCTCAAAAAAAGCCCATAACACGGTTAACTCTTTATAGGGCTCTCATACAAATACTCTGAAATTCCAAACTCCACCCTTAGTGTGTTATTCAAGGACATAACAAGACTTTATTACTCTTGTGAAATTTAAAAACATTTTTTATGTAGAAAGTCAAGGTCAATGAAGTTACCATATTTGGTTCCTTACCCATAAGTGGCGGAAGAAAAGTAAATATAAAAAAATACAAGTGTGAGATGAAATGAACATGTATTTTAGAACATTAGACCAACATAAGTGCTGATCCAGACCCCTGTCCACATCCACATTCTCCCTTTGAACATCATTCCTTACATTAGTGCCATTACTTCATGGTACCTAATAAAGCAGTCTGGTTAGTCACTGTCTTGTAATGTTTGGAAATGACCAAAAAAAAAAAGTCACCTGCTCAATAAAGGGTTATGGACAGTTCATACCCTGCACACACTGTTTGAACTGTTGCCAACAGGTTGACAATACAGAACAATAAAGACAAGGACAATTAAGAACAGTCTTTACCCAACAGCAGTCACCACACTCTATACAGAAAAACACATCTGATGTGTAACATGTTTATAAGGGATCAGTGCAATAACAGAATGTATGCTTGTGTGGGAGAGAGGGGTTTCTGCTTGTATGTGTGGGATTGTTTTTTTATGCCTATTTATTTTAGCTGCTTTTATTTGTATGTACACATTGGATGTCACTTTAAATTTCGTTGTACTTGTTACAGTTACAACTAGAAGAGCACAGACCTCCACCAAGGCAGGTCAGTCCGCCCCGATCACCACCAAAATTGAATCATTTGTTCCTTGTGCCAGTAACGTTTCCTGAAAGTTTAATCAAAATCCTTCCATAACTTATCTTGCTAACAAACAATCAAACCCCCATGAAAACATAACCTCCTTGGCAGAGGTAATAAAGATATCCTGTTCTATGGCAGACTACTGCATCAAGTCGTCTCCTCCAGCACGTACCAAAGATTCCAAATGAGGTTCAGGTCTGGAGACCTGACAAATTCTGGCGTTACCTTGGAATACATCCGTGCCATCAGGGAGGAAGAAAAACCCCCGCTGGTAAAACCTGGTCATTCAGGTAGACAGCTGGCCTGATTTTATGGATGCATAAAACAAATCAAATGAATCAAAACAAGATCATAACACTGCACCCACAGGCTTGTTCTATGGGCACTAGGCATGATGGGTAACAGGGTCAATCTGGAGTCATCAGACCACATGACCTTGTTCCACTGAAACACAGTCCAACCCTTATGAGCTCTACAAACTGATGGTTGTTTAAGAAATGAGAAGCTCCTCACTGCAACAGTTAAAGGGTTAAAGAACTTGTTGCTGTTGAAACATATTAATTGATGTAGTACTTATCCAATGGAAGAATCTGAACTATTTGCTTTGTTAAATCCACTTTATGACTGATATGACATATGGTATGTTCAGCCAATTGTGAAATACTGTATGTAGGACACTTACGTGTGAAGCCCTCTGGCATACAGGCTGTCTAATGCATGATTAACCCATAAAGACCTGGTGTTAATTTTATGTCCTTTCCCAAATGAAATTTTCTCTATAGCCAACCTGTCTTAAGTGATTTATCATCATTTATTTATAATATTGTCCTCTGTATTATGCATTTTATCAGTATAAATCAGGTATTTTCTTATATTTAATTTACTGATCATGAAGATGTTCATTAAAGTTCTGATTAAAGTTGTTGGTTATTATATCAAAAGCAGAGAAAACTGCAGAAAGAGTTACATTTTCAGTCAAGTCCATCATTAACCGAACATACACCAAGCATTTCCATCCACTGTCATTGATCCAGCTCCATTGGTTTTACTGGTGAATCAATGTTGTAGAAGATGACTGTGTTTCCACGGTAACTACGGAGCCTCTGAACGTCCAAATGGGTCATATCTGATGACCATGAAAAGACGAAAAACTGCATTTTACATCAATTATTTATATGTATTGTAGGCCTGTAACGGTACACGTACCGAACCGAACCGTTTCGGTACACACCTGTTCGGTTCGGTACACAGCTGTACCGAAACGGCACAGTATGATGAGAAAAAGAAAAAGGAACGAAAGACATTATTCAACGTGGAACTTTAAATCCGCGCAAGTTTCACACAGACATATGGAAGGACGCACACATTGACCCAAAATATGAAATAGCAGCTGATATAAGGTTAAAAAAACCAACAAATATGATGTGAACCTGGAAGGAAGAGACTGAAGACCCTCCACCATCATTACAGTCCAGTTTGGATCAGTTCAGGTTCAGGTGAAAGACAACAACGAGGAAAGAGACGTTAATAAGACGGACGTTGTTTGGCCCCTATGAACTACAGTAGTTCTAAAACACTTACACTAGGTCTATCTGTCTGTCTGTCTGTCTATCACGCACGCTGTATAATAGAGGAATAAATAGAACGTTGAAAGTATGTAAAGTTTCACTTTCGTTTCACAACAGCGTTGGTTACGTTAGTTATGGACCGCACCCCCAGGTATATAACTGCGCGCCCCCCCTACCCCCCAGCTCTGACAAAAAAAAAATCCCCCGTGCACACAGGCACACAAATACACACAGTGTCCTAAACCCTAAACAGTTTGTTCTCTGTCCTAAAATAAATAATTTGGTTCATTGTGTTGTCAAAGTTTCTCTTCAGTTTGTTTAAACAGAATACCAGTGTGTCCTCTTGTTAATGCTGCACTTCATGTGGAATTTTTTTTGTTATTTTTATGCAGAATGTGAACTGACAGAACTGTGATTAGATTTTTCTTGTTTGTTTGTAACTACCTTTCAGGGAAAAGTGCAATACTAATGTTTAAAATACATTTAGTAATATTAGTGATTTATTTTATTTTCTATTTGATTTGTACCAGCAGAATTATATTACTTCTGTTTTTCTATATTCTATTGTCTCCAAAAATTGGGGGAAAAATGTTAAAAAATTCATAAATGCATTAATAGACATTTTGAGGGGTTTTCTTTCTTCCCGTATCGAACCGAAAAAAACCAAACCGTGACTTTGAAAACGAAAACGTACTGACCTAAAAATTTTGTGTACCGTTACAGGCCTAATGTATTGATAGGATTAATGGATTGACAGGTATTAAACAATTTAGATCAGTAGGTGGTTTGGGTCTTTATGGGTTTATGTGTAAAAAGTGTATTTTAGGCAAAACCATTATGTCTTCATAATCTAAAGTATTCTGTTCTTTTTTACTTCACAAGTAGTTCTGTTCCCTTTTTTTACCTGCAACAAAATAGTTTGTTGACTTGGCAGAATATTGACAGCTGTTTTTGTTTACCTACATCTTTTCTTTTTTGTCTATTCATTTCACCACTCAAAGGGTGTTTCATGTGGTTGGCATCAAAGTTGAGCTTTAAAAGATAATTTTTCCTATTGAAAACAGCACTCTTGGCATAAAATTCTTTTATTTTTTGTTTACTGTTTTATCATTCAGGGACATCCGACACATCAAAGACTGCATACATGAAACGACAACTGTACAGCTTTTTGTTTCGGAGGGAGTTATTTCACAGGTTTATGCCAGTTGAGCATGAAGACTACATGTTTGCACCTGAACTCTGCTTTGCTCTTTAAGGCATTTTCACACTTCGTACTCGAGTTCATATCTGAGTACACTGGACCCCAAAGTCCTCTTAATTTTATCAGTGAGAAAGCAAATGTACCGTGCGTGAGTACCATACCCAGGTCCAGCTGAGAAGGTAGTCCTGGGTTCGGACCGCGTGGACTCCATTACGGTACATTGCCGTGTGAAAGTGATCCATGCCTGAGAACAGATGTGACCCAATCACCACAAAACCCTAGACCAGGGGTCACCAACCCTGGTCCTCGAGATCTACCATCCTGCATGTTTTAGATGTATCCCTCTTCGAACACACCTGATTCAAAATGCTAATCCTATCATCAAGCTCTGCAGAAGCTTGATAATAACCGTCAGGTGTGCTGGAACAGGGAACCTTCTAAAACATGCAGGATAGTAGCTCTTGAGGACCAGGATTGGACACCCCTGTTTTAAATGTTGCCCTCTTCCAGCACACCTGACGGTCATTTTCAGACTTCTGCAGAGCTTGATGAGAGGCTTATCATTTGAATCAGGTGTGTTGGAAGAGGGATACATCTAAAACATGTGGAATAGTAGATCTCGAGGACCAGTGTTGGTGACCCCTGCCATAGACGGCGCTCCTTTTGTCTTCTGAAAAAGCCTTGGATCCACACAGCATGGGCTCAACCTTATCGACCGAACCACTCCATGATATATCAGAAACAACAAAGGTCGCTCTTCTCCCCTTTCTTCAAACAGTCTAACAGACAGAAAAGTATTGCCACTACTGCAGACAAATAAACAGAACAGTCGCTCGGTTGATAATGTAAGGGTTTGACTTCTTCTGACTTCCGCATTTGTTGGATAGCGACAGAATTCCTTCCACACCGCCACCTACTGTTTCGGCCCTGTAACAGTACTCGGTCACCGGCCGTGGTGAATGCTTGTCAATGCAACATCTGTGGGAAAGGTGTCAACATATCCAGGTACAACACAGATCCGAAAACCCAGTGTGAAAATGCCCTTAGGAATGACGGAGGTTCCATACCTAGAGGGCAACTGATTTGTCTACCCAACTAAATTATATTTACCTTGTCTAGTATGACAACAAAGTGGTAAGTGAACAAGTTTTATTTATGAGGGAACAGTTTTTACATATGTACAGATGTCATTGGATGGAAAATCTGATATTTAAATGAGTTACATCATATTTGTACTTTCAAATACACTGCCACGGCCAAAGAAAAAGTTGCACATGCAATATTTGACTGCACCACCTTTGGTTTTGGTTACAGAAGACATTCACTGTCACATCTTTTTTGCCACATAATGCTCATGTAGTGTCACAAAAAGGTTCATAATACTTTTTCCATCCATGGTTGCATTAATTTTTGATTATTGATGATGGAGAACCGGACTGCTGCATCAAGTCTTCATCACATCTCAAATTAGAGTCTGGACTTTGTGGAGGCCAATCCATGTGTGGAAACTGCCTGGATTTAACTAATAGTTCAGATCCTTCCATGGGTAAGTACTGCAGTGGTTAATAATGTTTCAGCTGGAACAGGTTATTTAACTCTAAATGATGATCAATTATTCATAGTGAATAATGTAATCAGACATGACGTTGCCTTCTGTTTTTGGTACTTCTAATCAGATACAGTGGCGAGGGAACTGCAGCTTGCTCATTATTTTTATGTTACATCTTGCAGCATAATCTTTAACCTTGTTGAATTAACTATGCACATCAGTCAACGGGTTCAGAATGCAGCTGAATGTTTCCTAACAAAGACGAAAGGCAGGGAGTGAACCATATCACCATACCAGGTTTTATTGCTCTTTCCTATCAAACATCAAATTGATTTTTAGAGTCTCATTAGTGACTAACAGCACGTTTTTGATGGAAAAGCTCCAGGATACATCACAGAATTGTTGTACACCCATATAGCGCACAGTCAGGTTCGATCCTCTAATGAATAGCTATTATCTACAGAGATCTGATGTGAAACTAAAGGTGGACTGTGTCTATTCCAGCAGCACATTTTCTTTGAATGTTAGACAGAATATGTCAACTGAACACTTAACATATTTATACAATGGTGTTTTTGTAATGAATATGTATTTGAGTGCTGGTGAAGAGACCAATGTTTTCACAGGCAACCAACTGGGTTATTGTCTTTTTATCAGTATGTCTTCTTACTAATCTGACATTGCTTATTTATATTACAAGTCTCTTCACTCATGTTTATGGATTTTCCTCTTTACACAATTTCCTTTGAACTCAAATTTTTATTATACTGCTATTATCAGACAAAACACCTTATGTAACCTTGTTTTAGGAAAGTGCATCACAGGTGAAACTCAATAAGTGTTATTTAAGCTGCTTTTCCGCTCAGCACAGCTTTTTTGCATTTCCATTATATGATAGCAGGGCATCAGGTGCTATCAGTTACAAACAGAATCATGCATAGACATGAGAAAAAAACACATCCTCATTGTATTCAGTGGTTTTCTGTATCAAGACATAATTTAAATAAAATCATTGCATCCTCTGCAGGTTCTAAAGATATGCAAATATTACACAATATCTGAAAAAAATAAATAAATAAATAAATACTCAGGCTGATTCCCCTGTGACCTAGACCCCAATAAGCGGAAGATGGACAGACAGATCAAAAAAAAAAAAAAAAAAATCAATTAAGAAAACCCCCCAAAAACAACACAATAGATTCTACTGTCAGCATTTGGAAAAAGAGGCCAAAATGGAAAAGCAGCATATGAAACACTTCATACATCACATGGTTCAATATCCTGCAGAACAACCTTTTAGCAGCAGTAACTTCAAGCAGTTAGTTTCAATTACTTTTTTTCTGTCTCTCATATCATTGGTGAGGAGTTTTGGTTCCCTGTGCAGAATAGCCTTCCTTCAGTTCACTGTGGATATTTGTTCGTGCACAGCTCTCTTATGCTCCTACCATTGCAACCCTATGATTCTTCTCTTTTTCATCCATTCCTTTGTAGATCTGCTGGCGGTGTTGGATCACTGTCCTAATGCCTGGTCCAGTTTTAGCCAACTTTAGTTGTTGGACAGATTGCCTCACATTTGACTCTGAGAGGTGGCAAGGCACCCAGTCCCTGTGGCTGCAAAACAAGCCCAAAATCACCACCCCTCCACCATCATGACTGACTGTTTGTGCTGATACGCAGAGGTGTCAAAAGTATTCCCATTCATTCCTCAGGTAGAAGAATAGATACTAAGGTTTAAAAACTTATGTAAAAGATGAAGTATCATGAGTTGTCACAAGTTGCTTTATAGTCACTGATACAACTTGTGCATAAAAATTTACCTAATAGAAAAACGACAATTTCGCCAAAGGTCGTTTTTCGATTAAAAGTTTTTGCGTTGGCAAGGGGTGGTTTTTCGGACATAGCACAAATGATAAAACTGCAATGGAAAGACCTGTTTTTCGCAACTAGAGTCAGGAAATTAAAAAAAAAAAAAAAAAAACGGATGTTGACGGACGTTACAACAAGGGAAGAAGAAAAAGAAACATGTCATTGTATGTGTGGACACATCAGGAAACCCAATTATTTTTTAATTTAGTTTGAGATAGAGGGGTAATATACCATGCCACACCAACTTTATTTATAAAGCACTTTAAGAACTTTACAGTAGGCCAAAGTGCCGTACACCAAACATAAAACAAGGGATTAAATAAGTAAATAAAACTAGTGATAACACAGGGTGTTACGTGGGCTACGAACAACAAAATACAACCATCATAAAAACAAAGACAAATTAAAATCTGTTAAAAACAGTATAAAAAAAAAAACAGACATGTCACTCACTGATTAAAAGCTAATGAGAAAAAGTGCATTTTTAGACGTGATTTAAAGACAGGTACAGAGTGAGACTGTCTAACAACTAAGGGCAACTGGTTCCACAACTTTGGGGCAACAACAGAAAAGGCACGATCCCCACGAAGCTTCTTTTTAGTTTTTGGAACCACAAGCTGCAGCTGATATATAACAATAATGAATATATCTGTAAATCAACACTATATTTACATTCGTCGCCATGTTTATGGATTGACTTCTCATGTCATCTCATGATAATAAATAAACAAATCATCGCATTTGTGATGTAATGGAAAAACCGACATTATGCGCTTCTGTTTTTTCGACATTTAGTAAATATCGGTAAAGTTTTGTGCAGATGTTCAATGGAAAAGCAACTACTGACAGTTTGTTTTTCTGCCATTTACTTCCTGACCCTGTCACCTCATTACTATCATTGTTTTCACCTGGAACTCTCTGCTGCTGTCCTCTCCCTCACTGTGCCACACCTTTTCAGCCAATCCCTTTCCACCTGTCTGCTCCCTCCCTCTCTCAGCCACACCCACCTCATCAGCCAACTCTGCCCACCTGTAAACACAGCTGCAGCTCATCAGGCTGACAGGATATATTTACTCCTCTGCTCTCAGTTCAGTTCTGACAGATTGTTCTTCAATAGAAGGTATGTATGTGACGTCACCACGGTTCCATCCACTGAGTAGCAGAAAGAGGGAGATGAGTAGCGGTTTTGGCTTGAATACTGCGAAAACTTTAGAACAATCTAAAAAATGGGGAAAAGCTGTTGTGCCATTGATTGCACAAATAGGTTTAAAAAGCACTTGGAGCTATCGTTTTAGCGGCTACCTAAATCCAAAGACAGAAGAAGCAGATGGATCGCTGCAATTCGTAGAAATAACTGGATTTCCAGGCAATGAAACCTGGATTTGTGTCAGGTAATGTTAATTTATGCTGTATTCTTGCGTAAAATCATACCTTAAATTACATATCATTTTGGCTAACGTTACTTCGTAGTAAAGCTCTTAATGTTAGCATCTGTCATTTAGTTCTATGTTTCATAACTGAAACGTTTTTGTCTTCAATTGTGTGATTCTGAACCTTGTGCTCTACATAATTTGTAAACTAGCTTAAACTGAGGCTAACCTAGTTTTCCAAATAAGGGGGTACTCTAGCACAAAGCTGTTGTAGCTGTGTTGTATCAAGTATTTGATGTTAACTCTACTTGAATCTCCACAGTACCAGTAGATCATCCACTCACTTGGGTCAATACTAAGGGTTCAACTCCAGTAAATCAGTAGTGAACTGTGAGCACTACTGCTGGGCCTTTACCTTGGCAATCACCGCCAAGAAAATACGTCTCCACTGACAGAAAACCTCAAAAACAATAGTATGT
The DNA here is from genome assembly GCF_902148855.1 of Sphaeramia orbicularis. Lineage (NCBI taxonomy): Eukaryota > Metazoa > Chordata > Actinopteri > Kurtiformes > Apogonidae > Sphaeramia > Sphaeramia orbicularis. Next base: position 20,413,567 of record NC_043957.1, read on the forward strand.
TGAATTGAAAGCACTCACCAGCTGTAATCCTCTAAGTAACGATGATGAGAATATCAACAACTCTTTGGCTTTTGTATGCTTTCAGGCTTTGCATTGTGGATTTATCCCGGCGTTGAAATCAGGTTCATATAAATGTCAGGATATGTGATTTCCAGCCACATATCAATGTTCGTAGACCACTTGTTGTTTGGTAGCTTGTATGGATACATGTCCAGTCCAATTGTCTTTAATTTCATGTTATATTCCACATTTTTCCTGGTCTCGCTGTAGTTACTGCTATGCTCCGCCATGTTGAGTCGGTTTGTTTTTGCCACTCAGTCTGACTGAGAGGGGCGTGGTCCAGGGAGGAAGTGACGTATGTGCATTCCCTCTATACCTGCCAAATATACCTGCTCTGCTTGTCTGTTCGCCTGACCACGTCTTCCTGCGTCCCTCCTGGTAACCTACCTGCCCTTTGTTCTAACCACGTCTGCCTGCCTGCCTCCCGGTTACCTACCTGCCTTCTGTCCCTGACTACGTCTTCTGTCTTCGCTCCTCTGTTTTCATCTGGCTTTCCTGGGTTTGATCCCTCGTCCGTCCCTGACTCACCTCTTGAATGCTCCTCGTCGGCTGCTTATCATCTGTGGCTGAACTCCTGTTCACAGCTTTATTCTGTGTTTGCCTTCATCCTGGTGAGCTACCTGGCCTCAGTGCTGCTAAGGCTGTTGGAGATATATGACTGTTTCAACTCTAAATACACTCATTAATCCCTGTGTTTCTTGGAGTTAATAAAGACACTAAACTTACAGCTGCTTCTGTGAGTTGCATTTGGGTCCTAACCTTCTCCGTGACAACTCAAGCTTTTACTCAAGTAAAAGTACTGGTTTAAAACTACTAAAAGTGTAAATGTAAGGGGGAAAAAATGCCATTAGGACAAAAGCTTAGGTGGTGCCACAGGGGCCTACACTGCACTACACCACCTCCCCCAAAAAAACCTTTTTCTAAAGGCCATAATGAATATACTGTTATATTAAAATGTTAATGTTGAAACACTTGGGATGCACTAGTCTACTTTTTTAAGCTGCATATATAGCCATTGAAAATGAATGCATTTTAGTCCAATGCAAATGTATTAAAGAACCATATGTGTACTACTGAGCATGAACATGTGTTTTATGGAGCAGAAGGTAAGAGGACTAGTTGACTATAAGTATTGGAATGATGTAAAAAGTCAGGTGTGATGGATCGTGTACAAACCAGTAGGATGTCAGAATGGTACATGTTTATACTTGTCATCCAACCACAGTCAGATTAACTCTATCCAGATGGTGCAATTATCTGGATAGTTTTGTTTTTTTGTTTTTTTTTAATGAAAACAAGCCGGAATGAAATAGGATTAACAAGGCTATTTTTAAAATGTAAGGAGTAGAAAGTACAGAGAATTGCATAAAAATATAAGGAGAAGTAAAAAGTCAACTGAAAAATAATTACTTCAGTAAAGTAGAGATAACCAAAATTTCTACTTAAGTAAGGTAATGAGGTATTTGTACTCCATTACTTGACACCTCTGCTGATACGCTGTGTTTGAATTGTACCAAATGTGGTGCTGTGCAGTATGTCCACAACCCTCCACTTTGGTCTCATCTGACCAACAGACATCATGATTATTGTTATTATTACATGTCTGGTTATATATATATATATATATATATATATATATATATATATATATATATATATATATATATATATATATATATATATATATATATATATATATATATTTTTTTTTTTTTTTTTTCATGTGCAGCTTTACAAACCCAGGCTGCTTTTAGAGAGAAGATGCTTCCAACCAACATTTCTACCAAACAGGACTGACTGAGCCATGCTGCTTCTGTTTTTTTTTTTCTAATTATCCTTAAGATGCTAAGCGGGGCCTCCTGAGACTGAGATGTACCTTTTATGGGTTTTTACAATTTCTCTGAACATCGCAGTCTGACCTGGGGGTGAATTTGTCGAGACGTCTATTCCGGGGAGATTGACAGCTGTCCTGAGTGTTGTCCGTTAGTGAATTATCTCTCACTGTAGAATGATGGACTCTAAATGGTTTGGAAATTACCTTTGAACCCGCCTCTGATTGATAGCAAATAAGTTGCTTCTCTGAGTTCATTGCTGAAGTCAGTCCTACATGGTTTTTGTAACATGGTACTGAATGCCTCAGACCAGTAAACTACTAAAACATATAGAGGTGGTCACTAGTGTTGATGTTCCATAAATCAAGGTCATTTAATTATCAGCACATGGTTCCTACTTGCCCTCAAGTACATCCTGCTTCCATTGGAATGAAATTTTCACACTGGATCTCCATTTTGGCTACATCGTTGTTAGATAATGTCATAGCGAAATCTGCTGTTTTACACTTGAGGGGAAATGTAAAAAAAAAATTATAGAACCAGATGATTTTACACTGTTTTACATTATTATTATTATTATTATTATTATTATTATTATTATTATTATTATTATTATTATTATTATTATTATTATTATCCTATATTATAAAAGGGAAGTGGACTGCGTGTTTGTGTGTGTGTATCTTGGGCATCACACAAAATCCAGAAAGAGCTGACTGCTGCAGTTTAGCATACTCATGTATTTTTGGTCATGGAAGAGATTAGCGGAAATGGCAAGTTGATAGGACCAATATTTTGGGAGATATTAGTAATTTTGGAATACAATCACATTGCTATACCCAGAATCATAGAATCATCATTGCAGTGGGTCACCTAGCAACAGATAAACAATAGGGCCATGTTGCCATAGTATCAAATTTCATGTCCAGAAACAGACATGCCAGCTGAGAGGTTATTCAGCTGAAAATGCCGGTAGAATTTACCAAGAAAATAAATAAATTAACTGCATCAGAGGTTCAAGGAGCTGTGGGGAACCACTGCGTTAGTTATTATAACCTGACAAGTCAAACTATAAGAATTATAAGAATAACAATAGTCCACGCTCTTTAAATTCCAAGTCCATTATGATGAAGGTAATTTTTTATATTCAAGCAAATCCAGCAGGAAATCTCCAACATCTGAGTAACTAATTTTTAAGAAACCTCTAACTTGATAAATCCACCACAAAACTGAAGTCTAAACAATTATTTTCTCACCTGCAAAAATATTAAAACTGTTTTATTTACCCAATGACAACTTACAGTTAGTGGAAAACAGTTTTAGATTGTGCATACCCTGCTACAGGGCACACATGTACTTGTTGTTTACTTTAACGCTTTCATGCATGAATTATGAGAACCTTAATCAAGATGTTTTTGTCCTGTTTTTATTCCTCTTTAAGCATGAAAAAAATAATGCAATTAATTTTTTTAAGAACTTATTTTTCATGGAGTTGCAAAAATGTCGACTCAGGTGGATACCATGTGTTAAATTTTTGAAACAAAGCAACGTATATTTACTGATATACTATGTGAAAACTATGAAATAAAAACATTTTTTAACATATTCATATATTTTAAAATACTCTGAATACTAGTTGCACTGTATGTGAAGTGTCTTTGAGTACCATGAAAAGCAGCATACAAATACAATGTAGTATTATTATTATTATTATTATTAGTAGTAGTAGTAGTAGTAGTAGTAGTAGTAGTAGTAGTAGTAGTAGTAGTAGTAGTAGTAATTACTCACTTCATGGAGATAATATGTAAAAAATGGTATGAATGTCAGTGTATGGGATGATGCATTAGTGTCCACTGTGTTGGCTGATATGGAACTAAAACAACAAAATCCATGAATATATAAGAGAACAGCTGTAGAATAGCTGTCCACTGGAGTGACCACTGTGCATGAAAGGGTTAAATTGGGTTTGTAGTAGGGATGCACCGATGCCGATACTGAGCGCTTGTACTTCTATTCATACTCATAAAAGTGCTCCAATACAAACACACTGATACCACTTTACAGCAGCGTGATGTTCACAGTTCAGTGCTGCAGGTACGTGGTGGAGGAGTAATGTCAGGAGTGTGGAGATTTTTCAAAATAGACGGAAAGTTACATTAAAGACACAGATGGATACAGATGGAGCTTTCTGTCCGTCCTCTGCCTACATTTTTTACATAATTCTGTCCCTTTTTCCGGGTGCATATGGGTGCGTTTCGAGATGGAGAATTCAGAGCAGTACCACCGGGAACAGTGGAGGTAGTGAATTTTTGGGGCATTTTCACACAGCATACTTGAGTCCGTACCGTACTTGGAAACATTCACACCTTGACTGCAGATGTTGCATTCACTTGCTCGTACCGCGGCCCACGCCCAAGTACAAATGGGTGTTACAGGGCCGAAACAGTAGGTGGTGGTGTGGAAGGAATTCTGTCGCTATCCTACAAACGCGGAAGTCAGAAGAAGACAAACTCTTACCTATCTGTCAGCCTGTTTGAGGCAAAGAGAAGCAGAGAGACCTTCGGTGTCCCTGATATATCAGAGTGGTTCGGCCGAAAAGGCTGTGCTGCGCCGATCCAAGGCTTTTTTTAGGAGACAACAGGAGCGCCTTCTATGGTCTTGTGGTGATTAACCCACTTCCGTTGTTGGAGTGGTCTCTCTCTCTGTGTTTCTTATTTGTTCCATCTCTTTCTGACTCTATATTTTATGTTGCACTTCCTTTTGGGGACAGGAAGTGATAAACATAAATTATTAGCGCTTCCCTCACTGAAGTAATGATGCAAAAGTGTCATGAATCATATTCTACACACACATTAAGAGCGACACATACATGCAGTATACATATATATGTGTGCACAAACACGGAATAATCTAATTTCTGCTGTTAATTGAATTCCTGAAAGTACTTAATGAACCATTTCAGCCTTCGGGGGGTTGGGGTGGGGAGTGGGGGATGTGAGCACAATCCATTTCCTGAGGCATTGCCAGCTTCGTCCACATATACATGATGTTCACGTGATTACATCCTTCTCTGAATTTCAGCTTTTCATTGCAGACTCACAAACACAAAAGGCTCCACTAAGTAAAAACTGTGCAGACAAATATATTAAGACATGCCTATTTAAGTATTATTAGCTGAATGAACAGTGTGACATATTGCAGTCAGATGGTTTGTCAGTGCATTACTGTTACATATGTTTCTGGATTCATTTTACTGCTGCATTCATGTGTGTTGTTGTTGTTGTTGTTGTTGTTTTTTAATGTTTAAGGTTGGGCTGAATTTAGGTGCTTTATATTCATTTGGTAAGGAATCATATTCTATCAGTGTACATTTGTAGCATTGCTCTGTTCTCACATATGGAGAACAAGGTCTCCAGTAGTTAGTAATTCCAGGTTTTTGTCTGCCATTGATTTTTTTTTTTTTAATAAATTTGATCAAAGTCAATAACAATGTCTGATAACCTGACATCTGATTCGAAAATACACCATTATCCCTCTTTGCTTGATCTACCTTGGTTTAAAAGTCATTGCGTATGCCTCAAAGGTCACACGGGCTGTGACTGATCAAACCTGTTAACATGAGAAATTAAAAAAGGAAAGGAAAGGGAAAGCAGGTTTACAGTGTCACACCTCGCTGCTCACTTTTATCAACAGCTCTGTCTCGCTGATGTTGTTACCATCATCCCATGTACCAAGCTTTTTAATTCAGGCTCAAACATGAATCTAATGTTTAAATCTGCCTGGTTTGGGTCTGTAAATCACGAGTTGAGTATTAATATCACTGGGGATGCAATCGTACATCAGCTGATATTCAGTATGCGTTTATTATCCTTGAAGGCCCGAGCAGCCTTATCCAAAATGTAAGAACTTTTGAATTCAATAATTCTATCAATACATTAAATAATTCAGGTAAAATTCAGTTTCTCAGCTTTTTAGCAGCATCAGAAGTGTCTTATTTGGATGTTCAGAGGCTCCGTAGTGAATGTGGAAACACCGACATCTTCTGCAACATTTATTCACCTATAAAACCCATGGAGTTTTAAGAACGATGATTGTAGAGGGTTTTTTTTGTTTTGTTTGTTTATTTTATATTTCATAAAGAAAAAGTCACTTCTTCTTCAGTTTTCTGCCTTGATGTAACTAAATTGAATTTACTCTGACCTTTTTTATGAATATCTACATGTGTCAATTAAATTCAGGAAAATATGACTTTCACTGGAAAATACAAAATGAGGATAATATTACTTAGGTTAAATGTATAGGGAAATGTTTGTGCTTTACCTGAGTATAGGGCTGGACGATACAGAAAAAATCATAACACAATAATTTTTGTCATATCAGATGATATTGATATCAAATCACTATTTTTGTCAAGCTTCAATTTTCCGTTACTCATAAGTTAGTTGTAAAGACATCTAAAGGTTATTTTTGATTTAAATATGATTTATTTTCTGTCAGAGGTTGAACATGACAGATGTGCTGAAGAACATTAAACAACTGTTTGAGATAAATGGAACAGGTCCATATATTTCTAACTAAACGTCAACTAAAAGAAAACACAAACAAAACAAACTATTTTCACCAAACAATACCAGGCGAACATACTTGGGGGTGCGTTCCTTAACTACCATAACAGATGTAAACTGAAAATGAAACTTAACATGATTTAATCATCCTACTCCCGGCTTCTATGCCTCATTTGTGCGCTGGAACTGAAATGGTTTGCACTCTACTTTTCAGTAACCCGGTCGCCTGTGTTCTCAGTCACATTTTCTCCTGAGGGAACACTCATTACCTCCTGCTGCAGCCCAAACATTAGCCCGGGGGTCTGCGAGCTGCATGCAGCTCTTTCATCCCTCTGCTGTAGCTCCCTGTGGCTTTGGAAACATGAATAAGCATTTAATTTTATTTTAGTTCATTAGTTTTTGGTTGTTGTTTTTTTTTAAATTGTATTCTAAATTTGAAGATTATGGCAATCTTGTAACATTAAAATGAAACGTGTTTAATTTTTTTTCGCTCAATAAAATAATGGCCAAACATTTAATCACCATCAGTTCCATTAGCGGACGAGGTTAAAGCCCAGATTCTGATCTCTTGCTGTACAACAGTCCGATGTCTGTCCACAGCGGATCTGGAGACGTGAAAACTTTTGTGGGCTGCAAAAGGCTCACCTGTCCTGAGCTGGAACAGCCAGAGTGGCTGGAAAAGCTCCACTTGATGGTAGATATGACAGCACACCTGAACACTGAAATACAGACTCACAATATGAAACATTCAGAGCTTTTGCAGTCTGCAGTCACTGCAATGCAAAGATTGTTTGGAAAACGATTCTGTGATTTCAGAGAGGGAAGAACACATGATCCTTTACCTGTCGCTGAACTGACCATGGATCCATCCCTACTGAATATGACTGCACTGGCAGGTGGAGGTCAACCTGATCTTCAGACAGAACTAACAGATGGAATGGAACGCCGTCCCTGACACTTATATGAACATGAAAGAGGTTCAGGAGCAAAAATCACATTAACCACATAAAACCAATATTCTAATCGGCTGTTATTTTGACATTGTTTAGTGATATAGTCCTTTTTTATTATTTTGATAGCTGACTGCATGCTCCAGTACACAAGATAAAGGGATGACACACAGAAACAGACAGCATTTTTGGTTTGCGTGACAGTTTAAATTTGGCTTTTCATTTCATGAATACTGTACGAGGAGGACTCAAACAGACAATGACTATTTTATTAGAAAATAAGCTTCAACCCAGCATCTTGTTCTTTTTTTTTTTTTTTCAGAATTCAAAATATTTTTATTGCATAAAAAATAAAATTTGGTTTTCTCCGCTGCAGTTCATTGATTTCATAAATGCAACGTACAATAGTTTTTTTTATACATAGCATCAAGGTAAAAAAAAATATATATATATATGCAGTCTTATGTTCATTTTAGATGTCAAAAGGGTTTTGTGGTGTTTTCTTTTCTGTGGGAAACTACTCCAAATGGCTCTTTGTGTGTTTAAGGTTGCCGACCACTGCATTAGTGTGTGTGCTGTGGCTGCTCTTACATCTGTGCTGTGTGTGTCAACCTAACTTAACGTGCAGTGGTGTAGTGATCCCTGGAGAAGTGTGTATATTCTCAATTTTTGTCCTTGTTTTTTTTTTTTTTTTTTTTTTTTAATAAAGTAGTCCAGTAAAACACCATTTTAGAAACTGTGACATATTAGACTACTCTATTTAGTTTACCCAAAAATCCATCAGTAGTATTTGCTCACTATTATAAAAGGATCATGACTTGATCAGGAGCAGTTTGTAGGTTTCACTGGTCACACAAGCAGCTGCATGAATGGAAATGTATTCAACATGAGGCAAACATTGGATAATGTTAGCCTTTCATAACATTAGCCTACTCACATAGTTGAACTATTGACAACAAAATCTCTCCTCTGAATGTACATGTATGACCAGTAGTTTAAAACAGTGACTCATTTTGAAACCACCTTAAAACTCACCTCAGAATTATGTATTCCATGAAAGTAGGTTCTCTCGATATGTGTCACTCATTTGAAAGACATTTATTCTGCCTTTCTTGTTCGTATTTCCAATAATAGTGCATCTTTCAACAAGAGTTGCAGTGACCTGTCAATCAACTGGGGTGACACTGGCACCTGAGGTGGCCAATCAGGTTCCAGAGATGGCCAGCACTAAGCAGAACCCTGGCTCTGGCACTATATTGGCAATATTTTCCTCGACATGACCTGCCCTACTCTGCCTCTGATTGGCTCATCAGTCCTCATGGACAAAGTTAACCAATCTAATCAGTGAAGGCACCAAGTACTAGCCAGTTAGAGACAGAGTAGGGCAGGACATGGCTTCACCGTCCTAGGGGAAAACAGGCAATTTGGCTCAGATTCTACTGAATGGTGCACATCAGGGGGGATTTAGAAGTGGGTATACGCAATGATGACTGAAAAATAAATAGGTATACTCCGTATACCGCCATATACCCTGGACTATACCATTGTTGACGTGGCTCTAGCATGATTGGTTCAGTGCGGCGCTACTAAATTATGATTGGCTGTTCTTATGTCTGTTAAAACATGAATGAATGAATTCTATTGAAATTGAATCGAGCATGTCTCATATTTCTATCAAGGAAAAGTTATATTGCATTATATATTATCGTTTTGTCACCCAGCCCTACTTGAGTACCTATATTTCTACAACTTTTCCTCCATACATAAACACAGGCTTGTTACTTTAGTTGGAAAGCATTTCAGTGGAAGTATTGATTTTTTATTTTTATTTTTATTTTTTTTTTTAATTTTACATCAGTGTGTACCTCACCAACACAAAGACCATTTCATCCTAAATGGATAGACTTGAAGACCTCTGGTGAAGTTAACCACCCATGTCTGTGTTCAATGCAGTTCATTAATGTGGGATGAAAAAGGTTTGTTTTACTCAGATTTGCCAACATGATTCCCCGCTTCTGAAGTCAAGGACACATTCACCACTAACAGAAAACAGCTGAAAGATAAAAGAATGTTCCTTACAATAGTTGACATGCTTTTCAAATGAGACTTGAGCCTCTTGGATTTATACCATTTAAAACTTTAATTTATCAACACCAGCACAGCCTTCATGGTACTCAAGTGGGTAATAAGGTGAATAAATGTGCAGAGGAAACAAAACTGTTTGCAAAGGCCCCAAAATTACACAGATGTTGATTTGTATAAATATTATCACATGAAAGTTTGCTTAACTAACTAACATAATTTGCGATGGATTTTTACACATTGCAGACATAGCTGGTTGGCAGGGGATTCAGATCCCCCACAGTTATTATAATTGACCAGAGCTTTACAGGTAATATCAGTCCTGCATGAATGTTGCTTAAGACTAAGACTTAAGAAAAGATGTCACAATGGGTTCTGTTGCTGACCCATTATTAAGCCGATCATCATTATCCGATTTCTGGGGTAATCAGATTATTCAAGGCATCATGTAAACAGTATAATCTGATCTGTTTTATTAGATAACAGCAGTAACCTGATTATGAGAAATCCTATTAACACACCTGGATGTCTCCCCAAAACTCCAATGTCTTTCTGCATGTATTCCTGTTAATCTGATTTATTTCTTTTACATCTGCATGTGTAAACACAATTAAAACCATAGCAAATGGAAGTTACATAATCAAACTTTGTGAACAAATCCTATCAAACTTGATTAGTTGGGATTCCTTGATGTCCAAAAAAATGTCCCCTCGGGTGGAAACTACTTCTAAGCAGAAGCGCATGTGAATCCATGGGTTTAAAATACACCTTAGTTTTCAGGATACCCTTAAATACCATGGTATCCAAGACGTTAGTCCTGGAGGTTTGAATACTAGGGTCTAGTGTAATTGATTTGTGATGGTTGTTTAAGATCTTAAGGAAGTCATGGAACTCCTGCTTAGTATGAGTCCATTTTCCCCAGATATCATCAAACGACCTCAAGTACTGGAGTGTTTGTTTGTTTTTTGTATTTCACCACTGCTGTTTGATCCCAATCTGCCATGTATATATTTGAGTAGGCTGGGCTGAGTCTTTTGCCCATCGTCGTGCCCTTGGATTGTAAATAATACTGTCCACTGAAATCAAAAATAATTTCTAGTTAAACTGAGGTGTAAGAGTTCCAGGATGTACTGGTCTGGGTGCTCCTGTGTTGGATTAGCCTGTAGACACTTGTTGACTGCTGTCATCCCCACTGGGATATCGATATTGGTATATAAACTCCATCCATAGTAAATAAAATAACAGGGTGTCTTCGGCCGAAGATTGTGGATCCACACGATAAAATCCTCAGTGTCCTTCACGTAACTTGGGTGTCAAATAGATAAGGGAAACAAGATGGTCCAAATACTCTGATATTCCATAGCCTTCACTCTCACAATCCGAGATAATAGAACGTCCCTTAGGAATCCATGCTGGGACCATCTGCTGCTCCAAAGGTTTATGGATTTTTGGAAGAAGATAAAAAAATACCTCGGTCTTGGAGGCCCTTTTCGCTGCAGGTAGGTGGTGTGTCAGTCCTTGATGACACCTTGTTCCTTCATCTAGTTCAGGACGTCACCCACCATCCCAGCTGTTTCTGTTAATAGATGTCCTTCCAATGGTCTGTGGTTATCCGTATCCTGTAGTTGTCTCAAGGCTTCCTTACAAGTCAGCTCTGTCCATCAGTACCACCGCACTCCCCTTGTCTCCCGGTTTGATTATAACTGAAGTGTCCACCCAGAGTTCCTCCAAGGCCAGTTGTTCCTCTGTGATACTAGGTGGATTCTTTTCTGGCTCCAGCACTGTGAGAGTTCAGAGGTCCTTCGTAAATAAAATTAAAAGCTCTGCAGGTAGGTTTGTCTGGGCTAGTTTTCCATTTAGATGATAGTTGGGAGGTTTTCTGTTTTTCCGGTGTGTATCTGGTCGAAAGAAGGCGCATAGTTTAACCATCGATGGTAATCCCATACTATAACTTGTTCAGCTGTACATTTCCATGTGGTTTTCTCCAAGGTCAGGATAAAGGAAAGACCTTTACGCAGTAACTGCAGTTGTGTTGTAAGTACAAACTGTTTTGAGAGATTAACAACTGTTTTATCATTCGTTATGGGGATCTGAATACCTGTACTCTTAAGTTTAAAAAAGACCCTCAATGTTCCCTGTCACCGGGGTCCAATGGATTCTATCATCCTCCATGTTGAAGGCCTCTGCATCCAACCGTGGAATTCCATGTCCTTAATATGGTGATTCAGCACCTTCATCCTGCGTGCGATATGATTATATTAATATGTGACATAAGATACAACATATTCTCTACTGAAGTTAATAATAATAATAATACTAATAATAAAAATAATAATCATAATATTAATCATAATGCATTTTATTTATAAGTGCCTTTCTCGAAACCCAATGACACTGTCCAGCGAGGATAAAAAACAATTCATAGAATACAAAAGAAATAATTAGATAAGTATGATAAATAAATGATACAAAGGAAAAGAAGTGAAGAGATGCAGTGCAAGGTAAGATATAAGAGAAGTAAATGTGGACCATTGCTGCTTCGGTTCAATAGAAATCAACACTGAAAGTTCACGGAAAACAATGCTGAAGCAGCCAGACATACGAAGAACTGATCTGTGAAACAATGGCTCCAAACATTTTGCAGGTGACTGTGTGCATTTATGACTGATGTTCCAGACATCTACCCCTGAAAGGTGATTTTACATTAAACATCTCATTTTCTGCCTCATGAACAAGTGAAGTGGTGCATTCTGCTTGTAATAACTCCAATTTTCTGGGAAGTGACGGTATAAGCCATCCTCATCTTCCACCGCTGTATGTCTGCGTAAAGTCAGGCCCTGTTCAGACCTTACATTACCATGCACCCTGAGATATTTCATTACAAGCTGCCACCTCTGCGTGCATCTGCTCAGTCCTGGCGTTTGAATATATGCATCTCAAGTGATCACTTCTGAAGTGACATTTCCACTCTCTGTACAAATAAAGTCAAATCCTTTCAAGCTGAACAGCCTGACTTCATCGTGTTCCTGTGATCAGATAGGCAGATGATCAACGTGGCTGAGGACTCTCACCAGTAGGCTTACAGGCAGAACGGGTCCACAGCTGATGCCATCTCTGCTGTGACCCACCAGGCCCTTTGTCATCTGGAGAATAAGAACTCCTGTGTGAGGCTGCTGCTCCTGGACTTCTTCGTCCACATGCAACTGGGTCCTGGACTTCCAGACCTGCAGACCACAGACTGTCTCACATGGAATTTCCATCAAAATTTTAAGTTTAATCAATACTGTCTAGGTTTTAATTCAACTTGGTATCAATTTAAACTAAGTCCGACAAAAAATACTAAGAACTCCCACGTAGAGTCAAGGAGGAGTTGAGGCAGCCAGTCTTCAGAGCCAAACAGGTGTTTATTCGTAGAAAACAAATGAAACACATTGAGAGAAAACCCCGGGGCTAACTCTGAAGAGCGTCTTTGTGTCTCCAGCTTTATACTGTTTTTGGGCTTGGTGGTGTCTCCGCCCCAAGCCCTTCGCCTTATTTTATATCATTAGGGTGTTTTCCACTTTTAAGTTCTAATATGTTTTTATCAGTGTCCATGTGTTTGTTCACAGGTTAAAAAAGTAATTCTGGCTGGGCGGCTCCACCTAGATCCTGTTTTCATCCCCTAGGTTTTGCTGTCTAAGCCATCACCCTGTTTTATTTTTACTGCTTGGATACATAAATTACATGGTCAAGTGTACATGTGGCATTTCAAACATGCATAGTTCAACCATCCACCTAAATATGCATTACTCAGAAATAGGGTTGAAGATGGACCTGTGGAGTCGAATTAATGAAGAATTCAGACCCAAGTATAGCATTTACAGTTTATGTAGACCACAGGGGAATGTTTTAAAATGCATAATTCCATTTTTTTTTTTTTTTTTTTTAAAAAGCAAAATATCACTCCTTTAAGTACAGTAATGAAGTACAAATACTTTGTTACATTCCACCACTGCTGTGTGCTGAAGAACAGTGATCCACAATTACATTCAGCTAGTGTGCAGAGGGAAAACTTATTTATTTCATTTCTACTTCACTAAAGAAGAAATGAAATGAAGACCGAGTGGAGTCGGTCTCAGTGGACTTTGAATAGCAGCTCACTGCTCCTAATGTGTGCTAATGCTAATTCTAGGTACTGTATTATGTACAGGGATAAGTTAAATGCAGAGACTGAATATCCCTACAGGGATTATAAAGTGAGTTAACCTTTAACCTTTTGAAACTGGACCCAAAGATGAAATGTGGTTGGTCGGGTCGTGCTACCTCTCAGTGTTGTAGCCATCAGTATACATGTTCTTAGTCTTCTGTTTCTTTTCTATATTTCTTTATCTATGTCTTTTTGTTTTACTGTTAATTATGCATACTAACACTGGGTACATGGCAGAGGTGATTTCTCATGGACTGCAAGGGAAGCCCGGCTTCCCCTAAAATTATGAAAATTAAATGGTCAAATACGTACGGTTGTGTTGACATTTCATTGACTACAAATGTGTTAGAACACGTTCATCTCAAAAATGAGTTCGTTCAGAATCAGCTTTATCACAAATCAATGGACGCGATGTTGTTCACTTCTCATACATTCCCTTTGCGCTGTTTTCTCATTCAGTCTCTGCTCAGTGCATTTGCCCGTAGACGCTCAGCGTCCATGCACTTCAATGGGACTGAGTGGAACAGTTTTTTTCATTGCCTCAAAACTGGACGGTAATTGGATAAATGCCACGATGTTGTCCCGCCCCCAGACGCTCAGCACCTCTGGGGGTGAATGGAGCTGTGGGCGGAGCTCGGCCAGGCTGGACGCTGGGCTTCCACGTGCTGATTGGAGGATCAGTTAAAAAGCTGAATACGGTTTGATTGACAGCTATTTTGAGATCTACTCCTTCATTTGACAGTTCAGTTTAATACCGTCGCACATTCTGCTTGTGACATCAAGAGAGAAACCACTACGAAATTACTTGTTCATTTCTTGCATTGTAAATACACAAATATACAAAATCACAAGGAATGGAGGGCCGAATTTATGTTTAAATAACTTGACAATTTTTTTGATGTAAGCCGACAATGAACTTCCCCTCTCTGAAAGACGAGTAGCCGCCACTGGTACATGGGTGCGTATGTGTGTGTGCTGGTGGGGTGTTTTGATTTTATTAGTAAAGCAATATGTTCAACATTTTACTTTATGAAGAGTGCTTTATAAATTAAGATTGATTGATTGATTCTGTTACTTGTAGTATCTTCAGTCAATTCAATGAACACATGAATTCGTTCATTCACTCACAGTTAAAAAACAAACAAACATGATCCACTGATCAAACTAACAAATTAGCAATCTGAATTAATTTAGCTGATATCTACATATTTTTTTCCCATGGGATTATTTATTTATCTTTTAATGCTTATGGCCATTATGGCAGTTAAAGGTGGGGTCTGAGATGCTTTCTGGAGCATTTTTTATTATATTCCTTAAAATCCCCTTCACACCCCGAGTACAACTAATTAATTAGATGCTCTAACACAAAAATGTAAAAAATCAGTCACCTGTGGAACGGGCAGGACTGAAAAAACACCATCCAATCATTTTGAGCTCCCACTCGAAATGATTGAACGGTGATATGTCTATCAAACTCAACTGCCATTTGTCCCTCCCCCCTTCCCCCCTCTGCGCGTACCCCTCTTCGCATTCCCAGAGGCCAGAGCGCTTATACAGGAAGTGTAGCCAGAGCTTGGCTATATTGGTTATATTAGGATGGAAAGTTCACCTGCAAACTGTTTAGTCACTAACATAAACCACTAGGAAATGTAACATTAGTCACAAAGGTCTGAACTGGGGCTGTTCTGGAAGAGCGGGGGTGTTAGAGGAAACTGAATGAGCTATGCATGGATACGCAAGCTGGAGGCTCAGCCGGGGCTGTAGTCGGGGTAGGAGCCCGAGGCGTACGGGAGCGAAGCAGGGGACGGAGCCTCAGCCAGTGTCAGAGACAGTTCGGCCGGACCGGACCATAGACAGCGTTGGAGCCCAACCAAAGTATGGAGCACAGCAGAGCCTCAGCCGGCGAACTGTTGCTGTGCAGCGCTCATGAACCCTCGGGAACAAGCATTACGCATGCCAGTACTCTGGAGGCGTGGCTTCAGAGGGACGTCTGAAGAAAGGGGTTTGGACTTTTGAACTGAATATTTTCAAAATGTAGCTACCTCGAACCGTTTTTCTAAGATCTCAGACCCCACCTTTAACTCATGCACTGTCCTATTGGACCTTTGTCATTTGTGTTGGGAAGGGAGTGGCCTCATTGTGTGTTGTCCTGTGTTGTGTCATTTTAATGTGGTGGCATCTGGTGGTGCTGTTTCTGTTTATGTGTTTATGACCCCTGCTGCACACTGAATTTCCTTTCTAAGGATGAATAAAGTTGAAACTCCTGTCATTTAGCTACAAATAACCAACTGACCTCATCATATGTACAGTACAGGCCAAAAGTTTGGACACACCTTCTCATTCTTTGCATTTTCTTTATTTTCATGACTATTTACATTGTAGATTCTCACTGAAGGCATCAAAACTATGAATGAACACATGTGGAATTATGTACTTAACAAAAAAGTCTGAAATAACTGACAACATCTCTTATATTCTAGTTTCTTCAAAGTAGCCACCCTTAGCTCTGATGACTGCCTTGCACACTCTTGGCATTCTCTTGATGAGCATCAAGAGGTAGTCACCTGAAATGGTTTTCACTTCATAGCTGTGCCTTGTCAGGGTTACTTAGTGGAATTTCTTGCCTTATTGATGGGGTTGGGACCATCAGTTGTGTTGTGCAGAAGTCAGGTTGATGCACAGCTGACAGCCCTATTGGACAACTGTTAGAATGCATATTATGGCGAGAACCAATCAGCTAAGTAAAGACAAACGAGTGGCCATCATTACTTTAAGAAATGAAGGTCAGTCAGTCTAGAAAATTTCAAAAACTTTGAATGTGTCCCCAAGTGCAGTCGCAAAAACCATCAAGCGCTCCAACGAAACTGGCTCACATGAGGACCGCCCTAGGAAAGGAAGACCAAGAGTCACCTCTGATGCTGAAGATAAGTTCATCTGAGTCACCAGCCTCAGAAATCGCAAATTAACAGCAGCTCAGATTAGAGACCAGATGAATGCCACACAGAGCTCTAGCAGCAGACACATCTCTACAACTGTTAAGAGGAGACTGCGTGAATCAGGCCTTCATGGTCAAATAGCTGCTAGGAAACCACTGCTCAGGAGAGGCAACAAACAGAAGAGATTTATTTGGGCCAAGAAACCCAAGGAATGGACATTAGACCAGTGGAAATCTGTGCTTTGGTCTGATGAGTCCAAATTTCAGATCTTTGGATCCAACCGCCGTGTCTTTGTGCGACGCAGAAAAGGTGAACGGATGGATGCTACATGCCTGGTTCCCACCGTGAAGCATGGAGGGGGAGGTGTGATGGTGTGGGGGTGTTTTGCTGGTGACGCTGTTGGGGATTTATTCAAGATTGAAGGCAACCTGAATCAGCATGGCTACCACAGCATCCTGAAGTGACATGCCATTCCATCCGGTTTGCGTTTAGTTGGACCATCATTTATGTTTCAACAGGACAATGACCTCAAACACACCTCCAGGCTGTGTGAGGGATATTTGACCAAGAAGGAGAGTGATGGAGTGCTGCGCCAGATGACCTGGCCTCCACAGTCACCGGACCTGAACCCAATCGAGATGGTTTGGGGTGAGCTGGACCGCAGAGTGAAGGCAAAAGGGCCAACAAGTGCTAAGCATCTCTGGGAACTTCTTCAAGACTGTTAGGAAACCATTTCAGGTGACTACCTCTTGATGCTCATCAAGAGAATGGCAAGAGTGTGCAAAGCAGTCATCAGAGCTAAGGGTGGCTACTTTGAAGAAACTAGAATATAAGAGATGTTTTCAGTTATTTCAGACTTTTTTGTTAAGTACATAATTCCACATGTGTTCATTCATAGTTTTGATGCCTTCAGTGAGAATCTACAAAGTAAATAGTCATGAAAATAAAGAAAATGCAAAGAATGAGAAGGTGTGTCCAAACTTTTGGCCTGTACTTTATTCCTACTATGAGGTTTTCCCACTTGAGTACATTTATTGTGGTGTGCAATAACCTTTTACTTATCAATGCAATCTTTAGTATATACTTATTATTCTCTTGGTTTTTAGAGTTATTTATTTAGGACTACTTCATCAATATTTTATAACTTCTTTTATCCCAGGTGTTTTTTTTAGTGTTGACTCTGCATCAAAATTTCATTCTGCAGTGCATCCCAGATGTAATTTTGCTGAATGACAATAAAAGTTATCTATCTATCTATCTATCTATCTATCTATCTATCTATCTATCTATCTATCTATCTATCTATCTATCTATCTATCTATCTATCTATCTATCTATCTATCTATCTATCTATCTATCATCTATCATCTATCATCTATCATCTATCATCTATCTTCTATCTATAAAAATATGTATAGCTGTCACTGTCAAATAGAAAAATAATTGGAATATTTTCAATGAACTATATCTAATTCAGTTTTAATCCCAGTCCCTTCACTGTAGTGGGGTTTAGGAAGCAGATGTCTGTTCCAAACCCAATCTGTACAAGCTGGTTTTACTTTAAAAACAGGAACGTTGAGTCAGTTTACTGGTTTTAACTGACTGATGGTGAAAGAAGTGGGGCATAACTTTCACACCAAGAATAAAGGCATCCATCAATTTAAAAAAACAAAACAAAAAAAAAGCAATAAAATAAACCAATTATTCTGTGCTTACCAGATAAGTAAACCTCAATTAACAGTGGTCAGGACTTGATGAAATGATGTGTTTTTTTCATTGCCCAATAAATTAATGTAATGTGCAGACAAACCATTCTAATTAAATGAAAAGGTTCTGGAATTTAATGAAAATGATTAACATTAACTTTCAAAAATGAAGCAAAGTCGACACATCCGACAGAACTGAATTTGTCTGCAGTCCAGTCTGCCTTTCATGTCTGATGCTTTCATCTTTCACTTTCTTTCTTCTTGTTACATCTGATTACATCCTGTTGAATAAGAACTCCAATTGCTCTCATTTTCTTTATATTGATTTAATCTTGCAAAAACCAGTTTACGATCAAATCGAAATGAACAAATAAAGCATAAATACTAGTCCTAAAACATGGACTAGGTCAGACTGCAGATGTGTTTTGTCTTTTAATGTCCTTTTCATCTCATCATGTCTTATTTAATTTCCTTTTACATCATTTCACGTCTTGTTCTTTGATTTCAACCTTAACAGATGAACCAACAGGAACAGTCAATAACGTATGGAAGGTGTGAAGTGACGCAAAACCCCCCCAAAAAAACTGTTATTCCCCTGAAATGCAACCCTTTAACACCTAAAACTATTCTGGCAACAAAACGTTTTTTTTCCTCTACATTTAATCTCTCCAAATTCATACATGACCATTTATTATGATGTTACCCTCTTCATTTTGCATTTTTTTTTTACATGTATTTATTATCATGTATTAACTTACTGATCATGTGGATGTTCATAAAAGCTCAGAGTACATTAAAAGGTTATATCAAAATGGTGAAAACTGAATAAAAAGTGGGTTATTCAGCTTAATATTTCTCTCCAGACCAGCGGTTCCCAACTTTTTTTGGCTTGTGACCCCATTTTAACATCACAAATTTCTGGCAAACCCAGACGTTCAAAACAGAGAATTTCTTTTGTTGGAATTAATTTGTTTTTGATCATGCAATAGTTTACTATACTATGTTGCAAATAATCATTAATTTTAGATGACATTTAGTCTATATAATGTATATTATTATGGATGGAGGCAGAAAAGCCAGGTGTAGATTACTGCACAAAGTGAGAATTTGATTTTCCTTGGTCAGGATATGTACAGTCAGTCCAGCTTGGATTTACAAGGCTGACAATTAATACTGAACAAACAAGAACGCAAACTATGAATTATGAAAGAGCTGCAGCATCTGAAACTGACCACAATGAACATTTGAAAGATAAACAGTACCACAGTGCTTCAGTTTCAGCTTCAGAGTTTGTCATGTTTTTTATGTATTGGGATTGTCTCTCTCAACTCATAATATATTTTTAATTAGTAAGTGGTTTTATTTTTATCAATTACTTAAAATTTCAGGTGACCCCATTTGAATTCCAGGCAACCCCACGGTTGAAAAACACTGCTCTAGATTAAGATTTCCACATTCACTATGGAGCCTCTGAACATCCAAATGAGTCATATCTGATGACTATGAAGAGATGACAAACTGCATTTTACCTCAGTTATTCCCATGTATCGACAGGATTATTGGTTCAACAGTTATCAAACACTTTAGATCAAATGCTTTTGGTTGCTGACATTTAGGTCACTGAGGGTTAAAACTAAAGTAAAATGTCCAACTCTCACTTTTTTCGGCATTTACAGGTCAGACATTATGTCGTATCCAAAATCCCAAGTTACAAAAGTCTTCCTATAGAGCATGAGATCTATAATGTGCTGAAGAGCCCTTCTTCCTCCAGATATCTCATCTCAAAATTTGTACACGTTTGATGAATGTGTTGAAGCAGATAGTGTGAAAATAAGAGATGCTTGGAGAGAAGAGATCGCCATTGAATTAACTGAATCTATGTGGGACAAGTGTTTGTCTAAAATTCATTCCTGTTCTATAAACAGTAAGCATCAGCTGATCCAATTTAAGACTGTCCACCATCTCCACTATTCCAAAGTCAGACTGAACAAGATTTATCCCTCAGTCTCCTCAATGTGTGACAAGTGTAAAGTACTAGAAGGTACCTTGTCTCATTCCTTTTGGTTCTGTTCCTCATTGACAGATTTCTGGTCTAAAATATTTGCCTGGTTCTCCAGGGCCTATAAAGACCCCTTCAGCCTGAACCAGGACTTGGTATTTTTGGCTGTTCTCAGACTGTCGGGAATATACCTGCAACATTACAGCGTCCACTGGAACTTGGAATGATAATCGCTAAGAGACTGATATTAAAAGAATGGAAGTCTCCAAATCCTCCCTCTTTTCAAGCGTGGATCAATATAGGTTGTCATTAATACAGATGGAAAAGCTCAGGTCTTTGAGGACCTGTTCTGTGAACACTTTTTCCAAATACTTGGACTCCGTTTCTCACATACTTGGAGGAAGTTAAATTGGACTAGGGAGAATATCTGTGTACCAGTGACTGTCTTCAACCTCTGCTCCTCTTTCTTTCTTTCTTTCTTTCTTTCTTTCTTTGAACAAGGACTGACTAGTTAATTAAGGCGGCCATACACTGTGCAATTATTTCGATCGTTGCACGCAGCTCCATCTCAAACTGTGCGAATCAATCGTAAAATCAGGCTCACGATTCATGTTCTCACACTGTACGAACCGATGCTCGTATGTGACCTGACTGTTCACACTGTAGGACCATACACCAGAGGATGCACGACACATTCGAGTGTTGTATCTGGAAATACAACGTTAAAATACCAAGGAATCCGTAAGTGCGTAGACGATTGTGTATTGGCATGAGTCACGAAATGGTAGTGCTAAACAAAAACCAACGAACTGCTTTGGCAATATGTGCCATTATCTGCGGGGAATCAAAACAGAAGAAAAGACGACGACGTGTTTGGTGCAGGAATTGGTTGTCCAGATGTGGACAGTATGGGCTGTCAGTCCTACAGCAAAGGGAACTAGAGGTAAGATGCAACAGCTAAACTGCACTAGGCCAATAGCCAGCGACTGTAAGCTTAGAATTAGCTTACAGTCGCTGGCTATTATTGTATTCGCGCATGCACAGTGTGAGAATTTGAGGCCCATGGGCTCGTGGCACTGCTTTGACAGTGCGATACCCTCACGAGGAGCGAGCAGGATTTCAAACAGTTCCGTTTTCCTTGCAAACACACGATTGCTGGTCATGAGGTGTTAGTCGCTTCTCCTTACCCCATGTACACTGCACGAAGCACAACACACGATTAGAGGCACATCTGGCTCCATCCCAGAAATAGTTGCACGAGTGAGAAATCGTCTCTAAAATCGCACAGTGTATGGCCGTCTTTAATTGATCAGTTGTTTCACACATCTGAGCCTTTGTGTTTTGTTTTGTTTTTGTGTGTATGTTTTACATAATTGAAAACTGCAAAATAAGATATTACTTAAAAAAAAACCTCAAGTAAAAAAGTAAACTCCTCAAAATGTAAAAAGTACTGATATTTGAATGAAAATATGGGGTGGAAGAGTACATCACCAGAAATTCGTCCTCAAGTAAAGTATAATAGAGAATCCAGTATTTGTACTTGGTTCCTTTTCATCCCATGAGTCTGTATGAAAGTGTATATGTGTGTTTGTGTGTGAGTTAAAGAACAAAGAGCTGCTTTTGAAGTGCGTCGACTCAGTGAAAGAGTCATAATCACAGCCTCTTTGCATCATAAACCTTCCTTTTCTTCTTTAGCCACCTTTGTTCTTTGTCTTTTTACCTAGTGTACGTGTCACAGTAGGAGATGTGAAACTCCTGGTCTCATCTCCTCATCTTTTGCCTGGACTAATTGGTCTACGGTTAAGGAACAATTCATGTTGTTCAATCCATACAGACCCAGTGCTGCTATTGCGGCAGTTCCCAAATGAATTATGCCCTTTATTTAACCTTTCTTAAGTGATTTTTCACTATTTATTACCCCAACCCACAAAAGGGAGGCAAGGGGTATTGTTTTTGGTTTGGTTTGTTTGTTTGTTTATTAACACTCTAGCAGCAGAACTATTGGTTGAATTCATACCAAATTTGATTTATAGATTGACAGTGACCCAGAATAGATCTGATTACATTTTGGGAACAGTAGGTCAAAGTTCAAATTTTTTAAACATTTTTAAAATCCTTTTTTCTCCATTTACTTATAATTGGCGAAATTTCAAATGTCTGTAGCAGGAAAACTATTGTTTGAATTCATACCAAATTGGGTTTAGAGATGGCCAGTGACCCAGAATAGATGTGATTACATTTTAAGAAAAGTAGGTCAAAGTTCAAATTTTTAATGAATTGTAAAATTCTTTTTTGGTCTCCCATTTACTTATAATGGGCAAAATCTCAAATGTCTATAAAAACATCAATTTTGTTTCAGTTTACTTCAAACTTGGCACATATATAGGGGCAATTGATATGCTGACATCAGCACACACGTAGACATGATGACATCAGCTGGATTGATGCCAAAATAAGCTACAATACATGTGAGGGGTGGGGTTTATTGTGCCTGGCACCCCTTGTTATAATATTATCCTCTGTATTTTGTGTTCTTTCAGTGAAATGTATGTGTTTTTCTACATTTAATTTACTTATCAGATAGAAGATCATAAAAGCTCAGATTAATGTTGAGGATTATTATAGCAGAAACATAGAAAACTGAAGAAAAAGTGACTTTTTCAACAAAATATCTCATTAACTAAACGTATAAGAAGTGTGTCCATCCACTGTCATTGATCCAACTCCATTGGTTTTACTGGTGAATCAATGTTGTAGAAGATGACGGTGTTTCCACGGTAACTATCAAGCCTCTGAACGGCCAAATGGGTCATATCTGATGACCATGAAAAGATGACAAACTGTATTTTACACCAATTATTGACATGAATTAACAGGATTAGTGAAGATATTAAAGTTTTTACATCAGTAAATGATTTTGGTCGATGGTGTTTGGGTCTTTATGGGTTAAATAATTTTTTTTCCCTCAGAATGATTTGAAGGAATACTGAGCAGATGGGTTCTGCACCCGCTGGGACGCGTACAGGGAGAAGTAGTTGACAAACGTGAGATAATAGAGCTGTTGCTGTACAAGGCTACGAGCTCAAGTTTTTCATCGTCATGTACTAGATAACGCTGCACATCATTACCACTAATGGAATTCCCAGGCTCAGAGCCAACTCCACATTACATATCCATTAAATTAATTAAATCTAACGTAACTGAAAATTAATTAAAAGTAAATGCTACAATGCATTATGTGGAGACACTGCGTTATGCAATAACCTGTCAAAGTACAATATATTTCACTTCATCATGTAGTCACACTTGTATTTTGTCATAATCCATTGTAGTATAAATGGAATATCCAATTAATTTCCCTACGCTTGATGAATTATTATATATTTAGCAGGTCAAGCAGCTGTTTTTCAGTAAGTTGAAGCTTTCTCATGGTGTTTTCGGAAAGCCCTGTTCTCCTGGGTCAGCTTTTGACATCAAGTTTGGCTGCATTTGTAAGATAAATATGATAAAAAGCTAATTTTGTTATTGCTTTATGAGGATTTGATTCTGATGTTGGTCTAATTTTATTTGTTAGGAACTTTAATTTAGTTTAGATGTTCAGTGTATAAGATCAAGGGGATTCTAGTTGAAAAAATAGAATATACTTATTGTTGGGAATGGGAATTTGTGTGGTTTTGTTTCCTTAGAATGGGGAGTTTACAGAGATACTGGATCTACTTCCTCATGGTCCACCACCTTTACTTGGAATCAACTTCAATCATCTTTAAAACCAGAGGTGTCAAACTCATTTTCTTTCAGGGGTCCCATACAGACCAATATGACCTCAAGTGGACCAGACCACAAAAATAATAACATAATAGCCTATAAACAATAACAACTCAAATTGTTTCTATGTGTTTTAGTGCAAGAAAATAACATTAAATTATGAAAAAATTACATCTACAAAAAAGATGTAAATAACAATAATAAGAAGTGAAATATTAGCAATATTATCCCTCAACTTATCATTTATACATGTACAGAACAAATCGGATGTACTTGTTGGACTCTTCCAATCAATTTAAAACACCAGGGCCATGGGCCACTGTCAAATCTTGTTTTCTTAAAAAAAAAAAAAAAAAAAAAAATTAGATTAGATTAAAACCCAAAAAGTCAGAGGGATCGTGAGGCCCCGCTTTCATGGTCTGTATTCATACTGAAAATCAAGATCAAGCGAGCTTTTGCCCTTCTGCTATTAATTATATTATTAGGCCTGTAATGGTACACGTACCTAACCGAACCGTTTCGGTACACACCTGTTCAGTTCGGTATGCAGCTGTACCAAAACAGTATGTTGAGAAAAAGAAAAAGGAACGAAAGGCGCCGTTCAATGCGGAACTTTAAATCCGCGCAAGTTCCACATGAACATGTGGAAGTAGCACACAATGACTCGAAATATGAAATAGCTGCTTCCATAAGGTTAAAAAAAACAACAAATATCACGTCAACCTGAAGGAAAGAGACTGAAGACCCATCATTACAGTCCTGTTTGGGATCAGTTCAGGTTCAGGTGAAAGACAACAACGAGGAAAGAGACGCTGATAAGACGGATGTTGTTTGGCCCCTAGGAACTACGGTAGTTCTAAAACACTGACACTAGCTCTCTCTCTCTCTCTCTGTCTCTCACTCACTCACTCACTCACTCACTCACTCACTCACTCACTCACTCACTCACACTCACACTCGCTGTATAATAGAGGAATGGAACCTGGGAGTTGGAAGTTGTAAAGGAGTTGAAAGGATGTAAAGTTTCACTTTCGTTTCACACCAGCGTTAGTTATCACGTTAGTTATGGACCGAACCCTCACGTATAACCCTCCCCGCCTCCAACAAAAAGAAATCCCCCCCTCTGTGTTTTTGACAAATCGCACACACACACACACACACACACACACACACACACACGCACGCACGCACACACACACACACACAAGTACACAAAGTGGCCTAAACAGTTCTGTCCTAAAATAAATAATAATTAGGTTAATTTATTTGTCAGTGTTGCTCTTTAGTTCGTTTTAACAGAATACCAGTTTACCCTCTTGTTAATGTTGCACTTCATGTGGATTTTTTTTTTTTTTTTTTTTAATGCAGAATGTGAACTGAAGAACTGAGATATATATATATATATATATATATATATATATATATATATATATATATATATATATATATATATATATATATATATATATATATATATATATATATATATATATATATATATATATATATATATAGATAGGATGGTTCTGTACTTTTTTGTGTAATAAATTGTATGATTGTGAGCTCTGTAACCCCACCCCACCCCCTTCTCACCCCTGTCTGTGTATGTTTTTGTATTATTTTTATGTCTGTAAGAAATTATTAATTTAAAAAAAAAAAAGACATTCCCTAGCATCATTCTATGCCAAGTCTTGTCTGTTTTTATTAGATTTATTTATTATTTTTTTGTGTACCTTTTGTGTTTTCCCTGGGTTTAAATAAATATAATGGTGATGATCATGATGATGCAGATTCTACAGTAGCTGAGAACAGATTTGTCTCCTTTTTATATTTATGGCCATCAGGGTCTAATGAGGGCTTTTTGCATTTTTCATATTTTTAGTAGCTACTGTAAGGAAGGTTATTATGAGTAGTATTAGGTTGGTTATTTTTACCACTAGATGCCATCAGACATCTCAAACTAACTGTTTAAATGTTGCTCTTAGGTCTACGTCTTTCCAATGTATGATTAGTAAAATCCAGTGTTCGGGTACATTAAGTATGTTTCTTGTATATTTTAATGTGCACCAGAAGTCCACAACAAACGAAACACTGATTCTATATTTACATTTTTCTAGTTTTTAGCCACCATTTATCTTGCAATGCCAGACTTTATTCCACCTGCTGGTCGAATTCATTTCTAATTACCTCTGCCAAGGAGGTTATGTTTTTGTCGATGTTGGTTTGTCTGTTTGTCTGTCTGTGTGCAAGATAACTCAAAAAGTTATGGACGGATTTGGATGAAAATTTCAGGAAATGTTGATACTGGCACAAGGAACAAATGATTAAATTTTGGTGGTGATTGAGGGTGGGGGGGCCACTGATCCGCCTTGGCGAAGGTCTCCGCTCTCCGAGTGCTTCTAGTTTTATTTGTAGCTTCCCTGGGACAATGTCTACAAAGTTTATTCACAGTTTCGAGAAATTAAAAAAATATTTACATATTTGAAAAATTTTGAAAAATATTAATGTTTATATAAAGGCAAATGTTTACTTTATAATAGTGCATATTTTGATGCTTACAACATGGAAGTGGTTACAGATATAAATATAGTTACTACTGAGCACTGATAGGAAGTCAAATATAAACTTTCATTTAATTAGTTGAGTTCTCCTCCAGTGAAAGTACCACCCACTTCTATTGGGAGATTGATCTCCTGCATAACGACCACAGGATTATAACATAGCGGCAGAACCTGACAACTTCACATATTCAAGTTGTTTTTAATTCTTGATGGAACATACAGGGCCATTGGTTGATGGGTGTGGAACCCTCCACTATTATTCTGGAAAGTTTTCTGGGTTGTTTGGTGCTGAAATATCACACAGAGTGTCAAGAGAGAAGTTGTTTTGGTGGAACATGAACACATGGAAAAGTTCGTCACAGTAAAACAACAAACCTCCTACAGAAGAAAAACAGTCAAAACTTGTCTCTGTCAAAACTTACTATTTTCAGGGTGAAGTTCAAAGCTCAGTTTGTTGTTCTTTCATGTAGTTTGAGAGACTTTCAGGACGACAATGTAAGAAGAGAATGAACATCTTGACACTGAAAAGCAGAAATATTCCTCCTTACTCCAGCAGAGTAATTTCAGCGAACCAGATTAATCTAAATATTAAGTATTATTTATTTATTTACTTCTTCAACCCCTGACAAGCTGGCTGGAGGCAACTGGTGGGTGGGGGGTGAATGAATGAATAAGGCTTACGCTGTTTGGGGCCGACAACAAGGTTATATCTCCATTATCCCCCCAATCCTCTACCATATATAAATCTATCCACGATAATTGTTCGACAATCGATATGAACTCAATTTGAGCTACATCGACCTGATAGTGGCAGAATAATGGTCCGAGAACCAATTTTTTCCCCACAAAACTCCAACTAGTGAATAAAAATGACACCATATGAACTCGGGATGGTAGCCAGAAAATGGACATTTGTAAGACGATCAGTATGAACCAAATTTTATCTCAATGGGCCTATTATTGTTTGATTTGTGTCCAAAAAACTGATTTTCAGTTAAAGCACCCCCATTTGGATGACAAATAATACTCCTAGAGAAGCTGAAATCCATAGGGTTCTTCCACTGGGGGTCCTCTATGTTGGTGATCAAGGAACAAGAAATCCAACCAAATCTGTCCTAGTTATCGCATTCACATGAAGGAAATCTGGTGGTGGCGGATCCGGTGGTGGTAGCATTCTGGGTAAAATGATTATATTCCCGAAACTCGATTTCAGGGATGTAATGAATGAATAAATGAATGAATGAGATGCCCCTGAATATGATAGACTGAATCTTTAATTGTTAAAAAAATATATAAAGCGTATTGATTCGTCTGTGTGGTCAGGCTCAGGCTCATCAGTCATAAGTGAAAGAGCGAGACGACTACAAGCCTTAAAACAAACTGTAAAATCTCAGACTGCAAAAATGCAATGACTTCTCTTGGTGCTTATTAAAGTCAGGGCTGCAGCATTTTCAGTCTCAGGATGCGTCAACGCTGATACCAGGATGAAATGCATTATGAAAATCTAGTCTGAAAGACAAATATGAATGTTGATCAGTATCTGTTGAATCTCCTCCACTGTGTCTGCCTTCAGCTGTGTGGTCTGAGCAGATCCTCGCTGATGTTGTATGAATGAAGTGACTCATAGATCAGTGCTGGTCTTTAAAACAGAGGAAGCTCATCTTATAGCTCCGTCATAAAACTTGTCGTATTACAGCAAAGTAATTCAAAATAAAAGGAATGCTTAATGGAGGCTGTTCTGCTTCATCTATACCACAGGTGTCAAACATGCGGCCCGGGGGCCAAATCCGGCCCGCCAAAGGGTCCAGTCTGGCCTGTGGGATGAATTTGTGAAATGCAAAAATTACACTGAAGATATCAATGATGTCAACGTCGTTTTAATTCAGGTTCCACATACAGACACATACAGTCCAATTAGATTTCAAGTGGGTCAGACCAGTAAAATATTAACATAATAACCTATAAATAATGACAATCCCAAATTTTCTTTGTTTTTTTGGTGTAAAGAAGTAAAATTACATGAAAATGTTCACATTACCAAACTATACTTTTACAAAAAATGTGAATAACCTGAACAAATATGAAGAAATGGAAATGTCTTAAGAAAAGTAAATGCAATTTTACCAATATTCTGCCTGTTATTTAATGTTTTTTGTGATTGTAATGCACATGTGTAAATGATAAACTGATAAACCGAGGCATAATATTGTTAAAATTGCACTTGTTTTTCTTAAGACAATTCAAGTAAATAATAATATTAATAATAATAATAATAATGCATTAGATTTATACAGCGCTTTTCTATGAACGCGTACTCAAAGTGCGTACAGAGGATCCATCATTCATTCGCTCTCACATTCTCCCTCTGGTGGTGGTAAACTACATCTGTATCCACAGTTGCCCTGGGGCAGACTGACGGAAGCGTGGCTGCCAATCTGCGCCTACGGCCCCTCAGACCACCACCGAACCTTCACACACATTCATACACCAGTGTGAGTAGCAGCACTGGAGGCAAGGGGGGTGAAGTGTCTTGCCCAAGGACACAACAGTGTATGGACAGTGCGGGATTCGAACCACCAACCCTTCGGTTATTGGATGACCTGCTCTACCATCTGAGCCATGGCCACCCCCATGTTCATATTACTCCGATTTTTAAGGAAACGCTGTAAATGTAAACCTGATCATAATATAATTTTACTTTTTTCAGTTATTATTTTACTGCTCCGGCCCACTTGAGATCAAATTGGGCTGAATGTGGCCCCAGAACTAAAATGAGTTTGACAACCCTTATCTAAACCATAAAACCACAGTAACACACTTGCATGTGTATGACTTCACCCTTTTTTGCTTCAGCTGATGTAGTCACGGCATTTTAGTAAACGACCTCTCTTCCACTGGTATCCACATGGGACTGAGCACCAACGTGCTCCGATGCCGGTATGTTTCAACATCGCACTCAGTCAAAACAGGTTCAGCCTTTCAGACTAATACCCTGGGGGGTACTTCGGACGCTTTATGGAACCTGACCCGGCTTCTGTGCCATTGTTGGAGGTGGGCCCACTCCACCGCTCTATGGGCCCCATGGGTTTGTCATGTTTACCCCCAATAACACCAATACCTACTCATTCGAACAGTTCATCCAATCCAACATCCAAGGTCCAGCGTCCGGGCCCACCTACTGACTCATTCACCCCCAGAGACACGGAATGTCCGTGGGAGGGTTTTGGATGGGATTATTTGATGCATTTAGCCAATGACCACCATGCTTCCTTGTAATGAAAAAAACAGCTCGGTGCTGCCTCATAGGCTACGTTCAGCCTGCAGCCAAATGTGGCCCAAATCTGATTTTTTTTGCCGCTATTTGACCTGTATCTGACCTGTTAAAGACAGTCTGAACAGCACAAATCTGTTTTGTTTTTTTTTTCAAATCCGACCCAGGCCACTTTCATATGTGGTCCTGAATCTGATACATTTCAGATATTTTGCAATGCAACATCAGTCTGAACGGCCAGGTCGCATTTATCTGACCTTTATGTCATTGAAATGCCAGTACAGCCCGACTGCAACACGCTTGCAAACAGATATAGGTCGCTGGAGATGATTGTATTGTTGTGAGAGAGTTACGGAGAGGCGGTCACAGATATATTTAAATGTTTTTCTTTGCACTAAAAAATTACACTGGTCAACAACAAATTTATTGTTTAAGTTTTTTGAGCTGATTTAGGATAATTTTGGTGTGCTGAATCCAAAAATCACATTAATTTTGCTCAATCAGGTCAACTTTCTGAACTATGCTACATATTGGCTTTTTAACACTTTTGCTTACATTTATGGGCATTTTCACATCATATGATACAAAATTCTTTCATATTTCTTGCAATAAACAAGTTCTGAAGATTTTACTTTTGCCAATTTACAGGGGTTGGACAAAATAATGGAAACACCTTCTATGATGCCACAATGTTAGGTGTTTCCATTATTTTGTCCAACCCCTGTATGATTAATGGTTTCTTTAATATTACAGGTGAATGAAATGGCTTCGACTAGAAGATCTTGCAAAAATAAGCCTGACGTATTCTGCTACATCTGCGGTGAATACACCATTGTACCTAACAGGAATTAAGTGATCAAATGTTTTTTTTTTCTCTTAAAACCTATTTTAGGTGAGAACTATATAAAAAATCAACTGATAAAGTCACAAAAATGTAATCAATTTTGTGAGAAGATCAAATTTTTCAAAATCAAATTAGCAAAACAACCTGACCTGATTGAGAAAAACAGATGTCATTTTTGGATTTAGCGATGCAAAATGGTCCTAATTCAGTTGAAAAAACCTAGACAACTTGCCAAAAACATTTTTTTTGTAACCCAGTGTTATGAATGAAGTCTGTGTCAGTGAAGCTGCTAACATCACTATCCCACCACTCCTGACTCTGAATCCACATCCAAATACTCGTCCGTTGTACAGACGTAGCAGCCATTGCACCACAAAAGGCCAGAGCAAAAAAACCTGGCTCTCCACTTTTTTAATCTTCTACTTAAAATTATTTGACTGTAATGATCCTGACTTCGGTTGTAGAGAAACTTTATCAGTGCCACACACACGCTGATACAAGATGCTTCCATATTTACTTCTGTAAACACAGTGCGTGCTGCATGGTCACATATTACGTCAGGACCTTTTTTGCGCATGCGAGTCACGTCAGGGTCACATTCAGTTCTGACTGAGAACTGATAGATGTCGCATTTAATTTGTAATGTGAACGAGCACACAAAAAATCAGATTTCACAAAAACATCTGAATTGTGCATTAAGACTGTCTGTCGGAGCGTAGCCTAAGACAACCCATTGATGCGTGAGGTCAGTGGGGAATTCCACAGTGTAATCTACTGATATGAGAATGTATCGGGGAATTCATGTTGGAAAGCAAACGATAAACAGCTGACCACAACGACATAGCCATAAAATTAAGTGCATGCTTACGCAATTTTAATGTAAATATAATTTGTATCTTTATTGTAAATTCTGCCCAGTCATTTGCTGAAATGTCAGGGGAAGTTCAGTTTCCCTCACTGTGTCAAAGCAATCTCCAGTGTGATCCTGTATTCCAGACATGCTTTTAACTGCTGGCCTTTACCCTAACTCCCTCCAGTAATGTCACTTATCTTCTAGAATAAAACTCCTTGGGCAAGCTTTCACATCCTCCACCATGATTTATAATCTTTTGCCTCTAATTTTCCATGGTCAAAGTCACATTTGAGACCATTTTAGCAAATTGCTTTGCACAAAAGCAACGTTTGAGTGAAGAATACGAGACTCATTTGAGATTAAATTACCCTCTCAGATCCCTGCATTTTGTTCATCCCTTTGTCTCTGAGCCTCCTCTTTCCTTGTGAGTGTTTGCACCTCGTCTCTCTGTAAGAAAATAAACACTAGATTAATCGATTACAAAAATATTCGATAGCTGCAGCTCCAAAATGAACTGCTTTTACAAGGCCTTAGACTAATGTCACATAATTGTCTGTGTTTTTATTTGCAAGTTTTCCATGTTTCCTGTTTTATTTGGTTGGTATTTGTGCTTGTTGTGTGTTTTTGCTTTTACTTCCCTTGTGTTCCCACCTCACCTGTATCTTTTTATCACCTGTATATATCTGTATACCTTGTGTTTTCGCTGTGTCCCTCACCAGATTGTCTTGTGTTTCCCTTGTAAACAAAGATTTCTCTGTGCTGTACTATATTGCGGAGTGTGATGTGATTGTTTAATGAATCTCTGTTTACCCTGTACACACAAACTGGAGTGTTTACAAGTCTTACCACAAGTGTTTATATAGATCTCTTTTTTTGTGTGTGTGTGATCTAAAATGCTGTTTCTGTGTGAATGAGAGATATCTGCAATAGTGATAAAGATATTGTCAATAGATTTTGATTAATCCTTTAACCCCTGATGCGTCTGTGATGAGCATTCTGAATGTGTAATTTATTTTAAATATTCATAAAAATTCCTTTGCTCAATAAGAAATATTTCAAACCAGGCTGATAGAATAGACCTTTTCCTTTCCATAGACATCTGAGCATGCTCAGTGCACCCCCACCGCCCGTGTAATGGGGGGCAAAACACAGAGCAGTGTTCCAGTTCATAGTTCATGTTCAACAACCTAAATCTCTAATTGATGTACCTTCTGAGTGCATTATTTAGTAAAAGCCTGTAAAAGTTCAACTCTTCTCTTTATCTGTTTCTGTTATTTCACCTTTTTTGACCTAAAAACACACAGTAAAGCAAAACCACTGAAGAAAAGGAGCACAAGCACATATTCACAGCAGCTTTTATGACACTGAAATTGGTGAAAATTCACAGCAGCGTGTTTACCTGGATAATGTATCAGAGGTTGAACAGTTAAGGTCAAATATAACTCCAGTCTAATTTACTGAGATGGAGACTCAGGTCTGTAACTTGGACTTTGAGTCATGACTCAGGACTCGGGAATAATCTTCATCGATCCTGTCTGTCAATCTGAACACTGTCTCCTATTACCATCATAACCTTGTGCATGCGTGTGATCACAGAAGCAACAAGTGTTCAGAGAACGCAAACCTCTGCCAAGCACCCCGAACAGTGTGCATGTGTGGATCGACTATTACTTTTTAAATTAAACAGTTTCAAGGTTGTTCCACACAGCAGAAAAAGTTGAAGCTTGGTACCAGTCACGTGTATGTCAAATTATATTAAATTCCAATCAATATTTGTTGAGTTATAATGAAAAATGTGGTAAATGGGATTTTCAATGTTTAATTAAAATGTCCACAGAGTCCACATTCCACAGTGGATGTGGACAATTTTATGCCAAATACAAGATATTGTTATAAGCTACGGATGGATCATATTGGAGGCTAATCGGAGTCCTTTTGAATTTTTTTTTAATGAATTTTCGAAAATTGCTCAATTATGAGAAAAAGGAAAATTTGAGATTTTGTGACCTTGAACTTTGGCCTACTTGGCCCAAAATTTACTGGGTTGGTCCCAGGGCCTAGGCCTATCTGTGGGTAAAGTTTGGTAAAGATGGTTGGAATAGTTTTCCTGTAGAGTTGCTATCAAACAAACAAACAAACACACAAAGCAAACTGATCACAATACCTCCTGGCGGAGGTAGCAACCATGATGCCGATCTCACCTGCACCTTATGTTCCTTTCATTATAAGTTCCAGCTGTAGAGACAACACTCCAGCAACAAAGAAGAGACACCAAGTTCATTATCTGCCCCAAAAAACTTGAAGTTTCATGTATTTTTAGTTTGCATTAAAGATTAATAATGTTCAACTGTTCGACATGTAATAGGGCCTACTGTTAGCTTAAAAAGAATTTAGCCTGTTGAGTGGTTGTTTTTTCAAAATACCCCTGTTTTTTTTTTTTTTTTGACAAATCACACCCTGTGTGTGTGTGTGTGTGTGTGTGTGTGTGTGTGGGTGTGTAGGTGTGTGTGGGTGTAGGTGTGTGTGGGTGTAGGTGTGTATGTATGTATGTATGTAGGTGTGTGTATATATGTATATGTATATGATGACGGCCACACCTGCGATGTGGGAGATGGCCTCATTGTAAGGATGTATAGGGATGTAAAAACCAGAGTGGGGGTTGATCCCCCCCCATTCCTCCCAGATCACACCCTCTGTGTGCGTGTGTGTGTGTGTGTGTGGATAGATGGATAGATGGATAGATGGATAGACACACACACACAACACAATGAGGTGTCAAACTACCTTTATTTTCCTCTAGTCTTGATCATATATATACAAACAGGCTGTGTTTGTTTCTCCATTGAGTTGAGTGTTTTGGTGAGCTTACTCAAGCTTACTCTTACTTAATAAAAAAAAACCTATATATTGAAAAAAATCTACTCTTCCAGTTCAAGTTAATGG
Source organism: Sphaeramia orbicularis (assembly GCF_902148855.1). Classification (NCBI taxonomy): domain Eukaryota; kingdom Metazoa; phylum Chordata; class Actinopteri; order Kurtiformes; family Apogonidae; genus Sphaeramia; species Sphaeramia orbicularis. The sequence goes on from NC_043957.1 coordinate 20,448,120, forward strand.
TTAAAAGTGGAGTTAAGTTTCCTGATTACCCATGGATAAACTTTTTTAAGTCTATTGTGTTTTAAGGCGCTACAACACAGGATTTCGTAGTGCGTTCATGGAAAATCTTGCACAAGATCATCCACCTGGCTACGAACTCTCCATTCTTATAAGTCTGCCTTGAGAAGGTTGTACGAAATAGTCCATAAATTGTTCACACGGTAGCCATTTGTAACAGCACGTTTGAATGTGGCATAACATTGACCTTTGGGATAAATGTAAATTCAGTTTGTTTCATGTTGCAGCAGAATACATAAATGCTGCTTTACCTTTGTTATTGCTGGTCACGGTCATGGTTTACAGTGGTTTATTTTATTTGGAAAACTACAGCAACCATTAAACAAAAGGAGGAGGAGACAAAGTTTTTAACACATTTTCTGAGAAGATGCGAGAGAGAAGATAGGAGTGTCACCTGAAGATAAACGGCAGCTGTTGTAAAGGTGTGCGATGTGCTGTGATTCATTAATTTTCCTCAATCAAACCTGCAAAAACTACGCAACATATTGACAACATGCCAAGATGACACACATGCCTGTCTACAAATAAATCAATGTGCACAGAAAAGCGGCCGGTAACAGCATGAACCTACAGTATATCACACATAGTTAATGTGATTAGATGTGTACACCTGCACAAAAACATGATGAGGCATCAAACTACATTTATTTTCCTCTAGTCTTGATCATTTATGGGCATGTGTGAGTGTTTTAACCCTGAAATGAGGGGAAACTGGGTGTTGGCTCCATGGAGCTGGTTTGGTTTAACTCTGAGTCCGTTATTCTTCCTCTTTCGGCTAAAAATGCCCTCTGATTGACCACTACTTTCCTTATTCATTGAAATGATATCAGTGTACATCAAAGCACAGATACATCCCTGATCCTCGCACTTTAATTAGAATTCATTAGAGTGATGAGATTAACTTTAAACAGCCAATTTTATACCAGCTTGTCAAATTACATCTAACTTTGTCATTCTGATGCACTACAGTGATTAATGAACTCTGATCTCTGCCTTCACATTCACACACTACATACTGAACATTCACTCTCATCTATGAATAAATTATGCACAGGCTGATACTTTTTTTGTAAGTGTATAATTTAAAAGTGACATTGTTCTCATGAAGACCACTGTCAGATCATTAACACACTTCACCTGTGAGGAAATTTTAAAAGAACATCGTGTGAGTCTCTATTTAAACAGAATAATAAAAGAACAGTTTGTACGTAATATGTAATCACAGAGCACCAAGCAAGTGTCAAAGTTAAAATATTAATAAGTTTAAACTTATGCAGCATATTACTTTGGTGCTTTTTACACTGTATTCATGTCAGTTTAAGTTATAGATAAATCATACTATGATGGACATTCTGTGTCCGGCACGTGTTTTTCTGACGTGTATCCCGATGTTGCAGCAGGGGAGGACGTACAGGTGCAATGCTGCTGTTGCACCACGGGAGGGCGCTATCGTGCAACGGCATCACGGGTACAATGCCACCAGTAAATATAACTAGTGCATTGACATGTTGACATCCACGGGTTCTAGATGTGGTAGTTTTTATGCTGTTGTGTGTTCGTGCATGATGTACCGTATTTGTTCAGCAGTCAACACCAAAGTGTTTAGGGTATAGCAATGTGAATGTAAGGCTATTGTGTTCCAAAATTACTAATATCTCCCAAAATATTGGTCCTATCAAGTTGCCGTTTTCACTAGTCTGTTCCTTGACCAAAAATACATATGTATGACAAACTGCAGCAGTCATCTCTTTCCGGATTTTGTGTGAATGCCTGGACACACAGATACATACAGACGCACACCCACAGAGGCCACTTGGCTGTTATAATATAGATGCATTATGGAAGTAAATGTTGAATGAAAGGCCAGTTAGTTTTCTTTCACTATCCTCAGACTTAAGAGACTAATCCACATATAGTCAGTGACCACTAGAGGGAGTTGTGGGTCACTCTGCTGGTCAAACTAACACCAGGGGGCCTTTGAACAAAGCAAGTGACCACATGGGATGAGAACCACCACGAAACAACTTTAATACTACGTTCAAACAGCAGGTCTTAATGCACAATTTGGATTTTTTGGTGAAATCCGATTTTTTTTTTTTTTTGTATGTTCATTCATATTACACATTAAATGCAACTTGTATCACTTCTCAGTATGAACTGAATGCGACCCTGAAGTGACCCACATGCGCAAAAGAGGTCCTGATGTCATACGAGACCACACAGGCATGCACTGCGTTTACGAAAGTAAATACGTTTTTCCTGCCGCTCCTCCTCCTGGGATGCAGAATTCTGACATCTGTCTCATTTCAGTGACATAAAGGTTGGATAAATGCGACCTCGCAGTTCAGACTGAAGTGGCACTGCAAAATATCAGATAAAATATATATATATATATATATATATATATATATATATAATAGGGAGGAACTGTGGACTGACATAAATGGAGTAAGGTGAGCTGCTGCGTACACTTACTGTGAGACTATGTGTTTTGTATTGAACTGAATGGGTCTCTGTGCAGGCCAATGAGAGGCTTCCCTCAGCACGGAACGATTACCATGTGAGTGGTGTTACTCACTGACCTTCTTTTCTTTTGTCTGTCTTTTCTTTTTTCCAAAGGTGATGAGTGCTCAAGACGTGGACACTGACTGTGTCATTGCAGCCATACACCTTTTGTTCTTTATGGGCAAGTTCAGTTTGCATTGTTATTTTGTGGTTTTGTTATACGTGTTCAGAAACAGGCAGGAATATGGTAGCAAGTGACTATTATAAGGAAGCAAATAATGATAACGTTCTTCATTACAAATGGTTGCAGACACACACTTTAAAATTTAATTCATTTTCCTCCTTCTTGTTTGTTTTTTCTTATTTAGAGTACATCAGTACAGTACTAGTACATCAGTTAAGTTTATTTCTTGGAACATAAATGGATGCAATAGTCCTATTAAAAGGAGGACGATACTATCATTTGTGAAAAATAATCAGGCAGATATTGTTTTAATACAGGAAACCCACATGTAAGGTTTGGAGGCAGAGAAATTTAAAGTGGAATGGGTGGGGTATATTCTACAGCTCATTCTCAAGCAAACATAATGGTGTTTTAATTCAGGTTCACACAAACATAAGTTTTATTTTGTTAAAGCAAACTAAAGATGCAGAGGGAAGGACTGTCTGTGTTGGAGCAGTAGTAGAGGAGTGCCTCTTATATTATGAAACATGCATGCATCTAATAAGGGAGACCCCAGTTTTTTCCACAAGGTAAATAAAATATAAGGCGACACTGAGGGTGAAATTATTCTAGATCAGGATTTTAATAAAGCTGTAGATCCAGAATTGGATAGGAGTTCATTCAGACCCCTCTCATGACTAAGGAGAGAGAGGCCTTACAAATGTTGAACAGAGATGTAGGTCTAATAGATATATGGAGGCTGACAAACCCAAATGTGAAGGATTTTACTTTCTTCTCTCACTGCAATAAAACATTCTCCAGGACAGTTTTTTTTTCTAATACAGTGTTTCTGCTGGTAAGGTTTTGCTGTGGCACAGCATTCTGTTGGTCTTCCAGAGTAACTACACGGGGCTTTTGACCAAAGCATCAGAAAATGACAAGAAAACCACTGAGAAACAACTTTTAGAGTCAAAGAAGGTGACAAACTGATGAAAGGTAGAACCACTGTCGTTTTCTCCACTGGACACAGGTGTAAATGAAAAGAATGGAGTTTGATGCTGAAATAGCAGCATTTCTTCTTCTTGATTGTGAGTCTTATGAAGGTATAAAGTTATTATGGGATGTTTTTGTCTTTGCTAAGTTGCTGTTTGTTGATCCATGGTTCAGACTCAACTGTGACAGTTCTGACTGATCTCATGAAATGGTGTTGTATGTCATGCCAGTCCTTGTGGCATTTGGTGTGCTATACGTACGCATTTTCATCCTTTCCCATGTTATTCAACGCCATTTGATCACGTGTCAATTTACTCCAAGATCTCTGGTTTACATAGCCGCTATAACCGCTAACCCTAATCGCATGGTATTTGACATGTGAACATACACGTGGAAAGCTTATAATGCGTACAGATATCACACCAATTAAAAGTGGCGTGTGTATTTACGCAATTCATGATATCACATTGGACAGTTGACCTTTTTTGGGATTCCAAACAGATCTTTAGTGCAGCTACTGATGTCAAAAGTCATTGAGACTAGTTAGTTCTTTTATGCTTGATCTTTAGTGTATTATTTAGTTATTTATAGTATTTACATGTGTGTATATTTATGATTTTGCTGTGTGCTGTGTGCTTTTTTTCTAATAAAAACTATAAATAACACCCTAAAGATCAAGCATAAAAGAACCAATTGTCTCAATGACTTTTGACACTGACAACTCAAACCGTACAGAAAACAGAGGTGATTTGTGGTTTTTCTGTGGCTGTTTTCTGTCTAAAAACAGAGCTAAGCTAACAGAGCTATAATGTAAACTATCAGCTGATGCAGCAGGACATTATAAGACACTGTGCTATTTTGACTGACTCTCTATGAATTTTTATATGAAGGAGAAAACTTGATGATACCATAATGCAGATGTGTATAAACAACGAGCTTTAAACTTCATTCAGTGACTAATACAGTATGTGGATACATAGTGTTGATTTGCTGGGGGGTTTTGTAGTCCTAAATGTGTCCTGATTAGGGATGTAATGATATGAAAATTTCATATCACGGTTATTATGACCAAAATTATCACGGTTATCATTATTATCATGGTATTGTTGTAATGTGTTCAAAATGTTCAAAAACTACTTATATACACACTGATATAATGTAAGCAAGATGTATTTTGAAAAAAAACAAACAAAAAAAAACAAATAAATGACACACACAATGTACTTTCTGTGGCAGAAACATTAAAATATTAACATGTCAACATCAAACATACAAATGTGCATTAAAGATGGCACCTTATGGCCATAAGAAATATCTGCACCAGGGGTGGAAATTAATAGGATTTTATCAATATTAATGTTATTGTGGATTCTGTTTACCAGTCCAATTCCTTATCAAGTCTCCTATCAATTCCCGAGTGTTTTTTTGAGTGGGAAAAAAAGCAGTTGGACAGGTCTCTCTGCTGGATGAGGATCTGAAGCAGCGGGGGCGGGGAGGGTTTTACAGTAGCGTGGACCCAGTCTGTGCACGCTCAGATGAACCGGGTCCATGTGCTCACTCACTGGGACGGACCGGGTCCGCGCACTCACTCTCTCGCTCGGACGGACCTGGGTCCGTGCGCACGTAATCGGACGGACCAGGTCCTTGCAGGACCCCATTATCCCCAAACTCTGGAGCTCTGTCCATGCAGGTGCCTTCCACCAGGTTTTCAGAGGCCAAACATTACAAACTGCATACGCACGCCTGGAGTGCCGCTGCTTGACCAGTAAACGAAGAACATCACCATGATTTTCAAAGTGCGGTAATCGAACACGGTTATCACAATAATTAGAATTTAAACGGTAATACTACCCGTCGGAAATTTTACCACGGTTTATCATTATACCGGTAATCGTTACATCCCTAGTCCTGACTTCTGTTCATTTGCTGCTTGTCTACAAGCAGGAGGCTGAGAGAAAGAAAGCAACTTTGAGATCAATCCAGTTTTGGTCAGAGGAGGGAAAACTCAAACTCCAGTGTTTTTGATAGTGTTAATGACTATGCTAAATTCTGTTCAGGCATCTCTACTCCCACTTACACCACCCACTGTTATCCACAACAGAAACAGTGGATCACTGGCAAAGTGCACCTGGGGTTTTAAGAAAGGTGCTGTGAAGGCCAAAGTCTGCCAAAACATAAAAAAAAAAAAAAACTAGAAAAGCACTCGGAGAGCGCAAACCTCCGTCAAGGCAGATCACCCCCCCCACCCCCAAAATGTAATCATTTGTTCCTTGTGTCAGTATCAACATTTCCTGAAAATTTCATCCAAATCCGTCCATAACTTTTTGAGTTATCAGACAGACAAACACAGATGAAAACATAACCTCCACCGTTACACTTGGCGGAGGTAATACTACCAGGACAAACTCGAACAATACTGCACTGATGGGGACTTGAGGGGCTTCTGGCAGGAAATGCAAACCCCTGCAGGCTATAAAAACAGTGTCTGTTTTCTGTGTAAAATCAGAGCTAAAATGACACAGCACATGAAGATTGTAAGACACTGTTATTTTGATCGAATGTCAAAATAAGCATCCATGAGTTTTAGTTTGAAGAAGAAAACTTGACGATACCATAATACCGATGTGTGGAAACAATGAGCTTTATACTTTATTCAGTCAGTGATACGGTCAGTGGATATATCAGGTGTATTCGTTGGTGGTTTTGATTCTACGTGTGTTCTGGTATGTGACTTCCCCTGCTGTTTAACTGCTCTAAGGTGTATTATCTAATCTCTGATGTCAATGGTAGCTAGTTATAATTCAAGGTGAAATGAACTTCAGAAACCAAAGCATTGTAGAAGAATGAGAAACGGAGACACACAAATTACAGGTTTATGAAACCAGTGTGTTGTAACATCTTATGCAAACCTTACATCCTAACAGAAATAAAGTGATAAGGAAGGGGTTTTTTTTTTCTATTAGGGTTTAACGTCATACATGATCATCTGCTTTTGAATGTGTAACCTACCTTCAGGGCCATCAGGGGGAAGCTCTGTAATTGGCTGCTATTTGTAGAGCTCCTTCATTTACAGACCAGTTCCAATGCCAACAGCTTCATGAAATGAAACCTCAGAATTTTTAAAGCATTATAGAAAAACATGGTATTATATAGTAGCACAACTAAAGGTACCAAATTTTCACTTCATTATGTAACACGTGTATTCTGATATAGCCGATAGCTTCCTATAATAATAAAAACAGCCTTCAGGTTTCTCTGCATTTTGTAATAAAGTACTGGTATTACATGTTACAGTAGTGTTTCAGACATCAGGTTTGAACCCTGAGATAGGAAACTCAAATTGGTAACCAAATACCAAAGCCTCTGTGTTACTTCAGTGGACGTCAAAATGTGTGCAATTATACGTATATATACAGAGTCAGCCAAAATAATGTATACACACACAACAGGAATAGAAAAACTTGCATAAATATTTAATCTGTATAAGCATCAAAACACAGCAATGTCCCGTCAGAGAGTGAACTTTAACTGATTACCATTCCAACATTTATTTCAATATAAAGTAGCTCCTTGTTTTGGATAACCCCTTACGGTCCAGCTAAAGCAAAAATTTCATTTTCATTTCACATGTTTATTTCAAACCTGCTGCCACATTTATACACTTAACAGATGACAACTGGACAACACATGGTTTGAAAAGGGGATGGAAGAAGCATTGCTTTTACAATTCCAGCCCCTCACACCACACAACCCACCACAACATTTCACTACACCAATACAGAACAATACAGAACTTTATAGAACAAAACAGAACAATACAGAGCATTACCGAACAAAACAGAACATTACAGAACAAAACAGAACAAGACATTACAGAATAATACAGACCATTACAATATCACATCCTCACAAGACAGGAACATAAACAGGCCCAGACCCACTCTGACCCCACACCCACTCCCCCACATGGCACCCACACTGTTGAGAGCATCAATGTCACTGTATCTCCTCCAAGTACTTCTTCATTATTTGTTTTTTAAACATTCTTTTAAACTGAAAAATATTTGCACACTCTTTTAATTCATCTGCTAAACCATTCCACTGTTCTACTCCCCTTACTGAGATGCACATTGATTTTAAAGTAGTTCTTTATGAATTTAAAAGTAAAAATGTGGGTCATTTAGCAAAACTAATCTGTCAAATCGTCTCAAAAATTTCCCGTCAGAGAGATTTCAAATACCGTGTTTTGACCTGTAAGTACATCTATACATATAGATACCTCTTTCAAAGTTTGATCAAATTACGATAACTCTGTGTACTGTTGTACAATGTTTTCCCAGCAGATGGCATTACCCACATAAATGTATCATCAACAAGTGATGTCTACAACATGGCGGCGGTACGGTTGTTGACTGAGGAACGTAAGATCATGTTAAAGTGGTTCTTCAAATCTGAGAATGTTTAAGTCCAAAAACAATGGAGGCGTGAGTTTGGTTCAGAACCTCCTACACGTCTGACAATTTCACAGATTTATGAAATTCTCCATACACATAAATGTCTAGAAGCCAATGGTCACCACTTTGAGCATATCTTGTAATTGTAGAGGCCAAAGGTAACTTGTTTTAATCTCGTGATGTTTGAATAAATTTGGTAATGAAATATTTATACAAGTGTTTCTTTTCCTGATGTGTGTATACATTATTTTGGCTGACTCTGTGTATATGCACACTTTTATGGGCTGTGTTTACATGCACAGTAGTGTTGGTGTTGAAAAGCTTAACCCAGTAAACAGAAAAGTCTGGATACTCATATGTCTGTTTACATGCTAGTGTTCTGATTAGACATTACTGCTGCGACGATCACACATAACATGATCATTTAATCTGACATTTGAGAAACTGCTGCTGCTGTGACAGTTGATGACAATGACATTTTGCTTTATAGCAGTCAAACAATCTGTTAAATCACAACATCTTGGAGTGTCAACATATGGATTTGTCATTCCAGTGTAGAGAGCAGAAAACCCACCCCCTCCTGTGTTACACAAAACCTTACATTACAGTTACTGACAAAAGACAATTACAGGGTGCTTGCTCTTTGTCCAAATACAAATTCCAGACTTTTCTAAACTGCTATTTTTTTTCCCCGAAGACCTTGATTTTCTGTACTTTTATACTTACATGCCTCCTTTTTTGGTGGAGATTGTAGCTGTTGTGTGTAGTATAAAAGTTAATTTTAATAAATGTATGAATGCATTATTCGCAGCAAATTATATTTTACTGACAGAAACATTTTCAAAACATGAAAATCACAAAAGTGCATGGATATTACACAAACAAGTGTCACTAGAATCATTCCAGTACCGACCGGTTAGTGACATCATATCAAGTTTTTTACATTCTTTCCTCATGTATTTTTTTTTTTTAATTCTTAAAATTATGTGCCTTTTTTTTTTTTCGGAATTCACGTTTTTACTTAACTTTTCAAAGGCTTGGTACATGGCAAATTTTACAGGTTTCTCCATACAGGAACAGGCAGTATATACTTAACTAACTCTGGCAACAGACTGAACTAGAACCCGACCAATTAATTCCCCCCCCCCCCCCCCCCCCCCCCCCCCCCCCCAATCTTATGAAGTATTCATTCACCCCCACACACACACCAATGTCCATGCACTTCCTGTGTACCTCACAGTTTCATTCTGCCAGCAGGCCTGAGTGTTAATAGTGTAGGGGAGACTGGGGACAGTTGTAACACGGGTCAGTTGTAACTCTTGCTATTGCTCCAATCAGGAACAACTTAGGACTCACCTAATTCACTCTGCACATGCTCAGTTTAGTCGTTAGTCCACATAAGAAGTTGTAGTGCCGTGAAGCAGACACACCTAAATTTGTGAGTGAAAACATAATTGTGTGGTAAGTAATAGTTTTTGCTGTAATTATTTTTGTGATTGCATAGTTTGCATTTGAAAGTTGTGTAAATTATATTAGTAAGATAAACAAAGATTTATGCAACTGTTTATCCACCTGTCCACAATTATCTAATATAAGATTATTATATCCTGTGTAGATCAGTGTTCTTATTTCATATATCGGCCAATATATCGGGTATCGGCCAACATCGGATATCGGCCGATATATTGGATATCGGCTTTTTTTAGCCCCCAATATCGGTATCAGCATCAGCTCCAAAAATCCCATATCGGTTGGGCTCTAGACTCAACATATTTTTGTCATATGAACATAAAAATAAAAATTAAAAAAGATAGGCAGCAAATACAAAAGAAGGTGGATACATAATAATATCAACAAATACTGACATAACTGCGCATCTGTGTAGGTACCAGGAAAAATAATGTGGATGAGGAATTTAGGAACCTCTTCAATGTCCTTGATTCAACTTACCCACTCCTATCAAGACAGGTGTGTGTTGACTATAGGCTCTATGCACAGCTCCACTACTTCCTGAACTTAAGGCAGCTCCTTTATTTCCTGTCTTTCATTATTGGACACACTGATTAATCCAGCTGTGCCTGACCACAGTAGTCACAACAGGAAGTAGCACACAGCTGGATTAATCAGTGTGTCCAATAATGAAAGACAGGAAATAAAGGAGCTGCCTTAAGTTTAGGAAGTAGTGGGGCTGTGCATGGAGCCCATTGATGATGCTGGTAGTTTAACCATTACCATTAGAAATAATTCAGCAGGCAACCTAGCACTGAGCATAACAGATGAGCTCTGGAAATCAATTCTCCACAGGGTACACACCTCCTCTTTATGTGCAACACATGGGCTCCTCCAATTTAAGGTTACATACAGTTGCAGAAAAAATTATTAGACTATCAAAAGTCATCAAAACCAATGGTTATGTAATCAAGTACAAACTCCTGTGTGTATCATGTAACTAAGACAGACAGAAAAGAAAACATGGAATGCCTAAAAGCACTGTTTGTGTCAGTACAATGCCATAGATACTGATGTAAGAACTGAAGTGAATTTGGTTATTATCAAGAAAACATGGCAAATGGTTAGATATCAGCTCTGAAATTAAACTCTTATGAGCCATTTTTGTTGTTGTCTAATCATTTTTTCTGCGACTGTTCCGGTACTGACCAGGGTTATAATAGTTTTGGGTTTTTCATTACAGTTTAGTTTTATTTAGTTTTGACTTTTTTTTCTAATTCAGTTAGTTTTAAATAGTTTTTAGAGCAGGTTTGCTTCATAAGTTTTTTTTTTTTTTTTCTAAATACTTATTTTTAGTTTAGTTTTAGTTTTCTCATCTCTTTTATCTTCCTCGCCGTTATATTCAAATAAATCCCATACAGGACTATACTTTCTCTCAACTTTAGTCTTTATGTTGCCAGGTAGAGTGGGGATGAAAAGCCGACTCTAAATGACAAGTGACGAGAAGTGACGGACCATGAAGTGCCGTATGGTGCCACCAGCTAAAATTGCTTGAGCGATTTCATATCAATCCGACATTGACAAAGACAAAAACGAAGGGAATTTTATCCATAATTTTTATATGTCTTAGTTAGTTTTGTAAGCACACAATACAGTTTCAGTTAGTTATTGTTTTTTCTTTTAATTATAGTTTTTATTTATTTCAGTTAACGAAAATGTTTTTTCAATTCTAGTTTTCGTCATTTTGTTAGTTTTCGTTAACGATAATAACCTTGGTTCTGACCCACTCTGTAGCTGATGCAAGGCAGATACTGGTTCACTTATCCACACCTTTTTCGACATGTCCTGATCTTCATAACTATTAGACATCTATATTTACTACATTTTCAAAAGTATATGACATTAACTTTACACCCTCAGCCCTGACAACACTTTTTGGAATGATCCCTCCAAACATTCAGGTTTTTAAATATTATTCAAATGCTATTGCATTTGCATCTCTACTTGCATGATATCTTATTCTTTTGAGGTGGAAAGAGGAAACCCCTCCCACACATGATCAGTGAATTGCAGATGTCATAAGGTTTTTACATATGGAGAAAATGAGATGTATGTTAGCAGGATCAACTGCAAAATTCAATCAAGCATGGCAGGATTTTCTACAATACACAGAAACTTATAGAATGAGCAATTTATCATGACTTTAATACCAAATCACCACTCATCACCTGGATAACTGTAGGTATTGTACATGTTTTATTTATTTTATTGTTATTTCTTCTTTTTTATAATTATTTATTTAACGTTATTTTATTTTATTTTTTTATTTTTTTACTTTTGCTATACTTTCACATCTAGAATTTGTGTAAATACTACCCAGATAGCAATCACCTTTGGGCCAGATCCGCATTAAAGCCTTTACATCTGTTTATATCTTACATCTGTTTTCTGACTTTGGACCAAAACTGCATCTGATCCGTCATTCAGCTCTCTCTAGCAGTTCCGGAGTTGTACTGGCTTACAGATTCAGCCCAGAACAGTCTCCCATCACACAACCAAGACTGATTTTCAAAGTTGTAATGCTGATCTGGACCAGGATCGTAATATGAATCTGGACCAGAGTTGTAATACAAATCTGGGCCAACATGATTCTTGTGTGTATTCTACATGTGATTGAACAGAGCTGGGCCAGAGCTGGACCGTTTCTGTAGAGGATCCGTTTCGTGGAGCAGTACCTGTTTTGGCCCAGTGTGCGTTTGAACATCTGGAAGGATCTGCCAAACGGTTTCGGGCCAAGTCGGGGTGCGATTCTGTTCCAGATCTGTCCCAGTATCTCTTTGCTATCTGAGTATGTGCCCCCTGTTCATATTCCTGATGTCTTTTGGTATACATATTTAGATGTTTATGTTTATCGCTAAGTTGAGGCTGGGGACTTATGTTAAGAAGGACAGTAAAAATGTACACACATCCATGTTACGCTGTCGAAAATCCATAAATAAAATCATTTAAAAAATTTAAATGAATAAATAAATAGTCCAGCAGTAATAATATGTAGATTATCCTTGACCTTTGTTTTCTTTCCCAGGCTTTAAAGGCTACAACTGCAGCTGTAAGTCTGACAGCAGATGTGGACGTCAATAAACATGGAGGCATATCGATATCGAACTTGCCAATATGTTACAGAGAAAGACACCCTAAATACAGTCAAGCTAAGTGTGGAACATTTTCAGTCCAGTCAGACAATTGACAACCTAGCCCAGGCAAAGGGAACCCCTTCAGCCAATAGGATTATGGAAAACATTCATATGAGATGAATCATGTCAGTGTAAATAGAAAAATAATGAAAATTAAAACAAATAAAAAAAAAAATGAATCATTGCATTCTGAAAAAAAGCCAGTGTGCACATCAACAGAATGGAGTAACTTTGCACATTATAAGTATACAGAAGAATAAAACACTGGACTTGACATTTCAGTACAAAGCCTCCTTAAAAGGTTAAGGAGGCTTTGTACTGAAATGTCAATTCAGATTTTCTATGAGTTGTTTCGTGGGAGATGGTTATTGTCATTACAGCCTAAACAATTCCTCATGTGTTTAAATCACTGAACTATTTTATTTTATTTCTTTCACTGGTGTTATCTTGTGTGCTATTTTGTTCATTGGTCTACTTTTATCATTGTATCTTGTAGGATGTATAAAATGGACACAGCCTCCGCCATGTCTCCAGTTGGTTTACGGACTTAAAAGTGGGGTGCAAGATGTTTTCCTGGAGCATTTTTCACTATATTGCTTAAAATCCCCTTTACACCCCGATTATAACCAATTAATTAAATGCTCTAACACAAAAATAAAAAATGTAGTCACCTGTGGAACGGACAGGACTGAAAAAACACCATCCAGTCATTTTAAGCACCCACTCGAAATGATTAAGGAGTGATATGTCTGTCAAACTCAACTGCCATTTGTCCCTCCTCCTCTCCCCCCTCTGCTCGTACCCTTCTTCATGCATGAATCGTGCGTTCTCAGAGGTTTGGAGCATTTGTTCAGGAAACGAAGTCAGAGCCAGAGCTTGGCTATGTTAGTTATGTTAGGATGGAAAGCTCACCGGCAAACTGTTTTGTCACAAACATAAATCACTAGGAAATGTAACATTAGTCAGATGGGTATGAACTGGGGCTGTTCTGTGAGAGTGGGGGTGTTGGAGGAGACTGAATGAGGTATGCATGGATAGGAGCCGGGGCTGCCGGAGCTGGGTGAATTGTTGCTGTGCAGCACTCGTGCACCCTCGAGAACAAGCATTGTATGTGCCAGTACTCTGGAGGCGTGGCTTCAGGGGGACATCTGAAGAAAGGGGTTTGGACTTTTGAATTGAGTATTTTCAAAATGTAGCTTGCTCAAACCGTTTTTCTAAGATCTCGTACCCCACCTTTAACCTGTTTAACCCTGACCATATTTTCAGGGGAAAAACACCTAAAAAGACATACCCAAAGTAAATGAAGAATTACTCCACAATAATAAGGTTCATATGGATGTTCTTGGTATCTATAGACATTTAGAGACCTCACAGAATCTATTCCCATTGTCTAAAATATTGTATCTATTACTATGCCTGAGTAAACTGTAACAAACTAAAAGAGAAATTAGAATTTTTTATCCTCGCCTGTTTTTTTTCGGCTGGATTGACGATGATATGCATAAATTAATTGTTCGTGTCAGAGATTTTTAATAGCTTATATTTCACCCTACAAAGATTAAAATCATGTTTGAACATTAAAGTTTGCACTAATATATTATTAACATTAGGGTCTAAACTTTGAGCAAAAGTTGAAAAAAACATCCATTGTCCTGATGTATTATATTTTCATAGTAGATGAATATTAATATAATTTTTTCGGCCAACGGGCAGGCCGATAGGGCTAAAGAGGTTTTAATGTTTTGAAGCCTGGAGTTTGGCACCATCTTAGTGTGAAACTTACCAAGGTGATGTCAGCTTTCTGAGAACAAATGCAACCAAGTGATTCTAGTGACTTGCAGTGCTGCAAATGTTAACACAGCAGCTGTATTTGATAACATGTTAACTAGTGCCCCACATACTTGAATGATGGCCCATTTGGAATGTCAGCTCCTGTCAAACTCTTGCAGTATTTGTGTGAAAAATCATCCTTTTTCCATGTGATTGATCAAACTTGTGATAGACAAGTCTGCAACAAGATGTTACTCAAGGGAGCTGCAACATAGGAATTCTGGGATTTGTCATTCAGGTTTGGTTGAACTAAACAAGTCTTGCTGTGGATAAAGAGCTGGTGCTAAGCTAGAGGGTGGAGATACAAGCCTTTTCTGTCGTCATTTCTCATTGGAACTATAAACTCACCTCAAAGCAAGACAGATGAGTTGGACCCCCTACTGACAAACCAGAGGGTCTATAGGAGATCCTTTATGGGCACTGCAATCAGATTCATGGATTGATGATGCTTGATTTTGTTTGGTTTTCTTTATTTATTTTTCCTGAGGTGGTGAAAACAGTGAATTTCCTCTTGGGGATTAATCAAGGTCACCTGTATCTGTTTACTGTGGGTATATAAATCAGTGGATTACCTGCAGGAGATCACAATCAGCACAGACACTTTTGGGAGAGTTGGCCCGAACCATTGCAGTAAAGAAAGTAAATAAAGGATCCACCAACCAACACCGATGTGCACATGTAGCTGGATATCGATAGAAATGGATATTTCTCCACCTCTGTTTTCAATTGTAACATCCTATACGCCAGATCATTTTCAGGAAAGTTTTTATCAACACGAACCCATACAATTATCCTGTACAGCGCCATCATAGGGTCTGGGTTAGGATTAACAAATACGACGTTGATGGATTTTTGTGTCATACTGTGACGTTTGGGACCTAAAACCTGAACAGAGGCGAGAACGAAAATGGACTCATTAGTTTACAAAAATTACTGTCTTCAGTTACCTAAACCGGAGTTTTTATGTGGTTAGAAGAAAACACGTGGAAATGTCCGATACCATCTACATGTATACATGGCATTAATGTGACTGAAGTTTTATAACCTAATGCTTAATGCTAACAACTTTAGGATAGATTAAAGCCTCTACATCTGCTGTATGCAGTATTATCCACAATATCTGCAACTAAAAGTCCACCATAAACAATAATTTGTCCAAATATTTGTACTAGTTTATAGTCTTTAAAAAGCAGAGCAGCTAAATACCCATTTAAACATATTTCTGTATTTGTATGAACAGTGTATAATTGGGATTAGGGATGTAACGATATGAAAATTTCATATCACGGTTATTGTGACCAAAATTATCACGGTTATCATTATTATCATGGTATTGTTGAAATGTGCTCAAAATGTTCAAAAAGTACTTATACACACACTGAAAAAATATAACCAAGTTGTATTTTGAAAAAAACTAATAAAGTAATATGCACAATGTACTTTCTGTAGCAGAAACATTCAAGTAATAACATATAAACAACAAACATACAAATGTGCATTAAAGTTGGCACCTTATGGACACAAGAGATATCTGCACCAGGGGTGGAACTGATAGGATTTGATCAATATCAATGCCATTATCAGTTCTGCTTATCAATCCAATTCCTTATCAATTCTCCTATTGATTCCTGAGGTGTTTTTGAGTGTGAAAAAAAGTAGTTGGACAGGTCATAGTGGAGTTTGTGAGAACATTTTCCAGATCAAATCATTCAGTGTCACACATGTACACTATTGTACACACAAACAGAAAGTGAAACAGTCATATTTTCCTGAACTGTTTCAAGAACAAATGTAAATATTCTGAAAGAATGAGGATTTAAAATATGTTAGGCTGATCTGATCCAGACTGGTCAGTGGTTCACTCCTGGTGAGAGACAGACCAGTCACACCAGTGTCATATGGTCCAGTTCCTCTGGAGGTCAGTCAGTGGATTTCCTGTTGAATGTCCTTCAGTTCATAAAACTTCCTCTCCTTTGTTTTTTACACACATTATGTGTGTGTGTGTGTGTGTGTGTGTGTGTGTACAGTTGAAGCTCACTCATTTGGGCTCATTTGAACTGACATGAGTTTGTCCTCAGTGTCTATATTCAGTATCTATATTGGGGCCGAGAAGGGGTTCACACTAGCGAGGACCGGTTCTGTGTGCTCGCTTGCTAGGATGGACCGAGTCCGTGCGCGTGCTTGTTCGGACCGACCCGCAGTCAGACGTACCGGGTCCGTGCGCACGCTCCGACAGACCGGGTCCGTGTGAGACCAGGTCCGTGCAGGAGCCACTATCCCTGAATCTCTGGAGCTCTGTCCGTGCAGGTGCCTTCCGCCATGTTTTCAGAGGCCAAACATTACAAACTGTGCGCACACGCCTGGAGTGCCGCTGCTTCTTCAGGAAATGGACAGTACAGTGAGTTTTCTAGGTGCGATAATCGAACACGGTTATCATAATAATTAGAATCTAAATGGTAATACTAACCGTCGGAAATTTTACCGCGGTTTATCATCATACCGGTTATCGTTACATCCCTAATTGGGATGTTCTGAATAACCACACTAATTAGCCCTAGCTGTCCTAATTAGGAGGCTAGCTGACAGACCATGTAATCCAATATGAATTAATGCTAGAAGACTTCTGCAGAACTTAACTGATGTAGGTAAGTAAGGCAAAATTACAGCTATTGTAAATTTTAAAAGGAGTCTTCATTAAGTGCTTGCACATCTGAATCCTCTCACAGTCTTCATAGTGAAAGCCGTTAACCACAACATATGGCTGAGTTATTTTCTATTCAACAAAAAGAAGCTCTGAATGTCTTACTCAGCTGCCTTGGTACCTGTCAATCAGCTCCCACCCACCTGTCACTCAATGTGACCACGCCCACAATCATGCATAAGTTTAGGCCTTGAAGCGTGACTTTGCCTCCATCCTGAGTCTAACTCCACCCACTGAACATTTCTAAAAATTACTTTTTTTTTTTTTTTTTTTTTTTTTTTTTTTGCAACATCCTGTGTCACTGAACAATCCAGATAACTTTTACTCCTATTCCTCATCAGCAGTGGATGGAGTCAGACCTGTCCATAAAACTGACACAAGGCTCTGATAGTTTTAGTTTGAGTTTGTGAACTGGTCTTACCACCTTGAAAAACATTACAAATCAGTACCAATTTGCTGCTATATTTTGCACAGTCTATTTTCACCATCTTACAGCTGATTCCCACTGAGAATTGAAGCCCTTCTTCTTATTTTCCTTTGGTCTGTTCCCATCACAGTGACTCATTTTCCTCCATTTAACCCAGTCCTCTGCATCGTGTTCTCTCACACCAACTACCTTCATGTCCTCTTTCACTACATCCATAAATCTGGTCTTGGCTCTTCCTCCAGACCTCCTGCCTGGCGGTTCATGTGTATTCTGTCTCACTGCGACTGATCTTCATCCCTCTCCTTTCCAGAGCACACCTCCATCTCTAGGTTTTCCTCCACCTGCTCCCTGCTCTCGCCAAAGATCACAGTGTCTTGGATAGGGATGGGAATCGTTAAGAATTTAACGCACACAAGCGGAGTGTGTTTATGATGGAGTCATCTTTGAAGTGGTTCACCATGAGGGAAGTGATTCAGGTGCGTAACCATGGAAAGACTAATGGGTTAGTGCAGTGGTTTCCAACCTTTTTTGGCCCATGACTCCATTTTAACATCACAAATTTCTGGCGACCCCAGACATTCAAAACAGAGACTTTTTTTGGCTAAAATTAATTTGTTTTTGGTCATGTTTGTAATACTATGCTGCAAAATAAACATTCATTTTAGATGACATTTAGTCTATATAATGTATATTAATATGGACGGAGGCAGAAAAGCCAGGTGTAGATTACTCCACAAAGTGAGAATTTTATTTTCCGTGGTCAGGACATGTACAGTCAGTCTAGCTTGGATTTACAAGGCTGACAATTAATACTGAACAAACAAACAATAACTCAAACTATGAATTATGAAAGAGCTGCAGCATCTGAAACTGACCACAATGAACATTTGACAGATAAACAGTACCACAGTGCTTCAGTTTCAGCTGCACAGTTTGTCATGTCTTTTATGCATTGGGATTGTCTCTCTCAACTCACCGTATATTTTGTATTAGTAAGTTTTTTGTTTTTTTTTTAATTTTTATCAATTACTAGAAATTTCAGGTGACCCCATTTGAATTCCAGGTGACCCCACATGGTTGGCCCCAAGGTTGAAAAACACTGGATTAGTGATCACTGGGATATCACTGGAGTTTACAAGTTTGAAAAAATTTTTTGATGAAAGTCATATGCTGCTTTTAAAAAAACTATGTTCTCTACAGGGATCAACAGCTTGATTGGTGTATAAATATACAGTGCTGCAGGTGACAAAGTGCATGTATTGTTGAATGTGCACCGATGTGTATTGACTGCAGGTGATTGGTCGTCTTTATGCTGCACCATTCATGGTGTGCGCACTCTTGCTGTGCAGTAATAAGGGTAGTATGCAAATGCACCCTGCTTCCTCTCCTGCACTTGCTTGTCTTTTACCTTTAGACCTCATCCCTGTCTTAGAGGGCACATTTCATGTTGTTAGTGACATCACAGAAAAAGCATAGACTCTTTTATCTGCTGGCCACAGGCATTAGGCTTTTCCACCCTCATTTCACCAGGCAAGTGGTGGAAGAACACTGACACAAACAGCCAGAGGGCGTAGTCACAAGAGAGAGGATGGAGGGAGGGAGGAAATTATGGATGTGCATGCATGTGTGCGGAAGAGGAGGGAGGGTAACAAAGACAAATTCCCTGTAGCCTCACAAGATTAATTTTTGCACTTGAGATTTTCTTCTATACACTCACATGTCAGTGAGTCCCTGTCCATGTCATGAGGAAGATGTATGAGCTGCATGATGAGCAGATCCCATCAGATGCTCTATCCTCCTCCCCATCTTGATAGAACCATCCATCCCCAGCCTTCTGTGACGGACAGAGCTCAGGGCGAAAAGGTGGCAGTCGCCTCGAGAGGGACATTTAGGCCTCTTTTGGTTTGTTTTTCAGAGAAATTATAAGAGATCCACAAGTGCTCTAACTTGCCTACGTTTGACTGTTTGTTTGTGTCTGTGTCCTTGTATGGAGATGAGGGCAAATAGTACGTTTCTGTATTTGTAACACGTCCTCCTATCTGAATAGATCTGTTAATATTCACTTCTAAAGGACATATTTGCAGACACAAAATACAATTGACACTGTTAAAAAGCACTTCATATCTGGTACATTTAGTGAATATGCAGTGGCTATTGTTTGATTACATTTACATACAGAAACCATATGGGCTGTAGAGAGTCAAGGAAAGGCCTGAAAGAAGAAATGTGTCATTTTGAAAAACATCCATCCCAAACCCCATCAGCTGATCTACCTTTTTTCTAATTCAAGAGATCATCAAAAGGCTACAAGAGAAATATAAATCTGGACTGTTTGAACCCCAGATTGACTTGTTCACATACAAAAGTGTTTTTTTTATATATATATATTTTGGCCTCTCATCCACATATAAACACCATTTACATTGCAAAAACACATTTTTAAAACTCCAATTCTTGTGCTCAGGGAAAACAAAAAAAACTAGAGAATAATGTCATCACACTCCAATTGGCATGTCTATCATTGTGTTAAGTATTGAAGCCACACCTGAAACATTAAGTCCAGGTAAATAAGGCTATGTATACATACTGTATATCCAGATATTTATAGAAACAGATATTTCCTCTCTGTTTTCAATAATGACACTACACACACCAGATCATTTTCATGGAAGTTTTCATCGACACAAACCTGCATAAATATGCTGTAGAGCTTTATGGGGTAGAGTTAGCAATGGTGGATTTACCTACCGGCACCCTTGGTACCCCCCCCTTCTCCCCGTTTGAAAATGCTGCTACAGCTGGGTTTTGAACCCCAGACTTCTGCATTGTAGTCTGTAGTGTTACCAACTGAGCTGTTCACAAGTAGTGTTACGGACTGACCTGTTTGGTATATGATAGTCTTCATTCTTTTCGGGATGTGACGTTTACTCTTGTGGATGGTGCTTGGGTGCAACTTTTTGAGCACCGAGGTTCTCCTATCTCTTGTACTAGGGGGGGGGGGGGGGTTGGTCTACTGTGCACGCACCGTTTATAGTGTCTATATGGTTGAGTTAAATCTGAACTAAAGTCTAACAATCATGAAGAGACTGTCTGTTCATGGAGCATTTGGGTCTGCATGAAAAACAAACGGGCAGCCACAGAAGGTATGGAATGCATTACTAGTCGGAACTATAGAACTGCATGACATTTTCCACAGAACACAGCCAGTGATTGAGTGAATCCCACAAAACTGTCAAACATAGGCCTATATCACACTGGTGTGTGTGGATAAATTTACTGCATTTACTGGCTGTTGGACATTGTGTCATCATCTTGTGAATCCTTACAGTGTTTTGCTTGACAGATCGTCAAGTATTCTACATGCACACACATTTACCTGTATGAACTACTGGAAGGCCATGATGTTTGCCTCATTCTGTGACATTTGGGACCTACAACCTGTCACGTATTACATTTAATAAAGATGCACGTGAGACGAACTGTGAGCTAACATGTCGTTATCTTTAATGAACACTCTTTTACATTAAGTTCCTTTCAAGAACCTCCCCCTCTTCCAGCTCATTGGCCTGTACTGCTTTCCCAGCATTCATCACTCTAAGCAACATTCAAGATCACACTGTTATGTGTTATCATTCACTAATACCACACAACCCATGAACACACACTGTCGCAAAAAGGTAGTTGCCCAGAGTCCACACTTTGGCCCGAGTTTTCAGAAAAAATCACTTTCACTGACCCAAATCTGAGTTTTCATGTGGACAGAAGGTAAAAACGCATGTGAAAATATCAGTTTTTCCAGATACTGGGCTACATGAACACATAGAGTTAATCAGAGTATGACCTGCGTTAGATGAAAATCAGCATGGATACCTTCGGGAGGTGAAACAAACTAGTCAACTTCAACAAATTGAACCAACACCAAAGTGTAACTTGTGTTTTTAACTGAAATTGTTGTTGCTGCTTCACCTTCAGGACAGATTAAAGTCTCTGCGTCTGCTACGCCCAGTATTATTTACAGTGTCCACAGTTTGAAAAATGACAGAAACAACAGTGCATTCTGTTCAGGTGTTTGTAGTGGTTTGTTGTTGTTTTTGTATCATCATGTATCATGATAGAGATATTATGTAAGATTAATTT
Organism: Sphaeramia orbicularis; assembly: GCF_902148855.1. Classification (NCBI taxonomy): domain Eukaryota; kingdom Metazoa; phylum Chordata; class Actinopteri; order Kurtiformes; family Apogonidae; genus Sphaeramia; species Sphaeramia orbicularis. The sequence goes on from NC_043957.1 coordinate 20,470,030, forward strand.
TCATTGTGAAATCAGGCTGGTATTTAGGATTTTTTTGATTATGCACAGTATTTTGAGGATGAAAGAATAGTTGTAGTTGTAGGAATAGGTGTAGAATAAGCTTTAAATTAAAGTCAGGGTGGAGATCTAGAGGGTTTTCGTACAGTTTGTATTGTGGGAACATCCTACAATGTAAACCACTAAACCTCTAACCACTGGTCACTGACAGCTATTTAAAATGTAGGCTTAGGGTTACGTCTAACCCCCTCACTTAGAGTTACATTAAAAGACTGGATTTTGGGGTTTGTCATGTTGTATTTGATGTAAAGTGTTTGATTCTGAAATGCCAACAATTTACCAAGAAATGTTGTACTAAGGAGTGTTTTTCTTTATCAAATCATTTATATCATGTGCAGAGGTGGGTAGTAGCGCATTATATTTACTCCGTTACATTTACTTAAGTAATTTTTTTACATAAATTGTACCTTTAAGAGTACTTTTAATATGACATACTTTTTCCTTTTACTTGATTATATTTATGAAGATGAAATGATACTTCTGCTCTATTACAATGGTGCACATTTTACTTGTTACTTTTATTTTTGGTCATTTGTTAATGGACAAACCATTTGTTTTGTTTTGTAAGAAAGATTTCCGCCAAAAACTCACATGACTCACATGAGTTAAAGAAATTCGACAGAAGGGGAAGATATGTTAAGATAAAGATATTTAGGCTAACTTGAAAAAGTAAACAGAAAAACATGCACAGTATCTGCCTCCATAAGAACAGACTAGAAATATTAAAGTGATGGAACCAACAATGATTGTTGTGAGGTATATTTGTAACTAGCTGTAATGTTCCCATATATACTCTAGATATTTTACTAACATTTCATTTATTAATTGTTGAATTTAAAAGAACAATAAATAGGATGTTACTCAGGAAGTACTCAGTACTTGAGAAATTTTTTCATTAAGTACTTTTTTTTATTTTTACTTGAGTAATTATTTGGATGACTACTTTTTACTTGTACTTGAGTGATATGTTTCTAAAGTAACAGTACTTTTACTTCAGTCTAATTTTTGTCTGCTCTACCCACCTCTGATCATGTGTCTCTAAATTTCTATCTTCATGTTATTTAATCATTTTGGGATTTAGGATCACCATTGTAGTAGGTTTTAGGGTTAAATATGTAGTTTAAGTGAATGTAAATGCATAATAGAATAGTTATATCATAATGTATTACAATGTCTGAAAATTAGAAATATCAGTAATGCCTTTGAATTTCTTCATGAACGTGATGTACTTGATATAGAGGCTTTAGCACCATCTGGTGGTGAGTCATGTAACGTCATCTACACAGATGGGTGACAAATGAAAGCCCCGGTCAGAGTGGGCTGTTGCAGGATGATAAAAATGTACTATGAGGCTCATCTTTGAACTGATGAAACGTTCTTTGAATGATCAGCAAATGTAGAACATACAGACACTTATAATTCCATAGCTACTAATTGAAATCTTTGTCATATGGGAATATTTTGCAGCAGGTTAGAAATCAATATTAGACCATTCTTCCTGTGGATTTCAGAGTAAATGTGTGCTATTATGAAACCATAGATGATTTCACAAATCTCGTGTCACGTGTAAAGTCATGCAAGCTTTATCCTGGTTTATTCATATCCTCTGGAGAAAAGGAATGTTTGGTTTGTGTGTCATTCAGTGTGTCATTAATGTAACACAAAAGCTCAATGAATGAATTGATTTGTACAGAAATGATAAGAATCATATGCTATGACTTTCACAATCACAAGATCTCAACCCAGATGAACACCTATGGGAAATTATGGAACAACAGTGCTCTCTACCACCATCAACAAAACACTAGGTGATGAATTTTATTTGTAGATAGATAGATAGATAGATAGATAGATAGATAGATACTTTATTAATCCCTAGGGAAATTCAAGAAATTTGTTGGTGGTTGAATCAAAGCCAAGTAGAATTAAGTGACACTTTTGTTGTTTTCCCGTTAAAGTGTTATATGCACTATTGATATTATACGTGTTGTGATGATCTGACTCTCTCTCTCAACCAGTAAAGTCTATAAATAATACAGAAGTAATACAATGAAAACAACAAAACTATACCTGTGAATAATTAGGCTAGATAAAATTATGAAACAATCATAATAGCATTGATGATTAAAGGAAGGTAGGAGATGTTTTCCAGGAGCATTTTTTACTATATTGCTTAAAATCCCCTTCACACCCCGACTGCAACCAGCTAATTAAATCCTCTAACACACACAAAAAAAAAAGCTGAAACTGAAAAAACACCATCCAGTCATTTTTACCAGCCCATTGAAATGATTGAATGGTGATATGTCTATCAAACTCAACTGCCATTTGCCCCCCCCCCCCCCCCCCCATGAGTACAGTCTGGTACTCTGGAGGAGTGGCCTCAGGGGGAAGTCTGAGGAAAGGGGTTTGGACTTTTGAATTGTGTATTTTCAAAATGTAGCTTGCTCAAACAGTTTTTCCAGGATCTTCTGCCCTACATTTAATAGTGGCAACTTCCAAAAAAAACTATGATCATCTGTCTATTCATTTTGGGTTCCTCTTAAGTAATCTGACCACCTGAAGGTAGAATCCGTCTTTTAACCCTGCGTTAGTCTGCTGGGGATTCCAAACATGTGTAGTCCCCTGGGTTATTTACACACCCCAATACCAAAATGTTCATAGTGTTATTTTTATGTCAAATATTGTCGTACTGCTCATTCAGGATGTACCTACAATCCCTGTTAAATAATTTGAATTGTTTGTAGCTGGTTGATATTGATAAGACATGATACAATAAATAATAATAATAATAATAATAATAATAATAATAGTAATAACAGTGTGCTTCAACACACTAACCACAAGTAGCATTTTATTCCATATTTATGTAACAGAGTAGGCTACTGATACATAATAGGGCATTACATCTACATATGAATTGTATGTAATTATAAACCTGTGTTAGTCTGGTAGGGTGACTGAACAGCCCAGAAGGCCAAAGCGACATCTACCTCCAAGGACAACTGAGCCACAACTGCGCCACACTACATGTGATACACTCTTGTTGAGTTACACGAGTACTAGGAGGGAGAAAAAGAAATAAATTGCCAACTAGAAATTATGAGCACTTAAGCAAAATCGGGGTGACAAAACACCCCAGGGGACTAACGCAGGGTTAAGTGAGTGGTCTGAGCTCTTATGCTCTTTAGGCACTTCCCCGAAGGAAGAAAAGAAACTGTGAGCAGGGTGACTTATGTCCTTCATCATATACACTGACTTCTTCCTGCAGCAAGTTATAAAAATATCCTATAACTGTGGTAATGGTGATCGAATAATGCTCGATACTGTCCTCATTAGGAGTTTGCGGTCATGTGATGCAATGTTGCTGGGACCAGGAGAGTGAGTCAGAACCATGGATGCCAAAGGAACTGGGAGTAGTAGGAGAAGAGACCAGCTTATATAGAAAGGTGATGGAGCAGTTTTGTTTCTCCATAAGTCAATTATAAGCTCCCCTTATTTCCTCCGTGTTAAGGGACCGATTATTAGATAACTTCGTCCCAATACAGGGTGTTTCAAAAAAAAGTATACACTCAGAAAAATGCCTAAAAAATGAAAGTTCCATAAGTTTCAGAAAATATCTATACGGTTATTGATAGACCAAGGTCTCATGCTTTCATTACCACAATGGCAGGTATCAGCCATACCACGTGAGTGAGCATGGTCCTTGTTCTTAATTGGGATAGAAAATGGCTTGCGCACAGATATGAGAGGGTTAAAACAAGATCAGACACCACAGTTGGAAAGCTTAGGCAGGTGCTTTAATGCTGTGTAATTTACAAGAAAATTCAGTTAACCCTTTGTCTTCCAGAAGCCTCCAAACTTTGCACCCAGGCTGTGCCTTCCTTCACTCAAACAGCAAGTCCTTGCACGTCTGGTTCTGATTGTAGTCCATGCCAAAGAACGCAGGCACACAGTTCAGTCTTCTACGTGGCCACCATTTCTTCGCAGGCACAGCTCTGCCCTCCTTAACATGTCATAAACCGCACACCTTATCATTCCACCATCCTGCCTCAAAAGAGTTACTTCAGCTTCAATACGATCCTGCAGGTCATCCAGGTTTCTTGGCGGAGTGACGAAGACCTTTGACTTCAGATGGCCCCACAAGAAAAAGTCAAGTGTGGTAAGATCGGGGGATCTTGGGGGCCACTCAACGGGATGGTTCAGTGCGATGACATGATTCCCAAACAGTTCGTGAAGACGTTCTGTCACCAACCTTCTCCCATGTGGTGGATGGCTCAACCTGGGTGCAAAGTTTGGAGGCTTCTGGAAGACAAAGGGTTAACTGAATTTTCTCGTAAATTACACAGCATTAAAGCACCTGCCTAAGCTTTCCAATCGTGGTGTCTGATCTTGTTTTATCCCTCTCATATCTGTGCGCAAGCCATTTTCTATCCAAACAAAGTGCAAGGACCGTGCTCACTCACGTGGAACGGCTTATACCTGCCATTGTGGTAATGAAAGCATGAGACCTTGGTCTATCAATAACCATATAGATATTTTCTGAAACTTATGAAATTTTCATTTTTTAGGCATTTTTCTGAGTGTATACTTTTTTTTGAAACACCCTGTATATCATCTCATTGTTGTCAGCAATTAGCTTTGCTACTCTTGTGTCATCTGCAAATTTCACCATACTGATGGACTGATGTTTAGCCACAGTTATGTGTATGTAGACACCCCTCACACCCTGGACACCCCTGCTTCTCCTCCCTCACTTCCAGAAGGAGATTCAGGGTGTTTTCTGCACAATATATCATTTGAGCATCGTCATTGCACTGTACATGTGCGCAGAAGTCACATGGCAGGTCCTGCAACGTAGGAGGCAAATGAACTCAATGTGTTCTCATCTAGGGCGACATGGCGGTGCAGTGGTTAGCACTCGTGCAACACCAGTCGATGGGGGTGGGACCTTTCTGTGTGGAGTTTGCATGTTGTCCCCGTGTCTGCGTGGGTTCTCTCCAGATACTCCGGCTTTCCGAAGATATGCACTGATAGGTTAACTGGTTAATGTAAATTGCCCATAGGTGTGAATGTGAGAGTGATATATATGTCAGCCCTGTGATGAATTGGTGAATTGTCCAGGGTGTACCCCGCCTTCACCCCTATGTAGCTTGGATAGGCTCCAAGTGACCCCTGTGACCCTAGTGAGGATAAAGTGGGTTCAGTAAATGAATGAATGTGTTCTCATCTAAGTTCATCCTGGGTACCTGACACACACTACACACAGCAATCCACCAATCACAGTCATTCTTAATCAGTTTGCTGAAGCAGACCACGCCCCCTGCACATGGAGTGAGTCGCTGGTAACAACATTGAAAAATGAGCAACCAACAAGAGAAAATCCCCAAAAACAAAGACTTTGTGCCCAATTGAAAAGCAACGTCAGTTATCTGCAATTATTTCAGCTGCAAGAAGGATGATACTGAAACACATGTTCTGTGTTGATAGTGTCTTACACCTCTTGCCATGAGAGGAAACACAACAAATTTGTTTGACCATTTACGTCAGCACCACACAGCGCTGTTACATCTTCTTGAGTAGTTTTTCATAATGCAATATATATCACTGTGTTAAAAAAAAATCACAATGTCAGTTTTTTCCAGTATTGTGCAGCCCTAGCCTTTTCACACAGTGTACTCAAGTCTGTATCCGAGTACGCTGGACCCCAAAGTCCACATAACTTTATCCATGTGAGTGCAACTGTTACGTGCTCGAGCACCATACCCGAGTCCAGTTCAGAAGGTAGTCCTGTGTACGGACTGCCCAGACTTCAGCACGATACGTTGCTGTGTGAATGCGATCCGTGCCTAAGACCGGAAGTGACTTAATCACCACTCCGACAAGGAAGGGGGTTAATCACCACGAGGCCATAGACGGCACTCCTGTTGTCTCCTGAAAAGACCTTGGATCCACGCGCCCTAGGCTCGCCTTATCGTCTGAAAAACTCTGTGATATATCGGGGACAACGAAGGTCACTCTGCTTCTCTTTGCCTCCAACAGATAAGCAAGGGTTTGTCTTCTTCTGACTTCCGTGTTTGAAGGATAGTGACAGAATTCCTCCCACACCGCCACCTACTGTTTCAGCCCTGTAACACCCATTTGTACCCGGGCATGGGCTGTGGTACGTGCTTGTGAACACAACATCTGAAGAAAGGTGTGAACATATCCAAGTATGGTACAGACTCGAGTACACTGTTTGAAAATGCCCTTAAATCAATCAGACCTAAAACAAACAAACTCAAGCACAGTTTTTACCATCACCACCCCCAGAGTAAGGGACAGTGCAATACTCACCCAACCTCAGTGCAACAGCCACAGCATATGCACCTTGACACCCGTAAATATCCTATTTGCTGTACATATTTCTCATCTGTAGTATAGAGGAAGCTTTTGTACATATTTTTTGTATATTTCAGTAATTCTAGTATTACTTTAATAGCATATGGGTAGGGATGGGAATCGTTTAGAATTTTACGATTCCGATTCCATTATCGATATTGCTTATCGATCCAATTCCTTATCAGTTCTCTTATCGATTCTCATTGGGTGAGGGAATAAAAGAGTACAAACGGGTGTGTTTGCATTAACTGTCTTTTATATTTCCATCTCTGCACAGAAAATATAACATATACAGTATGCACAAATAATAATAACAGAAGACACCGGGCCGGTTCGGGGGGGGGCGTACAGTGAAAGTGAAACTAAAGACGCTTTACTAATTCCTCTATGCACCTCATTTCCTTTCCCTTCTTACCTTCAGAAACTTGTATTTGAGGAGTTATGACATTTGTTGCCCACACTGGAACCGGAACTGGCCCAGCGTTCACTCTGCCGCTACATTCACAAGCACCGCTAAGTAGTGTATCGAATACGTGACATTCCTGTAAATGAATCACATGCTGTGGACAAATGTTTGAGGATATTGGAGGGATTTCACCCTTTTGAAGACATGGAAGCTTTGACAGTGTTCCAGTGGACCTGATGTCGTCTGTTTAGACCGTTTCTGCCTCAACGCCATGTTGGCTACGTTCTGACCAAAACAGTGCAGCGTACGTGTGACGTCATCGTGCATGCACAACGAAGGCGGAATCAATATCAGAATCGTTAAGCAGGCAGGCAAACGACTCCAAGGAATCGAGCTACTGCGATGCCCATCCTTACATATGGGTATTAATATTTTATTATGGAGCCTTTGCACATGCCTACATTTTCTTAGTATTCTGTGTGCTATTTTTTCATACAGTCCTTTTTTGCACTATGTCAGTGGTTCCCAGTCTTTTTTGGCTCGTGACCCCATTTTAACTTCACAAATTTCTGGCGACCCCAGACATTCAAAACAGAGACATTTTTCTCTTGGAGATGTCTTAGCGGGGCCAGGTGGGTGAAGAAATCTTTCAATTCACTGTTTGGCCCGGTTTTCTGACTGTGACTGTGTTCGGGTATTTTGTAGCACAGTAATACATGCAGCCACATGATCAGGTCAATCAAAATATGCCCTCTCAGATGTTATAGCCTGCATTTTATTTGAGATGGATTTTTATAGGAAAAATGTGTGTTTTTTTTATTATAATGAAATATATATTTAATCATTAAAAATATTTTTATTAGTAATTTTTTTTTAAATTAATTACTAGAAATTTCAGGTGACCCCAAATCACTCCCAAGTGACCCCTTGTGGGCTCCGACCCCAAGGCTGAAAAACACTGCACTAAGTGTTTTGCTGCCAAATTAAACTGAGCTGCTAAACTGATTTTCATTGTTCCTGTGGCAGTGACAGTAAAGACCTATTCTATTCTATTCTATTCTATTCTATTCTACATAAATACAGTAGGGGCTTAGAAAGCAGCCTTGTGGGACACCGGTGTTCAGAACTTTGATAGATGAAAATGATTTCATTCCTATTTTTGTTTGTTTATTTGAAAGGGACAGTACATATTAATGAACAAAAAACAATACAAAATCACAAAAATAAAAGCAATACATCACATACAATACTAACCCTTAAAATAAGATACATTGCTAAAAAGGTCATTCTAGCCCAAAGTTCTAAAAATGTAACCAGACAATGTATTTCATGAAGTACTTGTTTTTAAGGTGTATTTAGTTAAAGTGTGTATTTTAAGAACATTCCTAGTGCACACAGTCCTGATTTGTTCTTAACCATGCTTTAAGTTGTTGGGTTTTTTTTTTTTTTTAGACAAAATAAATGTGGAGTTTTCGCTAATAGACATATGTAAGCTATTCCATGTTGTGCAGCGATTAGTAGACCCCCCCCCCCATTCTCATCTGCTGGCTGCAAGCACACACAGATGGAACTGCAGAAGCCAAGGTTTGCATTCTAGCTTATGTGTTTTTTTTCTGAAAGATGATTTTAGCACAGAATGTAAATCTAGTTATGTCACCATGCACAGCCCTGTTAGGACTATATGCAAACTGTATTGGGTCAACATTAATGAACATGCTATTTTTTTTTTAGTATGAAAGCAATGACCAGTTACTCAAAACACTTCACTATCACATTATCCGGCTCAGTGTATAACAATTCATCCACACTGGAAGCCGGTATAAGAAGCTTTTCGGAAATGAAGCAGTGGTGTTGGCTAGGCAGTTCACTTTTTTTTTTATTGCCTGCAGGTGTTTGCACTCCCTACCAAAACCCCCACTGAGTCCCCATCAGTGCAGTATTGTTCAAGTTTGTCCTTTTTTGGCCTTCACAGCACCTTTAAATCTTTCTTCAAACCACAGATGCATATTGCCATTCATCCACTGTTTCTGTTTTGGATAAAAGTGGATGGTGATCTCAAAGTTGCTTTCTTTCTCTTTGCCTCCTGCTTGTAGATGGGTAGCAAATGAACATAAGTCTGTTCACACTTCAAACTGCAAGCTCATTGTTTAAACACATTTGTATTTGTATTTATTTGTATTTATTTATGTAGTTACAGGACAGTGTGTTTTGGCATTAGTTACAAAGAACAAGATGCATGCACCAGATTTAGCAGAGAAGCTCATTTCCATCCGTTGTCCTGGACAAACAACCAACATAACAAACATCACTTAGATTACAAAGTCATAAAATACTGGAAGAAAACTGTTAAACAAGACAGATATAGGAAAGTCTGCTCAGATTGAATGGCTTCAGCCAAGTACATAAAACACATTCATGACATTACATTCTAAAAATACCCTAACCACTACACATCTGTATTATGGTATCATCAAGTTTTCTCCTTCATATAAAAACTCATAGAAAGTCAGTCAAAATAACACCAATAAACTAAAACTTACAGACACTACCGAGGGGAGGTGACGGTTTTTCTGAACGTGTTGGGGCCGTGTTCTGATTGTTGTGGACATTTTGTATGTATTTTCGCTGTGTTTTGGACAGAGTAACGTATACAGTGGAATTTTTGTATGTATGTGCTTTTTGTTTTTTCGCATTTTTGTTCAATAAATCTAAGAAGACGAACTTTTGTGGAGGACACAGTTTTTTAACACAAGTCAGCCATAAACTCCAGTAGAAGGTTTTACTGGAAAACCTACAAACCGCTCCACTTCAGACGCAGTGTCTCCACACTGCTCTCACCCACTTGGAGAGCAGGGATTCCGATGTTAGGCTGCTTTTTCTGGATTTTAGCTCTGCATTTAATACGACCATCCCACAGACTCTGGCTAATAAACTGCTGCTGCTTGGATTAACACCTTCCCTGTTTAACTGGGTCCTGGACTTTATGACACACCGGCCACAGACCGTCAGAATCCATGGCATCTCGTCCTCCCCCATCACCCTCAACTCTGGCTCCCCCCAAGGATGTGTCCTGAGCCCTCTGCTGTACACGCTGTTCACATATGACTGCTCATCCAAACACCCAGGCAGTCGTATAGTGAAATTTGCAGATGACACAGCTGTGGTGGGACTGATATCCCACAACGATGAGTCGTACCGGCAGGAGGTGGAAGATCTGGTGGACTGGTGTGGGGAGAAAAACCTGTGCATAAATGTGGGGAAGACAAAGGAGCTGGTCATGGATTTTAGGAGGAAGAGCCACACCCCATCCCCTCTGACTATTAACGGAGTAACTGTGGAAATGGTCCACAGTCACAAGTACCTTGGAGTCAGTGGCGATTTCTCCTAGACTGCAAGGGAGGCCCGGCTTCCCCTAAAATTACGAAAATTAAATGGTTAAATATGTACGGTTGTGTTGACATTTCATTGACTACAAATGTGTTAGAACACGTTCATCTCACAGATGAGTTCGTTCAGAATCAGCTTTATCACAATTCAACAGACTCGATGTTGTTCACTTCTCATACATTCCTGTTGCGCTGTTTTCTCATTCGATCTCTGCTCAGTGCATTTGTCCGTAGACTGCGGGCGTCTCTGGGCTTCAATGGGACTGAGTGGAACAGTTTTTTTCATTGCCTCAAAACTGGACGCTAATTGGATAAATGCCATGATGTTGTCCCGCCCCCGGACGCCGGGCATCTCCGGGGGTGAACGGGGCTGTGGGCGGAGCTCAGCCGGGCTGGACGCCAGAATCCCACGTGTTGATTGGAGGATCAGTCTAAAGGCTGAATCCTGTTTGATTGACAGCTAGTTTCAGATCTACTCCTTCACTGACACAGTTCAGTTTAATACCGTTGCACATTCTGCTGTGAAATTGAGAGAGAAACCACTACAAAATTACTTGTTCATTTCTTGCACTGTAAATAAAACACACTCATTGTACTTCCTTGTTTCAATTTAACATAATTTCAGTGTTTTCTTGTTTCAGTTACATAATTTAATCATTTCTTATTCGAGTTTAATATCGTTTTGTAAATAGTTAAATCGATCATACTGTCGGCTAGGTCGGAGTGAAAGGAGCATCTCTTGTTTAAAAAGGCTGAAGTCTTACACCCACAACACAATGGGCCAAGGCCGTCTAAGCAGCCTAGCTCTGCTGGACATTGAGAGGACACTGGTCTAGTCCCTGGAAAAGACGCCTACTTGGTACGATAAGGTCAGTGACCATTTTCTTAAAAAGGAACGGAGGGCCGAATTTATGTTTAAATAACTTGACAATTTTTTTTGATGTAAGCCGACAATGAGCTTCCCCTGTCTGAAGGACATGGAGCCGCCACTGCCTGGAGTCCATATTTCCAGGGACTTCAAGTGGACCACAAACACCTCTGTTATAGTGAGGAAGGCCCACCAATGTCTTTACTTCCTCCAGAAGCTGAAGCAGGCCGGCCTCAACATCTCAGTGCTGGCAGCTTTCTACAGGTGTGTGGTGGAGAGTACTCTCACCCACTCCATCACCACATGGTACAGGAACTGCTCCACCACCGACAGGAAGACACTGCAGAGGGTGGTGAAAAGCGCACAGAAGATCACCCACAGCAGTCATCCTTCCACAGAGGAGCTATACATCAGTAGGTGCAGAAGCAGCGGGACCCCACCTACCCGGCTCATGGGCTGTTTGACCCCCTCCCCTCAGGGAAGAGGCTGCGGAGCATTAAAGCCAGAACCACTAGGCTCAAATGCAGCCTCTTCCCAGAGGCTGTCAGACTGGTCAGCTCCATGGAAAACTGATGCACTACTGTTGATCATGCTGCTACTGAAAACACTGCTGTTTTTAGCTTACCGGCCGACAAGCTGTAAGCTGTTGTTGTCATGCAGCATCCGTCGTCGTCGTTGTCTGTTGTCTGTCGTCCATTACAAAAATTTCAATCGTCTTCTTCTCCAAAACTACAATTCCAATTGACTTCAAACTTGGTATACAACTTCTTTATGTTGATGTCAACAAAAGCTAGTGAAATTATTTGGATCTGGATCTGATTCTGGATTTGGTGCCACTTTGAAAATTTTCCCCATTATAAGAGATAGGAAGTGGATGGATGCAATAACTCAGTAAATATAAATGATATCCAGTGTAAATTTCTACAGTCCAGCCCTGATGGGGAGATGACCAAAACACAATGTACACATGCTGATCAGGATCTTCTTCTGGATCCGGGAACTTATGGAAAATTTTACATGGGCTCTTATGGGGAAAAAGTTTCAATCATCTTTTTCTCTGAAACTACAGTTCTGATTGACTTCAAACTTAGTATACAGCTTCTTTATGATGATGTCAACACAAAGTATTGAAATTATGTCAATCTGGGTCTAATTCTGGATTTGGTGCGACTTCGAAAAATTTTCAAAATGTTATAGCAGATAGGAAGTGGATTGATACAATAAATCAGTAAGTATCAATGATATCAAGTTGGAATTTGAATTTTTTACAGATCTGATTGGAATATGACCAAAACATGGGCTATTTCTGTAATATAATAAATACACAGAACTGGGTGATAATAAATGGCATCTGGATACATTTCCCAAAGCTTTTAATTTGACCGGTAAGCTACAGGGCCATTGGTCCTATTTTTATTCTGGTTAACATGCTGCTCATTTTTAATCCTGCACTGTAGTATTTATTCATATCTATTCATTATTTATTTTAGGTTTTACTGTTATTATCAGATTTTATTGTTATTATCTTTAATATAGGATTCGTTTTATAGGATTTTTACCATGTACATTGCTGGACCTGAGAACTGATTTCGTTTCATGTACACACTACATGTAATGACAATAAAAGTGAACCTTGAACCTTGAAAGAATAAAATACAAGAATAGATTAAAACATAAAACACTGTACAATTAAAAACAATAACAAATAAGAGTAATAAACCAATACCAAATAAGTTTCCCTCATCATGGGAGATGAGGAAACCATGAGAATGACTCACTACTCCCTCTAGTGGTCACATAAACAGTGTCAGTGTAAATATATTCAGTTCATATCTCTGTGATCCACTGCGTTGGCATCTTTGGAAAAACCTCAGAGCTCTTTTTTCTTAACAACCCAATGAAAATTGTATTTAATGTTTTTAATATTTGAAAGCAGAAATACCACATATAGCCCATTTAATCTGCCACAAAGGAGCTACACCTAATTATATTATTTTTGGTGAAAAAGTTTGTCAAATATAACACTCCTTCTCTTGCCTATTCTTGCTTTAATACAGTCACGGAAAAAATTATTAGACCACCCCTTGTTTTCTTCAATTTCTTGCTCATTTTAATGCCTGATACAACTAAAGTTCCATTTGTTTGGACAAATATAATGATAACAACACAAATAGCTGACAAAAGTTTAATATCAGAGCTGATATCAAGACATTTTCTATGTTTTCTAGATAATAACCAAAATTATGTCAGTTCTTTCATCAATAACTATGGCATTGTACTGCCAAAAACAGTGCTTTTAGGCATTCCATGTTTTCTTTTCTGTCTTTTTTAGTCACATGATACACACAAGAGTTAGTATTTGATTGCATAACCATTGTTTTTGATGACTTTTGATGGTCTAATATTTTTTTCTGTTTTTATTATTTTTATTATTATTATTATTATTATTATTATTATTATTATTATTATTATTATTATTCATTCAACCCCACTGTCTTCTGTCTATAAAGGCTGTAAAGTTGTGTCAGAACATATCTAACCAAGGTTGTGCTTTTACCCTGCATAAGAGCACAACACTAGCCCACACCATTCACCTGTCTGCAGTTGTCAAGTTAATACAATAATAATAGCGAAAGAAAGAGTGCATAGTGTTGTTATTTGGATGAAAAGTGAAGCAGAAGAGGTTTGTTTTAGGTTCAGTTTTTAGGCTGTTTATTTACAACTTCCCTCTTTTAATACCATATCTCAACAACGGCTTTCCAATACTGTCCAGGAAAACAAAGCATCTTTAACCTAACTTTCCTGACTTAAAACCTTCAAAAAGCATCTGAAGAATGCATTAAAGCAGCCAAAGCTCAGAATTCAGTCAAAAATGCCAGACTGACCTTCCTTCTGTGTTTTTTTTTTTTCTCTTGTCAAAATACTAAACATAAAAAAATGTAAATGTCTATGTTGGGGCATGGATTAGAGCAGTAGAGTCATATCTGATGGCATCCATAATTACATCTGTCAGTCAAATTTATCCCCTTTACCTGTCTGAAAACACCTTCAACGGCCAAAACCTCCATCACGTATCTACAGAACAGGTTAGAATTCTTGTTTCCTGTCAAGCCCCGTGAATTACAAAGTGCTGGAAGGTATAAAAACTAAACACTACCGTCAGACTTACACATTTGTGACCCATGTCTTTTTAACACTGGCATCAAATTGTCCTTATTTGACAGCTGGACGAAAGCTGATCTGTGGAAAGGCTTGTTTTCATCCTAATTATGGTAATCAGGCAATCACTGAGGCCTATAACGTTCACAATGATCCATTTTATTTATCCCCGCAGGGAAATCCAATCATATAATAATAGATAATGATAATGATAATAACAGAATGCAACGCCATCATTCCTAGGATAGTTCATGAGGAGCTGTCTATGTCAGAACAGGCTCCATTCATTTGGTGATATGCACTCATATTTAGAGCACTGTTAATGATCGGTTCTCTTGTGCTGCTTCTATTCTCTAAAGACAATGAATGCACATTGTTCTGGGCAGCGCTGAGTCTGCCATGTCTGGCACTTAACTGCAGTCTGTGGTTTGTGATCTGCATAATTGTGATTTGTTTTGTTGGTTGTGCTTTAAAGTCAAAATATCCATTCCTAATTCAGGTTTCAGTTCAGTAATCTGTGTTGAGAGCAGTGAGGATTAAACTGTCTGTCTGAGGTTCACGCTGAAGCTTTAGGCTTTTAGGACTTTTAAGGTTAATGCCCCAGTTTAAAACTTCTGCTGGAAAAAGTTACCAAATGCCGAAGGTTACACTGTTCTGATGAAGTATTGAAAATTGATGATGATGATGATGAAGATAATGAAGATGATGATGATGAAAGTGAAGTGATCGTGATGTTGATGATGATGATGAGGTTGTGATGATGATAATGATGGTGATGATGAAGTGATGAAGTGGTGAGATGATGATGATGATGATGATGAAAAAGAAGATGATGAAAGTGAACTGGTGATCGTGATGATGATGATGATAATGATGATGATGAAGTGGCGAGATGATGATGATGATGATGAAAGAGAAATGGTGATGATGATGAAGTGATGAAGTGGCGAGATGATGATGATGAAAGTGAAATGGTGATGATGATGATGAGTATGATGAAGAAGAAGATGATGAAAGTGAAGTGGTGATCGTGATGATGATGATGATGAAGATGATGAAGTGGTGAGATGATGAGGATGATGATGGTGATGTGATGGTGATGATGATGAAGATGATGAAGTAGTGAGATGATGATGATGAAGAAGAAGATGATGAAAGTGAAATGATGATTTTGATGATGATGATGATGATGATGATGAAGTGGTGAGATGATGATGATGATGATGATGATGATATGATGATGATGACGAAGATGATGAAAGTGAACTGGTGATCGTGATGATAATGATGATGATGATGATGATGATGATGAAGTGGTGATGATGATGAAGATGAAGTCATGATGGTGATGGTGATGGTGATGATGATGATGAAGTAGTGATGATGAAGTAGTGATGATGATGATGAAAGTGAAGAGATCGTGATGATGATGATGAAGTCATGATGGTTATGGTGATGATGATGATGATGATGATGATGATGATGATGATGATGATGACAATGAAGATGAAGTCATGATGGTGATGGTGATGAATATTTCAACCCCTACCTCCTGCAGCTCCATTTCAAGGGGTAGTGCCAAGTGCAAGAGCCAAGGGGTGAATTGGGATCGAGCTGTGGTTTCACTTTGTCGTTCCTGCATTTCTCAGCGTACTTTACCCTGAAATGAATCAGACAACACCTTTAAACCCAGAACACATTGAAGCTGTACCACTTTCAGCTCAGATATCAAAATGATTTGGTGAAGTCTGTGTCATAAAAGATGGAGGAAGCGTTTCACAGTGAGCTGGAAAGGAAATATGTCCTCAGTAAATAGTGTTATATGGAAGATTTTTACCACATCCTGCTACTCTGTCAACACTGTTCTCAGTCTTGTACAGTGGCAGATCTTACAAAGGGCTAAAAAAGTAAAAAATAAATAAATAAAAGGCAACAAACACAACGAGATATGTGTTATGTTTTGCTGGTACCTGATCATTTCTTGATATAACCCAGACTCCAAAAAAAAAAACCTTCACATCAGCACACATAAAGCTAACGTACCGTGCCTTTATGGTGATGTCTCACCTACAAACCCAGTATTTTACAACAGTCCATTTCCTTCATGTAACAGCTTTCTAGTGTGACCGACACTGGCATTGCATCAATATTAGCCGTATTGACTGAAAGTGGAGCTGATGGTTTGCTTTCTGCTAATGAGCTAGTTACTACTTAACATTCAGAGGAGTCAGCAGAACCACCCGTCGGCAGAAACGCCTCACAAACACCACCGGTTCCGTGCAGCAGATTGATAGCCTGAGCGGTGTCTTGAAGAAGTCAGCTGGGAAAACCATGTTTCCCTCTAAGGTCGACTCAACAAAGAGAAAAACTTGAAGCATTTCAGAGGATTGTAGCGGCTTTTGTCTCCATAACTGGAAGCGCCTGGAACAATCTCCAGATATGGTCTGAGGGTCAGTGTGGATTAGAGTAATCTGACCAGAGGTTCGCCTGTGGATCTGAATTGAACCTCAAAGTTAACTTTTGATTGGTTTCCAGTGAATCTTCTTGACAGGTCTGGGTTCGGAGGAAAATGAAAAGAATTAACTCCATGCATGTTACATTGAGAGACCTACAGCTGAGGGTTTTAGAGGAGACTTGGGTCATTCCATGGCAATTCAACTAATGGTCCCCACATGACCCCCTCAGAAAATTCTGAAAAAAGTCACACTTGTTCACCTACCAGATAAACGAACACTTCCAAAATTTTAATGTCATATCTGTAATAGTTTAGGAGATACAGCCCTTTGAAAATTAATGGTTTTTTTTTTTATTTTGCAAATTTGCTTTTAGGCCAAACTTTGAGGAGCTATTTCTCCTTAGGTATTCAAGCCACACTGCCGAAACTTACTGTCTGGGGTGAAATCCCTTTGAAAAGACCATATTTTGCATCAGAATAATTGTAGGTGCCTTCATGTTTGGTCCATGAGGCTTTGAAATCAGGCCGAAAGGCTAATTCTTCCAAATGTCCTCTCTCTTCAGGCTTGCACTGTGCCATAATGGATGAATGTACAGACCTCTTTTTTTTTTTTGCAGGGATTCTTATGGTCCAGATGCAACAATATATTGCAAAAAGATTACATTTCAATGAAAAGTGTTGCTGTGAGGCAATGAATAAAATGGGTCGATTTCAATTTTTCACAAAAATACTCTTTATTTGAGCACCCAAATTACCATGTGGCCAGTTTGAAATTTTTACCATGTCTTCATATATGTTTCAAGATGTTGTGCACGAAATTTTAGCTTTGAGATAGAACTGGTTCTATTTTTAATATTTTTATTACTGCATGGCTATATTTTCTTCAAATTGTGTACAAACGTAGGTGTAAATGGCATTTTTAACAATATAATGCCATTTATTATTGCACAAATTATAATAATACTTAAGATATTTGAACTAGGGTGTGGAACTGCATGATGGTTCAGATAGAATAATTATAGATTTCCCAGAACTGGCTCAATTTCACCAGGGTCAATGACATAAATGTAGCTGGAGACTTTCGTAACCAATTTTTCATCAGATCTGTAAAACCTCAGTCATATCCTCAGTATCACGAATCTGTAAGTCTGTAAGTCTTTCTGTGATTATTCACCTGAATCTCTTGCATTACAGTGAACAGTTTCTTAGTGCCATCCACCATAAACATACCATGTGTTTACAAACCGACCCGGGGTGTCACTTGAGCATCTTCGGAATTTTGTCGCGACATCATCGTGGGAAACGAAGGTTCGTGCAGGCACCTGACAGCGGCAGCGCAACCGTATGGTATTATATGGATGAAACAAACACGCGGAAACGACTGGAGGAATATGCATAGAAGGAAGGGAGCTCCTGCCGTTTCTGATCGTGTCTGTTCCAGCTGCCGGTGTAAGGTGGCTGCGCGAGCCTTCGCTTCCCACAATGCATGTTGCGACAAAATTCCAAAGATGCCCAAGTTACCTCCCGGCTCGTTTGTAAACACATGGTTTGTTTATGGTGGATGGCACTTCGAAATATTTCACCGTAATGCAAGAGATTCAGGTGAGTAATCACAGAAAGACTTACAGATTCATGATACTGAGGATATGACAGAGGTGAATGAATGAATGAATGAATTTATTTTTGGTTTTACATCAATCTTTGTACTCAGTACATCAATTGTAATAAACATAAAAAAACAAAAAAGGAATAGACTAGAAACAAAAGCTTTTTTTTTTGCCCATCCTTTTCAACTAATACACTGTTTACATTACGTCCAGCATCGAGCATTCACACCATAATAACAAAATTAAAAACAAAAAAAAAAGTCAAGAACAAAAACACATCTACCATCTCAATTCAATATTTCTGAATAATTTAAACTTACTTACTTACAGATTTGATGAAAAATTGGCCACGAAAGTCTCCAGCACCTTTAATTGAAAATGCTAACATGCAGAGAAGGCAGGGGCAGTAATAAAAGACATTTTACACATCCCTGGGGTTGTTTTCTTATCAGTATCAGTGGAAAGTGTTGCACTATAGGGGCAGTTCATTTTGTGTGTGTGTGTGTGTGTGAAAAAGAGGAGCTGTTGTTCTCACGCTATCATGACTCACTGGTGTCGAGAGACAGTGTACTGATTTATTTTGGTATCACTTATCCATGATTTGATTTGGTCTCTCTAGGAGATTACAGTCGCACACAAAAAAAACATCACACCCTCACACATATTGTCACGCTCTCAACAGTTGTTTAACTCAGTGACCTGTCACTATTAATAGCACACAACGTCAACTATTTATGGTCAGAACAGATTACAAGAAAATTCAATAAAGTCATTTTGCACTTGGCGTTTGGATTGGAGGACTACTTAATGTTCAGGAAAACTTTGTTTCCGAGTGAATAAAACCATGATAGAAGACCTACTTTTCATGTAAACAGGTCTTCATCAGGACTGTTTGACTGGTTTGATCATGGACTGAGTTTGTTAAAGGGCAGGAAGCCTCCGTGACACCACCCACTGGTTTGTGGACTGCTGTTTTGAAGTCTTGGGGTTGACATTTTAACCGTCATCTTGTTATTTTTGCATCCAATTAAACTGCACCAATGGAACGTCTGTGATCAGCTGCTTAGTGAAGGGGGTGATGACTCTGGAGGTGGAGCCTATAACAAGGCGTCTTCTACCACAGCCACTGACATTAAACTCCTCAAGGTTCTGTTGATACTGTTAATGTTAGCGTCATTTCACTGTGTCAACCCGCTTTACTATAGTTTATGATTAATCTCCATGTTCTAGGATTACATTTAGATGATGATGAGGCTCAGAGGCTGGAGCAGGTAGATCTAACACTCCTTTAACTGCACCTTTAGAATCCATGTTAGTACATATTTGACATGAGCGTTAATACAAACAAAACTATTTAGACTATAATTTATGCCCTAATCCAAGGAGAACTGATAAAAGCTCACACTTTGCTGTTTTTGAAAGGAGTCATATGTAGGATTGTGGCCAAAACTGGTACTGCAATCACATTCAAAACACTGCAGAGCACACATATATAATATACATATACACACAAACGCACCTGTAAATATCCCTTTGTTTGCACCCATCTTAGTTTTATTTAATGTTTATGTCTTATAATTTCTCTTTTGTTTGTCTGTTTATTTGTCTTTGTTACCCCTGTCATAATATTTTGTCAAGCACTAAATATATATATAAAAAAAAGACATTTCGAAGGGCAAAAAAAACCAAAATACTGTAGCGCATGGGTGTCAATCTCATTTTAGTTCAGGGGCCACATTCAGCAAAATTTGATCTGAAGTGGGCCGAACCAGTAAAATAATAACATAATAACATATAAATAATGTCAACTCCAAACTTTTCTCTATGTTTTAGAGCAAAAAAGTAAATTTACATTATGAAAACATTTACATCTACAAACTATCCTTTCAAAAGACGTGAATAACATGAACAAACTGAAAAAAAATGTGTAATTTTAACAATATCATGCCTCAGTTTATCATTTACACATGTACATTATGACTTACAGATCACAGTGGATGTACAGATACACAAAGCATTTAGTAACACACAGAATCTTGTTAAAATTGTACTCACTACTCTTAAGATATTTCAGGTTGTTCGTATTTGTTCAGGTTATTCACTTTTTTTTTTTTTGCAAAATTATACTTTGTTTTGGTGTAAATACATGAAAATATTTACATTTACAAAGAGAAAAAATTTGGAGTTGTCATTATTTCTATGTTATTATGATAGTATTTTACTGGTCCTGCCCACTTGAGATTGAATTGGTCTGAATGTCGAACTTGAACTAAAAGGATTGTTAATATCTTATTTTTGCATTTCACAAATTCATTTTAAGGGCCGGACTGGACCCTTTGGCAGGCCGGTGTCCTGTCGAGCCACCCTACCTGTCGAGTTGAGCTACCTAGCGCTACTGAGCATGCACGTGCCCCTAAGCGTTTTCACAGTTTAAATGCTCATCGATTTGTGCTCCCCCAGGCAGAAGTGAGTCATATTTTGTAAGTATATTTCTTTAATAGTGCCTTTTGAGCAGTAAGCATGGAAGCAATTATGTGCATGAAAAATAGGCGTAGAATATTGACGTTAGATGATAATAGCGTAAGGAAGTTCTCATTGTATGATATAGCACTAAGTACGTGGGTCAGGTGGGTGTTAGTGGCATTTAGATTATGGTTTATGTTAGTTCAACAGGCGCCAATAATGGTAGCCTACCATTTTAACTGACTAAATCCATGTTAACAATTCCTGTAAGCAATTACATGTGCACGAAGGATAGACGTAGAATATTGAAGTGAGATGATGATAACGCAAATAATGGTGTTTCTATAGTAGGAGCTTTATTTAATAGAAGTTATAAGCCTGTCAAAATGAGCTTCCTCTACCCATATTCAGATGAATAAGTAAATAATGGTGTTTTTCTACAGTCGAAGCATTATTTCATTTTCAAATAGGCATGTCGAAACGTAAGGTAGCATGTTTTGACGGGGTAGCGTCAATCGATAAGACGTCGCTGTAGATATAAGCTACTGGTAGCTTACTTCGACGGAGCAGCTCAACTCGACAGAACACCGGATTTGGCCCTCAGGCCGCATGTTTGACACCTGTGCTGTAGAGCATGGTATCCCCTGAGATCCACTGAGAGTCGGGGGTCGGGCCACGGTCTCTCCACCTGGTCCACAGTGTCTTCTCCTGGGTGAAGACACTGCGGTGGTGTGACTCCGGGCCCGGGCCGTAGGAGACCACAGGAGAAATGGCGTCGGTCTTCAAATTCTTCTCCATTTTCAGCCGTCTCCATGTTTCAAAATCATCTCCTATACATATTCTTGTTTTGTTTCTCACTTTATCATGACATGTTTGGGAATAATAAGAGGCCTTTTAGGTTTAGTAACGTCAGACATTTGTGATCAGAAATGTTCCAAGATGCAGTTCAGTGGGAACTGGCAACATGGATGCTGAAACGCTACTGACTTGGTGATTGGCAGATAGGTGATGGGTGGAGCATCAGACCAAAACACAAAATAACAACATAAACATTATTTAGGAGTTGACACTTAGCTTTTCAAATGCAAATATTCTGGCTGGACTACTAGTGTCAGTGATATCAGTATTTGAAATGACCAGGATTCCTTAACCCTTTCATGCACGAATTATGAGAACCTTAATTAAATTTTTTTCCTGAGTGTTTTTATTCCTCTATAGGCATGAAAAAAAAATGTGATAGAAAATTTTCTTCTGAAAAATAAATTTAAAAAAAATAAATAAATAAAATAAAAATAATTAAAAATAAATAAATAAATAAATAAATAAAATAAAAATAATTAAAAATAAATAAATAAATAAAAATACATTTAAAAAAGTAATAATGACAAAAAAAATTCTTATGAACCTATTTTTCATGAAGTTGCAAAAATATCCACTCAGCTGGACACACGTTTAATTTTTGACGCACAGAAACATGTATTTACTGATATATTGTGTGAAAACTGTGGGGAAGGCTTGTGATTCTGGGGGTTTATCCTCAGGAGAGATCTACATAATGTTACCAATTCATGTCAGAAAAGACATGTAGTGTCTTAAAACTTTAATAAAGATATGTGTTAAAAAAAAAAAGAAAAAAGAAAACAATGAAAAGAACAACAAAATCCATGAATATACAAGAGAACAGTTGTAGAATAGCTGTCCACTGTAGTGACCAGTATGCATGAAAGGTTTAATGTCTGGTGACTTTCATGGCTATTTTATGATTACTTGTGTAACGTGAGGGTTCGTTGGTGGTTAATAGTTCATTCCTTGTAAGATGAGACTGCAGGACGGAGACGGATTTCTTCTTACAACAGCGCTTTACTTTTCATGTACCGTAACTGCTACCACAACACTTCCTGAAAACATCATCTCACATGACCGAACCAGCCGATCAGGAGCTAACAGTACCTAGATCAGTAAATGTAAGTGATTTAGAAAAGACACATTCAACAGGTTATTTTAGCTGCTTATATACAATAAATGAAAATAATTAAATGTGTATATGTGTAATTAGTTATTTGGGTAAACACTGTCAATATATTATTTAACAAATACATGAATTTACTTATTCCCTGTAATTTATTCCAAACCTTACATTCCTTCAACGTAAATTATTTTAACTTCTGAGCCTTACACTTGGTTACTATATGATTACTCTTACGTACAGCTCCTTTAAATCTAGATTTTTTTAATGGATTTAATAGACGACACATTTCACTGTGCCACTCAGATTTCACCAAAGACTCATTTTGATTATACTATGCATGACCGTACCCACAATACAGTGCTGCAGTAGGAAGAGCGGTAGCATGAAAAAAAAATTACACTTTTAGGCTTTATCAGTTTGTCACCTTCAAGAAATGAATAACACCTTTGCAGATTAATAATTTTCTGCTGTCACTCACACATTATTCAGGAAAGGGGGAAGTCTTGAAGAGCAGAGACACCTTTCCAACCTTATCACAGTCTGATGAGATAATCCAAGTAAAGCACCTTTTCACTGTAAAGAGCCAAATCTAATACTCAAAAGTGAACATATTCTATTCATTTATGTATGTGGTAAATGAGTTAGATATTTATTTTGAACAGTGTAAACTACCATAAGTAGACTGTTAAAGTGCAACGACATGGAGAACATACAGAAAATAACTGATGAAGTGAAAAGGAAAAAAGAAATCACGAGTATGGAGTGTCGTCTAATGTGTGTGTTTCTACTGTGTGTGTGTTTTAGTGGTGTGTGGGTCCATAGTGAGGATGTAATTGGAGTGTGTGAGTGCAGACTTGCAGGTGTCACACTGATGCGACACACCTCTGCTGCAGGCCTGTTTGAAGCTCGCTGATAAGATAAGACACTCTGTCACTGTCATATTCACACAGACTGAAATGTGTCAGCTCCTTTCATCCTGCAGATTAATGCGCTGCCATGATCTTTATTTTCACACACACACGCACCTACACACACACACACACACGTCTGATTTTAACTTGTGATGCTGGTGTAGTAGTTTCCTCTTTGGTTTCATCCAGTCTTGTGTAAAGGGCAGCCTCTGTTAGCCTTCATGGGGTCAGATTAAATGACTGAAGTAACCATGGACTGGGTTTAATTAGTGGACAGAGGAGCTCAGATGTCACCCATGGGGTTCTGAACTGTCAGTAGTTGCCATGGTAACTTTTTGGAGCCACAGGTGACCATGTTAGACAAAAAGGTGGAACTACATGAGTATGCAGGTTCAGTGTCAACTGTGAGGGGTCATGGGTAATAAGGAAAAGAAAAGAAACCCTGCAACTGTAAACACTGTAAATGTCAAGCAATGCTGTTACGTGTGTGTGTGTGTGTGTGTGTGTGTGTGTGTGTGTGTGTGTGTGTGTGTGTGTGTGTGTGTGTGTGTGTGTGAGTTTGTGAGAGATTTTGTTAAAATGAATGTTGATAAACTAGGAAAGCACTCGGAGAGCAAAGACCTCTGCCAAGGCAGATCAGTCCCCCCTGATCACCACCCAAATTTAATCATTTGTTCTTTGTTCCAGCATCAACATTTCATGAAAATTTCATCCAAATCCGTCCGTAACTTTTTGAGTTATCTTGCTAACAGACAAACCACTTTGAAAACATATTTTATTTTTATTTTATTTTATTTTATTTTATTTTTTTATTACCTGTAATAAAACAAGTGAATCTAACATAATAGAATTTTTGTTTTTTTAATTTTATATTTATATAGATTTATGGCTTGTGACGAAAAAGTCGATGATAAAAGCCTGAACTTTTAACCCAAAGTCCATAAGGGTATAGCCCATACAAAAATGCATTTTTTAAAATTATCTTACACCAATAAAATGCATAAAATTGAAACTCACTAATGTGACCTTTTGGAACAAAGGTAAAAAGTTGCCTTTAATAATGTTGGTCTCAGTTATGACATTGAATTCCAAATAATTTTAACTTAGGAACTAGAAAAGCACTCGGAGAGCACAGACCTCCACCAAGGCAGATCAGTGTCGTCCTCCCCAATGTTCATACTGGCACAAGGAACAAATGATGAAATTTTGGTGGTGTTCGGGGGGGGGGGGGACTGATCTGTCTTGGTGGAAGTCTGCGCTCTCTGAGTGCTTTTCTAGTTTAAAGTGTAATGAGATATATTGACCAGAAATGAGAAAAATACACTTGGTAAGGATAAGATTTTTTCCAGTGCACTGTGACTTTCATTTAGTTATTTATTTATTTGTATTTATTTTATTATTTTTAACTATTTGATTTTATTGTTTCATTTATAGCATTGTGGTAGTTTTATGTACTCATTTATTGTTTTTAGTGTATTTCATTCTTTGAATTGTTTTTATGATGTGCAACACTTTGGAAATGTTCTTGTTGTTTAAATGTGTTCTATAAATAAAGTGGATTGGGTTGGATTTTACACAGGTCTTAAACAATGCAAAGACATTGGACACAATGCAAATCAGTTTCACCCTAAGTGGTAACTGATGCAGACTTTGTTTGTCAGACTTTCACACCTTGAATCTACTTCCATCCTTAATGCTTCTGTGTTGTATGTAAGTTTTCATGTACTGTTAACGGATCCATGAGGAGAGTGTTGTCTTAATACTTACCCTGTCTTAGGTTCTAAGTACATAATATGTGTGATTTGATTAAAATATCAGTGGAGCTTATTTAGACTTTATGCATAGTTTTAGTGATTTGTGTTGTACGTGGGGGAGTTTTTATGGTATTACATCTTTATAGTATGACATAAAGTAGATGTATTTGTCTCTATTCCCAGGCAGCAAAACACACACAGAGGTTATAAGTCACATGTGTCCCTTTTAGAACGTTCTCATACATTCGCACACTATATACATGTCTTCAGTATTCGATAACAGCTGAAGATTTATCACTCCATGGAGGAAAAAATCCTGATCTGCTGCCTTATGTTCCCTTCTCCCACATCATACACTAGTAACTCAAATCAGTTTCAAAAAAAGTCACGTATAGTTCTGTGTAAATGTTTTATTCCACCTTTATCTTTGTTGTTTTTCAGTGTGCAAATGACCATACATCCAGTATTTCTTTCTCATTTGCTTTTTTTAAGATGCTACAAGAAAATACAGGAAATGTGCAGAAAAACTGAATTAAATGTGTTTTAAAGGCTGAAGTCATTATTTAGTGTGACCCCTAATCCCATGAAGAGATGCAACACAAACAGCTGGAAACATCTGACATGTGTTGAATGAAATAAGAAAATTAACACCATAAATCTCATATTGTCTGAACAAAAGGGTTTAAGACATGTTCAGTGCAAAGGGAGGTCACACTGTAAGCCCAGTCTTTGTATTTACTCAAATGTTTAATTACAATGTACTTAAATGATTTCAGTTTTATTCCATTACCATAAAATGTTAAGTATATTCTACTAATTTGTAGACATAGTTGAAAGTATGAAAAAGTTTAAGTTGAATGGATTTAAATCCCTAAGTTTTACTCATGACCACACCTTTTTATCTCCGCATTGCATTGTGGGTAATCTTTAAGCCTTGTCAAATTAAAAGCACTTCCTATACTGGCAAATTACACTGAGCTATCTTACTACTTAACTTCCATCTACACTACAATTTATTAAGTTGAATAATTATATAAAGCAATTTATATTGCAAAAGATTTTAATTTAAATCAACTTGGAATTTAGTCCAATGAACTAATGATATTAAGTCTAATGATTATACAAAGCAATTAACCTTGCAACAAATTTTAAGTTAAATTAACTTTGCATTTAGTGTGTTGTACTTAAAATAGCAGTTCCATTCAAATCAAACATTTACGTTTAATACACTCAAGTTTTCATGACTCATTACTTAAATTTTTTAAGGCAACGTGTTACCTCAGATTTTTTAAGTAAACTCAACTTATCCAGTCTTACAGTGTAAATAGGACCACTCTGGTTTATACTGTAGAAGCTGTTTTTTCCCTGCTGTAAATACTTCACGAGACTGACAAATGCTTATGTGTGGACATCAGAACTTTTCTAAACCAACAAACATAATATTGGACAAGGACATTTGCATCTTTCCAAAATGTCTATAATATATTAAAAATGATGCTAAAAGGACAAATGATCATGGTCCAGATCAGGTTCCACTCACAGACCAGAGTCTCCCTCCATCTGTCATGGCTTCATGTTGGAGCTCGTGGGCGGAGTTAAAGGTGGTGGTTATGGATGTGAACGTCAGGATGCACCGGAGGAGGTCTGGACACAGGGCAGATTCAATTTCAGGGGCAACAAAAGCAGGGGTTAAAGGTGACTTAGCAGGAGAAGGGGGGAGATTCCAGGGGCTGGAGCCAGCAGGAGGGTCAAAGGTTTGGGAAGGAAGAAAAATAAACAGGATTTAACCTGACTGATGAGAAATTTTCGAGTCGATCAAACGTGACGGGTAGTATTTACTTTTCTATGACATTATGAGCAAGATCCAAGACCATTATTACATCTGACCAACATGTAACTTCTACCACCAATGTACAGATACTTCAAACCAACATCATGTTTAGAGATGAGATAATGGATTAATATGTTACATTTAGTGACATAGAAACTATCTGAATTTCTTTCTGTCCTCATGTTATATCATTTTTCTGCTAAATGTGGTCTTCACTGCCTTTTATCCTAAAAAGACTGGACACTGTTGACAGGTAACAAGATGAAGCTAATGACATTCATTTTGTCTTCTGTTAATGTTAATTATACAAAAGAAGAGAAAAGTATAAACTAGAAGCACTCGGAGAGCGCAGACCTCCGCCAAGGCTGATCAGTGGCCCCCCCCCCCCGTGGGCCCCCCCACCCCCGATCACCACCAAAATTTAATCATTTCTTCCTTATCCCATTTCCAACAAACCCTGAAAATTTCATCCAAATCTTTTCATAATTTTTGAGTTATGTTGCACACTAACGATCAGTGCCCCCCCCCACCCCCACCCCCCCCCGTGGGCCCCCCCACCCCCGATCACCACCAAAATTTAATCATTTCTTCCTTATCCCATTTCCAACAAACCCTGAAAATTTCATCCAAATCTGTCCATAACTTTTTGAGTTATGTTGCACACTAACGGACAGACAAACAAACAAACCAAGAAACAAACAGACAGACAAACAAACAAACCCTGGCAAAAACATAACCTCCTTGGCGGAGGTAATTAAAAGTATAATTAGGTAACAGGATGAAACAGGCCGTCAGTGTAAGTGGATTCCCATCCTAGTGTTTTTTTCCACTCCAGGAGCTTGTTTCTGGACTCACACATTAATGTGTTAACTCCAATGCAAAATGCATTCTTTTAATGCATTTCACATTGTCTCATTTCTTGGCGAGGTGGTGAAAAGTCTGTACTCATTAGTGCCTTTTGGTTCCACATTAAAGGGCTGATTTTAATGCAAACATCAGGGTCTGTGATAGAATAAGGATTTATCCTTTATTTCACTTTATATCTGTTATGTATGTCCTTTGATATATTATTTGTATTTGAAAAAAAATATTTTTAACACACATATTTGATAATATCATTGATAATATCAGATTTTTCCCCTGCCAAGAAAAACAAATGTATCATGTGAGGACTGAACGTCTCACTGAATTTTATTCTGTGTCAATTTATGGCCAAATATAGATTACCCAGTACAAGAGCTAGCAGCTAAATTTAGTGAGAGTCCTTATGACATGAGTGTTGACAGTACTAGACATGCTCTCACATGTGTGCAAAAGATGTTATACAAAAAATATATGAGTGGGAATATAAGAATTCTTCATTCTAACCATAATGCTGACAGATTCATTAATTTTGGGAGAGAAACATGTATAAAATATATTTAATGCTGCAAAATAAAGAAAAAATATATGAAATAATTTCAAGTTTCTTTCAGATGTGCTAGTATTCATCAGGAGGACTGTATTTCATGATTGTTGATTCACAGCACGTCACTCATCTGTATGCCCAAGTGTAATGCAGGTTTCAAGATTCCTAACTGAAAACTGCCAACAATACATTGTGTGGCCGTCCCATGAATGATGTAGGGAGATAGCGACATGTTTCCATGGGGACTACAGGATTCCAGTGGTTGGCGGTGCCATTGATGGTTCCCACATTCCATTAGGTCAGCCATACAGACAGAAGGGTGCATACGTGACCAGAAAACACAATGAAATGGTACTAATTAACAAAATATTAAGAAAAAAAATCACATGAAATATGTTCCAACAATTGGAAATTCAAGCATTGCTAGGCTAGGCATTTGTTAGTTTATTACAAAATTAGTTGTGTTAACATTGAAGTTGCGTTAAAGTTGCCAGAACCGCTGCCCCGAATGGAATGGTAGTGGGCGGGGTCAGACCTTTTCTCCAGTGCTGACATGGTTCTAATGATGTGAGGAGATGGTTCTAGGAATGCAAGATGAACCACAAACTTCAGTTCACATCCCAGCTCCTGGGAGTTACAGCAACAAAAATATGTAGTTTATGGCAAAAAAAGATGATGGTTTGAATCCAGTATTTTTCTCAAATCTTTAACGACATTTTCTTCATTAAAACGATCATTAATACTTCTCCATCTCACTGACCAAACACTAAACTGTGAACATAAAACAATGTGAAAACACTGTCGTCACAGCAGATAAATGGATCTGATTCTGTTTACGGAGGTTGTGGATACGAAATGTTCACGTAAGATGATTTTGTACTTGAGTGACATTTGTCCTGGACTCTGCCCTGATCATCTGTGGCAGTTAGCAAACTCCTAATGAAAAATAAACACTGTTTTTGTTGCTTTCCTCCAACTGCTTTCTTAATAGACCATTTTGATGTTGGTAAACAGTGATGACATGTTTTTTGGGCGGGGCCTAACTGGTGGCAGAAAGTGACAGTTGTGGTGTCAACAGTACATGGAAGCTGGTGTCAGGAGAGAAACAGAGGAATGGAAGATACAGGGACCTTCTCCCATTGTTTTAACGGTCTGTCAACGAGAGACAAGGTGTTTAACAAAGATACGTTAACTATTAGCAGCGGGGTGAGGTTTCCTGATCCATACTCACTGGGAGAAAATCTCATACACAGACATCTACTTTGTTCGACCAAAACCCACTGAGCCTGTGTCACTTTTTATTAGTGAACATCCTATTTGACCCTTCAGTTTCAGAGCACAAAGACACACAACAGGTTGGAATATATGACAAACTTTGTACGTTTGCCTCAATGAATATGCAAAATGGGGCATTTACACGCAATTGTGTGTGTGCTGGGAGGAGAAAATGTAAATATATTCATTTAGCAAATGCAAAGTGCTTTATCAAACCCAAAAGCAATTTTGCTCATAGAAACTTCGTCTATATTTAACACATCTCAAAGGGAGGTGCAAACAGTTTGGATGTGTAATTGTACACACACTGCAGTGATTATTGTCGCAAGAAGGAGACATTGAAACAATGAAACAAGACGTAGAGAACAAATTTTTCACCCTCGTGTGAACATTTTTGGAATGATGGAAAGAATATTAATTGAGATGTATATGCCACACACACACACACACACACACACGCACACACACACACACTTTACTGGACTCTTGTAAAGGCTACTTTTCCACTTGATCTGATGATTGTGATTAAAAATACTCACCAACATTAGGCTACAGTGTGACAAAATTTTGTGCGCCTGACAATCATTCAGTCCAACAAACCCCACACCCCCCCCCCCCCCCCACCTCTAAAATGAATCTGGCACCGCTGCCCTTGTCTCTGCACTGTTACCGTTAGTGCTGGCGTATGACGTTTCACCTCCAGGCCATCTCATGCCCCAAACATCCAGGGTCCAAAAAGACCTGCTCCCATATCCCAGAGCAGTTCTTCCAATAAATAGGGTGGTCTCCAAGACTTTGCACCTGCTGTCATTTGCGAAAATAATCTTAGTAAATCACCTGCAAAACACAGATCAGTCCCAGATGCAAAATTCTAGATTGTGCACGCAAAATAGTATACGCAAATTGGGATCTTTGTAGATCCAGCCTGATGAGTTTAACAAAAAAGGCACCATACATTTTTGTTTGATAATGTGTTTAAAAATTGCTTTTATTTTCTGCATGTGCAGGAGAGCGGATAAAAGCCAGATGGGATTCAGGAGTCATTGGTTGTGGACCTCTGGTTTATGCAAGTATAATATTGCAAAAGATGGTGGAGTTTAAAGGTCAGGATACAAGAGGATTTAAGGAGATCTAGTGACAGAAATAGGGTAAAATAAACACAATATAATGCGATAATACGGATTCTGTGTCAGGAATGTACTACATAAAAAAATGCAAAGGTTTTTACTTTTTATTTTCTGAAAAAAAGTTTCAAAATGACTAATCTATCTATCTATAGTGAGAAAGTGCGCTCATTTGCCACCAGACACATTAACCTTTGACTTTCTGCTTCATTTGTTTTCTTTTCTCTTGTTGTTTTAGCCTCATTCTGTCCCCCGTTGGGTTTGTTTGTCTTTACGCATGTGTGGCAAAAATAATGCAGACTTATTGCACATCATTTGGCTCAGACCCAGATGAAACAACAGTTAATTTCCCTCCTCCTCCCGCACATTATTTGTCTTCCTCATCTCTGTTTGCGTGTCCTACCATCGCTGTGAGACTCAAACACATGCTGTAACACACTGGGCTGTAACAGCGCAGCAGCGTTTGATGTGACTGATACTGTGGAGATGATTATATGCAGGGGGAGTTCTGAGGAGCCACTGGTGCAACTGTTGAAGTGAAAGCAGGAAGTAAGAAAAACACATTTAGATTCTCAACCCTCAACGGCCAACAGAGGAGAAGAAATGGGTTTGGTCGCAGACAGACTATTGAGAATAATGAATTTTATGAATGTTTGTATGTTTTTATCATTTTATTCAGTAAATGTTGCAGATTGTTCTTGAGATGATGTACATGGTGCAGCTGTGGCTGCAGTGAAAGGAGACCTGCTGAGGTGTGTTCATAGTTTTGTACTATATTGTGTTTTTTATCCAGTATTGATGGTATGGTATTGATATTCAGAGTTGGGTTTCATCAGGTAGAACACCTCTAAATGCACAGATCAGAATCAGAATCAGTTTAGTTGCCATTTGCAGAAAAACTGCATTGGAAAACGAGTTGTAAGAGCTCAGCATAAAAATACATAAAAGATAGTACAAGGTAAAAAAACAATGAAAAATTGCATGAATAAGAGTAATAAAAAGACAGGTGTCCCCGTAGTTCCACCGACACTCACTTGGACAAAGTGCATGAATATAAAGTGCGTTACTTACACACAAATACAAAAATAAAACATACACCATACATTGTTAAGTATGTGATATGGAGTTGTTAAGGCTATGCACAGCACTGGGAAAGAAACTGTTGGCAGACCGAGAGGTAGAACATTTGATAGAACGATAGCTAGTGATGGGCTGCTGACAAGCGAAGCTCCGGTGCATGCGCCGTAGCTCATAAAGCAGATGTACTAAAGCACAGTGCCATGGCATGGTTTGGTCACGTGACTTGTGACGTTCGACACACTTGAGTGACGTATGAAGCAGATAAGTGCTTCGAATCACCTGATTGGTTTGGTTTGTCATGTGAGTCACTTGGCAGGATTGAATGTGCACTGGGCTGGGTGTCCCTATTTAATGGGGTTCATTTGAAATTTTTTTCGCAGAGTAGGTTAGTTTTGTGTCGTTTCAGTTAGTTGCTTTGACAGTTAGTAGTGTCGTACCAGATTGATTGCATATTTAGACAGACAGACATTATTACTAGTAATATTATTATTGTGTCCACTACAAACATACAATCATCTAGTGTAGTCAAACAGGAATGTGCATGGACAATCAAATCCAAAATAATCCATGAACCACTGGGATGTGTTGTGAATTAAATAAGCATGCTGCAGAATGGAAAGAAGTTTGACTCTTTGACACGTCTTGGTTGCACTTCATTTTAATGACCACAAGATTTCTTCCTCGAGCACTTGTGTCATTGGAGCCTCGAGCAATGAACCAGGTTTGGTAAAAAGTGCTGAAGCTCCAAAAAAAGCCTCGTTCGGCCATCACTAACAATAGTGTCTGCCGGATGAAAGAAGAACAAAAAGACCAGTGCCAGGGTGACCAGTAGGGTCCTTTACAATACCTACGGCCCAGGACAGAAGCCTAGAGCTGTACATGACATTAAGATCTGGCAGGTCAGTACCAGTGCTCCTGCGGGTGAAACAGACGACTCTGCTTAGGGATTTTCGATCCTGTACAGTTGTGCCGTGTTTCCACTACATGGTACCGGCTCGGCTCGACTCGGCCTTTTTGCGTTTCCATTACAAAAAAGGACCTGGAATCTGGTACCCGGTACTAGTTTTTTGGTATTACCTCCGCCGAGGTTCCAAGGCTGGGGAACAGATACGAAAAGGTGATGTGTAAATACTGCAGACCACTGATTGGTAGAGAGTTGTCCCTGTGACCCGCCGTTTTACACAAAACAGATGCGGAAGTTTACAGTAAATATAGCAGTAGGTTAATCCACATGATGACAGCCTGCAAAACTACACCATTCAGTCAGGAGATTCAGTCTTTGGTGCCTGTCAAAAATTCAGCATGAGCTTGACGAGACAACATGCAATGAGCGAGTTTATCAGCAACTCTGAGCAGACGACACGGAAGTAACGCGCCGCATCGCTATGACGTCCAGGTACTGTAAAATCAGTAGTATCCTATAATGGAAACGGTCTCCAGGAATAGTATCTGGTACCCGAGTCGAGCTGAGCTGAGTCGAGTCGAGCCGGTTCCACGTAGTGGAAACGCGGCTTTAGATTACTGAACCACACTGTAAGCAAGAAGGTAAGGATACTTTCAATCACGAAACAATAGAAATTTGATCAAATCTGGCATTTTAAGGTAAATTCCTTTGATTTGCGTAGAAAGAAAAGCTGTTACAGTGATGTGCAGAGGTGTGAAATACACGGACCGCCACTGTCAACTACTGCTGGATGTCTGAGTATGGACCAGAGTTTATAGAAAACCAAAGTCCTGCCTTTTCTGGTGTGTGTCAAACTTTGGAAAAATATATATGTTAATGGTGGTCAGTGACAGGGGATGATTAATTTCTTGATCCAACTTTAGTTGTGTCACTAGAAGAGAAGGAGAGGACTTGAAATAATTAACATCCACCAACAAGAAAATGTTGAAAATGCACGTTAACTAGAACAGTGGTTTTCTAACTTTTTACAGTGGAGTACCCCCTGAAATATACTTTTACAGCCAAGTACCCCTAACTCTCGCTTCTGCATTTTTGATTGAAAAAATTAGGCAAAATTTGTTTGTGCCAAAGGTGTCTGTTTTTATTTTCAAAACTTTGTAAACACACAACATATTTAACTGTAATATATTAAAAATAACAAAGTAAGTTTTATGTGCAAAATATAAACTTAAAGTGTCCTCTTTCACTGATAAGAAAATAAATAAATTGCTCATTAATTAATAAATAAAACTTTCATCAACAAAAAAATATTACTGAATTGCTCAAATGAACTCATTTTGAATAATATAAAAAATAATTGTTTTTAATAATAATAAAAAATAATAATGGATTAGATTTCTGTAGCACTTTTCAAGGCACCTAAAGTGCTTTACATTATTGATCCATTATTCATTCGCTGTCACATTCTCTCTCTCTGGTTTTAAAATGTTACCAAAGCATAAAAACCCAGTGCTTCTTTTGTGGCAGTTCCCAAATGAATTTTTCTTTGACCTTTCTTTAACCTCATTTTTATTTAACCTTTGTTAAGTGATTTTGTCACCATTGATTGTTATATTATTTTCCTTATTTTGCATTTTTTCAGTGTAAATCATGTATTTTCCTAAATTTTATCTACTGATCATGTAGATGTTAATTAAAGCTCAAAGTAAAGTTGAGGGTTATTACATCAAAACAGAGAAAACTAAAGAAAAAGTTACTTTTTTTTAGCAAAGATATCATTACCTGATCATAAAATCAAGTGTGTTCATTCGCTGTCATTGATCCAACTCCATGGGTTTTACTGGTGAATCAATGTTGCAGAAGTTGACGGTGTTTCCAAGGTAACTACAGAGTCTCTAAATGTCCAAATGGGTCTGATTACCATAAAAAGATGACGAACTGTATTTTACACCAATTACTTGTATTGATAGGATTAGGGGATCAGACGTTATTAAACATTTTAGATCAGTAGATGGTTTTGTTTGCCAGTGGAGGTTTGGGTCTTTATGGGTTAATGTATTTTCCACGTATACCCCCATTTGAGATGGAACTACGGTAAAACAATGGCACCACCTCATGTTTGACTTTTTTTTTAATGTTTTCATGTGATAGCTACACTAACTTTTTGTTATATTTGCCAACAATAAAACTTGTATGTAATATGAAATGGGCTCTATGTGTTGTGCTCTCCTCCCGGCCGTTCGAGAGAGATGGCTACATTGTATGTGGTGTTGAAATGACAACGAACTTGCGGTGTTTTCCTCACTCGTCCGGTGTTCATTCAACAGCCACTATTACAACACTCACCTCAACAGCGCACATGCGCACAACTACTTCCTTCTAGACGGTATAAATCAATCAGGCACGAAACACTGAACAAACTGTGCATTACTTGTTTTAAAAAAAAAAAAAAACTTTTTTAAATACATTTGAGTTTTAAACAGAATATGTACAATTTTAATTACTACCGTTTTAAATGTAAAATTAAATGTATATAAACCCATATTTTCCCTTATTAATCAAATAAAAATGTAATTATACTAACCCTGTGCCAATTTATATAAAACTGTAACAATATCTGAGAACAACCAGATGTCTTAATAACCCATTAATGACATCTCAAAGAAATAATGTGCTTTTTAAATTACAAAAAATAAGACATTTTAACCTGTCACATATGCACAGTCCCACTACTTCCTGAACTTCAGGTGGGTCCTTTATTTCCTGTCTTTCATTATTGGACACACTGAATTATCCAGGTGGGCCTAATTATTCAGTATATATTATATTATATTCAACAAGTAGCAGACACACCTGGATTAATCAGTGTGTCCAATAATGAAAGACAGGAAATAAAGGAGCCACCTGAAGTTCAGGAAGTAGTGGGGCTGTCCATAGAGCCCATTGCCATGTCACCAGCTTTGCCACCCCCAGTATAATCCTGGGGGTAGATTCAAGTTGTAACTTGTGCATATGTTGAAGTATTTCAGGTGATAGTACCACAGAAAATCTGTCCCATTCAACAAGGCTACATTTGGGCTGTGACAGCCTGCAGACCTTCAACAGAAGAACTGAACGAATGCATTTGATAAGAGACCAAAGCTTCCACTGGGTGAAAAACTTACATTTCCAGGCACTTGAAATACACATTGACAGTCATACTATGCCCAGTGATAGTCTCAGTATATTTTTGTATTCCTGAGTGAATGTGGATTTCAAATGTACATTTTCCCTGAGAGTTCACATCGACAACTCATTTCATTTCAGGCGGAAGCAGAAAGGAAGAGATAGAAGTTGCAGCCACAGAAAAATCCTGGCATAAAGAGAATCAAAAGCATTACAACTGAGAATAAAACATTCATGAACTAGAAAAGCATTTAGAGAGTGCAGACCTCCACCAAGGCAGATCAGCCCCCTTGTTGAGCCGCATTATGTAATAAATTCCCATTATGTAATAAAAGTTCAAAATGTAATAAGAATGTCACGTCATCTTGTAACAAAGCTGCATTATGTAATAAACTGACACATTTTGTAATAAACTACCTCAATGCATTATGTAGGAAATTTTTGGAAGGCGCAGAGAGACAGGGAAGACTGTTCACGTATGGACTGGAGCTTATCTATGTGACATAAATCGATAAAACACACAATAAATGTTTGCTGTTCAATCTGAGGGTGTCAAGGAACATTTTTCCAAAATCATAAGATACTGTATCAGACACAACTGACACGGCAATATAATAACAGTGTGCTAAATTAATCTTTAAACTGTGAGGTTAAAGTTCTGATTACATTACCTGTAGCTCCTGTGACTAATTTCTTCTAAATTGCTCTGAAATTATATTAATTTGGATTGTTATTACATAATGAACCATGTTATTACATTTTTTTTTTCAAATAAAAATGTGTCAAGTGCATTTTGTAATACATTTCTCAAATTGTAATAGCTTACTACATAATGTGAAAAAATTTACTATATAATGTGTTGATGTAGTTGTCGTGGAGGCGTAAATGACAAAGAAATTCATGGTGAATGGATTCGTTGTCAGTCAAGCCTTCCTTTATTGTGCACAAGTGAGAAACTGACAAACAAAGCTTCGCCCTCTCTCAGAAGTCAGTTCTGACCTGTCCAGGAAGTCAGTCTAACTTACAGTAGTCTGCGCTAAGATTAAATGTAATTGGTTAATATGATGTATGAGGCTGTCGCTAAGCAGAAGAAAGAAAATAAGATACAAACAGAAAGAATGCAAGACCTTGGAGTTGTCCTGGGAAGTTTTAGGGAGTTGGGTTATGCTGTATCATGTGGTATCATTAGAGACAAAGTAGCTTGGAAAACATGCAGAACTGAGAAACTGACTGAGAGTAAACATTCATATCTAGGCCTGTGATTAGAAAGAATGAAAACTGAAGAGCTATCATAGGTGTCTTATAAACTAATAGAAGACTTATGGTCAGTATTAAAATCAGTATTAACAGGAGTTTATTACAAAATGCGTCACCCTATTACATAATGCGGCTTTATTACAAGATGACGTGACGTTCTTATTACATTTTGGACTTTTATTACATAATGGGAAATTAATACATAATGCAGCTCAACACCCCTCCCCCATCTTATAATACAGGGGTATCAAACTCATTTTAGTTCAGGAGCCACATTCCACTAAATTTGATCTGCAGTGGGCCGAACCAATAAAATAATAACATAATAATATATAAATAATGCCAACTCCAAACTTTTCTCTATGTTGTAGAGCAAAAAAAAAAAAAAAAAAAAAAAAGCATGAAAAGATGTACATCGACAAACTATCCTTTCAAAAGATGTGAATAATATGGACAAACTGAAAAAAATATGTGTAATTTTAACAATATTCTGCCTCAGTTTATCATTTATGCATGTACATTATAACCTACAGATCACAGTGGATCTACAAACACACAAAATATTTAATAACTGGCAGAATCTTGTTAAAATTGTACTTACTTCTCCTAAGACATTTCAGGTTGTTCATATTTGTTCAGGTTATTCACATTTTTTGGAAATTATACTTTGTTTTAGTGTAAATATATGAAAATATTTACATTTACAAAGAGAAAATTTTGGAGTTGTCATTGTTTATATGTTATTATGATAGTATTTTACTGAATCCTGCCCACTGGAGATTGAATTGGTCTGAATGTGGAACCTGAAATAAAAGGATTGTTAATATCTTAGTGTAATTTTTGCATTTCACAAATTCATCCCAAGGGCCGGACTGGACCCTTTGGCGGGCCGGATTTGGCCCCCGGGCCGCATGTTTGACACCTGTGGTATAATACAAGGTGTGTGATCGTGAAAAACAATACTTAGACATTAGTTTCATGGCATTTTGGGAATATGTCATTGTGTCGGTTTTTTATACACGTACTGTATGGAGTGAGTGAGTGGTGAAGGCCTGGCCGTACCCTGTATGCTTGTGAGGCGTCTATGATAAGTCTACATAATGACACTCAATCAGATTTTACAAATTTGAAGAAAAATTTGTGATGAAAGTCATATGCTACTTTAAGACCTCCACCAAGGCAAATCAGTCCCCCCCATCCCTCCCCAATCACCACCAAAATTTTATCATTTGTTCCTTGTGCCAGTATCAACATTTTCTGAAAATTTCATGAAAATCCATCCATAACTTTTTGAGTTATCTTGTTAACAGACAGACAAACAGACAAACCCAGATGAAAACATAACCTCCTCCTTTCCTTGGTGGAGGTAATTAATAATTAAAATGAAGGTTAGACAAAAACATGGGTTAGAAGCAAGCCCGGATTAACCATATGGGCAACTGGGCAATTGCCCAGGGGCCCGCAACCTCTGAAGGGCCCTGGGCTCGGGCATAATGAAAATATCTGGTTATCTTTTGCATATAAATGAAACTGTCCGCTGCCCGGAGCCATTGCACTGCACAGAAACCCTGCTCCTGCTGTCTGTGACCGTGAGCTGAGACCCTCTCCTCATTGGTCAGTCCAAAAAGCGAATCAGCGGTGATGCAAATCAGCGTGCGTGCACTGAGCGGGATATGAGACGTCAAGAACTACATGACGTACGCAAATCAAAACATTGCAAACATGGAGAAGCAGCTAAGTGGGAGCGCCAAACGAAAATTAAAAAAGGAGAGGGACATTAAAAAAGCTGAAAATTTAAAGAACATACCTAAAATAGGTCATTTCTTCTTTCTATGTTTATTGTTGAGAGAAAGCAGATTTCAAGATGTTTACATTGCACTTACTTTAACTCTCTTGTTGAATTCTGAGGTGACAAGGGGATTTCTGTTTAAAATTCATATCTGATTCTATCAGATTATGTTTGTTTTGTCTGTGGGCTTTTTCTGACGATTCAATACATTTGTGTTGGCAAAAAGTGTTGTTAAATAAATACTGGATACTTTGGAAATGGTTTCTTATTTATTTTTTGTGAAAATGGAGGACACTTCCCTCTCTTTCTAATGTAGTGGATCAATTTTAGATTATACTGATGCTAATGTGTTTTGTTTTCATATCATCATATGCAAATGAGTGGCCTTGACAAGAGGCTATAGTGGTGCATTTGTAGTTCTACGAGCATTTACTCATTTGTACATCAAAATGCATTTGATGATAGTTAGATATTGAAGTATGGGGTATATTTACATATATTCCTGGAATTTATTCTGTATTTTGCCAGATTATAGGGATCCTGGGGTTGTGATGATGGAGCCCTTGAATATTGTTGCCCAGGGTACAATGAAGTGTTAATCTGGCCCTGGTTAGAAGTAACAACAGATCAAATTAAATGATGCTATGAACCATCACTGCATCATGTCGCTCATCATCGGCCGGTAACTCAGACAGAATCCCACCATGGTAACAAACACATTGCACACACATTCTTTATTTGACTGCTGTGAAATCTTGTGATCAGAGATTGTCTGCTTCAGTTCATTCACTGTGTCCATTTACTGCTGGGAGGCGCCTTCCACTGAACACACACACATACACACACACACACACACACACACACACGCTCTGGGTGGTATGTGCACTTGAGATATCATTTAATAGACTCACATGATCCAAGTTAATCAGCTTTGCGTAAGTAGCTGCTAGGTCATCCATGGAGCTTTTTTCTTGTTTTTGATTAATCATATGATTATGACTCATGTGGCTCTGAGCGTTGTGTAATCATTATCATCATTATCATCAGTGTAACAGTGGAGAAACATTAAAACACAAAATTATTTTACTTTATTGACACAGTTATTATAGAGCCTGACAGAAACACTGGTCAAACTCATAAGGACTTACATCAACTGTAACAGTGAGATTATGTAAAAGACAAATACAATAAATGTGGGATGTCATGATGTACAAATACTTATCTGTACTTTTTTTTTTTTTTTTTTTTTTACAAGTTTTCATTCTTTCTGTATTTATTCTTTATTTTTAATCCCTACCCTGAATAAAACATGCACACAAACACATTTATAACATGATCCAATCAAACAGAGCAACAACCACACACAAAAAATAGCATTAGCAATACTTGTTAAAACTTTTATTCCCTATATTTCC
Organism: Sphaeramia orbicularis; assembly: GCF_902148855.1. Classification (NCBI taxonomy): domain Eukaryota; kingdom Metazoa; phylum Chordata; class Actinopteri; order Kurtiformes; family Apogonidae; genus Sphaeramia; species Sphaeramia orbicularis. Next base: position 20,510,694 of record NC_043957.1, read on the forward strand.
ACACAAATATCCAGGGAGGCACACACTGCAAACTTCTTGGCTGACACTGTTACCAGTAGTTGAACATTTTGTACAACAGCAGATGTGAATACCAATTTTACTGTCTGTTTCTTTATTTTGTTTTTGCTGTTTATCAACCCTTAGCAGAGGAAGTGTCATTATACATTTTGTTTTTCTACTCTTCATATTAAGTTTGAATGACCAAAGACTCAAACAAACAGAACCTTTGATATAGCACGATAAATATTTGTTACCGTCATTGGTAACAAAAAAAAACAAAAAAAAGACATCTTATATGACGATGCTGACGTTGGCCAATATCAGCAAATATCAGTCGATACTAATATCCATCTGATATATCAGTGACAGGTTTGTTACTTTAGTTTTCATGCATGTTAAATTATGAATTGAATTGAAACATACAGGACAAAACAACCAAAAAGACACAACAAGACAAAAGTACTTCACAACCAAATTTCCAAAAAGGCTTGAGTGACGTATAGGTTTGGTATGTAAACAAACGGACCATTTGTGATGGAGTCATCTTTGAAGATGTTCACCGTGAGGGAAGTGATTCAGGTGTGTAAGCACAGAAAGACTAATGGATTAGTGATAATTAGGCTAACACTGGGGTTTTACAAATCTGAAGAAAATGTTCTGATGATAGTTATACGCTGCTTTAACTTCCTAAGACCCAGCTATGGGTTTCCTGTCCACATTTGTGGACAAGAGTGTTACGACTTTATACAAAAAAAAAGAAAACTGTCCACCACAAAGGACATTCCATAAAAATTAAAAAAAAAACTGCATCTGAAAAAACTGTTGCATCATGATGTTTCCAATATAGGCACTTACCTAATAAAAACAAAAAAAGCTTGTACTTCGCTGACATTTCCCATGTTTTAGGAGATTAAATTAGAAGGATTAAATAGTCTTTACATTATATTAATATGATTTAAGGTTATCTTTTTTTACAGAAAAGGCCAGTACAAATACACAGACAAAAAAAATAATTGTACCATTTTAGACTTGAGAGCCCATACTTATTCACTAATAGATTAGATTACATTAAATTAGATTACAATAGATTAGATTAGACTTTATAGATCCCACAGTAGGGAAATTCAATGGTCAAAGCGGCAACAGAATAAATTGCAAGAAAAAGTATGCATGCGTGAAGATGCAAAAAACAAGATAGTGCAATAAAACAAACCAGATAAAATAAAAATAATAATAGTAACAAAAACTATACAGACATTATACACATATACAATAAAGAGGAATTGCAAAAAGTCAGACAGTACAGATGAGATATTATTGCAATAAAAAATGAGTTTCTACTTTGACCAGATTTTTTTTTTTTTTTTTACACATGAATGCATGTTCTCTGGCCCCCTTTGACACACATGCACTCACATATTGACTGTGCACCATCAGTCCTTTTATCTAAAACTAAGAGAAGTATTTTAATGAGAAGCACATGACTGTACAATCCTGGTTAAGATGACAAGACCTCTCCCTGTAGCCTCACACTCACACACAGACACACACACACACACATGCATGCATACATGCACAGACGCCCCCCACGCTCCGACTGGAAATTGTCAAACATGCCATATAACGAAAGGAAATTTCTCTTGTCTGTTGGTTTATTTATTCTGGTGAAGAAACAGGAGGTCTGAGATAGATTAAACACACATATTTCATTGTTAATGTGGCTTTAATGGTGTTACAGTATGAAAACAGGCATGATGTGAAACACAAGTGGTGAACAGGAGGCTTCTGGTGCTCATACAGCCGACTCCATCACCTACCGCTGGCAACGAATCAGAGAAACAGTACGCTTCAGGACAAGATAATAGATGAGTTGACCGAAATGAGTGGACAGACAATCAAGGACAGAAAAGCAGGACGGAGAAAAAACAGAAAAAACTATGATATGAACCGTGCCAACAGAAGCCTTCTGTGATCCATCCAGATTGTTTTCTGCTGAAGTTTTGTTTCTCATTGTCTGTCCTTGAGATGGATTTCTATGTAATGTTAATTAGATTCTTCCTTTTTCATGACTGTCTGTTCCTGAGCCTCTCCAGGTTTTTGAGTCATCAGTAAAACAATACCCATCTGCATCTGGGCTGTGCATATCTGTTTGGCCTTTGTTACCATTACTGAAGATGGAACATATAAAGGAATATTTCACAAAACTATCTTTGAATCTATTTAATGTGGTAAAAGATTTCTAATGGTGAAGTTATGTGTTATATGTCAGTTGTTAGCTCTGTTTGTACTTGTACTCTATGATCAATGTTCCAGGCACTACATTTACTTTTACATATAAACCCTGGTTAATAAATCATTCCTATGTAAATCAATGAACAACATATAAGACACAAAAGGAACATAACTTTAGGTTTAATTTGCTGTCATTGCTTGCATTGTCATTGAGTGTTCAGTCTACAAATTACTGTTGCTATTTGTTGGGGTTTAACAAAGGGTCAGTTACATACATCATCTGAATACATTTTTAATAACATCTTAATCTTCAGATGTGCTTACCCACGGCTGAGTCGAGGCTGCTTACATGTCTGTTCCCATTGAAGAGATGATCCACGTTGCAGTTTAACCCTGTGGTTGCACTGAATATATTACATATATGCAGGAGATTATCTAGCATATGGAATGAAACAGAAAATGCTTATCAAGCAAAATGATAATCTGCATCCACCGTCAGTTATGTTGTTCATCATTTTTATGAACGGTCAGATGGTGTCATAAGGAGTTGCAAGATGATATTATCTCATCTGCATTTTTAACCCTTTGAACCAGGAATGCCCATCCCTGGTCCTCAAGGCCTACTGTCCTGCATGTTTTAGATGTATCCCTCTTCCAACACGACTAATTCAAATGATAAGCCTATCATCAAGCTCTGCAGAGGCCCGATAACAGCTGTCAGATGTTGTGGAAGAGGGAAACATCTAAAACATGCAGGATACCGGCCCTCGAGAACCAGGGTTGGCCACCCCAGATGTACACCATCTAACCAAGATGGTAGCCACAAGAGCTGCAGGATTCTGGCTTCACTTGAGTATAGAGGGCGAGGTAGTGCTGTTGCATCATCCACCTTTGGAGATACGACACCACAGAGAGGCTGTCAAATGAAACTAGCTGTTACTTTATGGGAATCACAGCTTCCTCTACCCATTGTAACATTTGATCTTATGTAGATACACAAGTGAACAAAATATAGAGATTAGAGCTTGTTGTTTTTATACATTTTAATAATGAATAGAGGGAATGCACATATGTCACTTCCCCCCTTGGCTATGCCCCTCTAAGTCAGACTGAGTGGCAAAAACAAACCGGCTCAACATAGTGGAGCATAGCAGTAACCACAGTGAGACTGGGAAAAATGTGGAATATAACATGAAATTAAAGACAACTGGACTGGACATGGATCCATACAAGCTACCAAATAACAAGTGGTCTACAAACATTGATATGTGGACAGAAATCACGTATCCTGACATTTATATGAACCTGATTTCAACGCCGGGAAAATACCCAAAGCAAAGACTGAAAGCATACAAAAGCCAAAGAGTTGTTGACATCCTCGTCATTGTTAATTAGAGGATTACAGCTGGTGAGTGCTTTCAATTCAACATACTATTGTTTTTGAGGTTTTCTGTCAGTGCAGACGTATTTTCTTGGCGGTGATTGCCAAGGTAAAGGCCCAGCAGTAGTGCTCACAGTTCACTACTGATTTACTAGAGTTGAACCCTTAGTATTGACCCAAGTGAGAGGATGATCTACTGGTACTTTTTATATTTAAATATAGTTAACATCAAATACTTGATACAACACAGCTACAACAGCTTTGTGCTAGAGTACCCCCTTATTTGGAAAACTAGGTTTGCCTCAGTTTAAGCTAGTTCACAAATTATGTAGAACACAAGGTTCAGAATCACACAATTGAAGACAAAAACGTTTCAGTTATGAAATATAGAATTAAATGACAGATGCTAACATTAAGAGCTTTACTAAGAAGTAACGTTAGCCAAAACTGTATGTAAGGTATGATTTTATGCAAGAATACAGCATAAAGTAACATTACCTGACACGAAATGGCAACCACAAATCCAGGTTTCGTTGTCTGGATTCCGGTTATTTCTACGAATTGCGGCGATCCATCTGCTTCTTCTGTCTTTGGCTTTAGGTCGCCGCCAAAACGATAGCTCCAAGTGCTTTTTAAACCTATTTGTGCAATCAATGACACAACAGCTCTGCCCCATTTCTTAGACTGTTCTAAAGTTTTCGCAGTATTCAAGCCAAAGCCGCTACTCGTCTCCCTCTTTCTGCCACTCAGTGGATGGAACCGTGGTGACTTCCACTAGCGGTGACGTCACATGCATACCCTCTATTGTAACAAATTGTCTCTTAAAACCATAGATTAAGGCAACGTGATATCATGAATTGTGTACAGATAACACGCCAATTAAAAGTCATATAAGGTTTCCGTGTGTATGTGCACGTCGCGTAAAATACCATGCGGTTAGCGATTAGGTTTAGGGTTAGGGTTAGTGCAGTGTTTTTCAACCGTGGGGTTGGGACCCCATGTGGGGTCGCCTGGCATTCAAATGGGGTCGGCTGAAATTTCTAGTAACTGAATTAAAAAAAACCTTACTAAAAAAAATTTATGAGCTGAGGGAGACAATCCCAGTACATAAAAGACTCTGACGCTGAAACTGAAGCACTGTGGTACTGTTTATGTTTCAAATGTTCATTGTGGTCGGTTTCAGATGCTGCAGCTCTTTCATAATTCATAGTTTGAGTTATTGTTTGTTCAGTATTAATTGTCAGCCTTGTAAATCCAAGCTGGACTGACTGTACATATCCTGACCATGGAAAATAAAACTCTCCCTTTGTGCAGTAATCTACACCTGGCTTTTCTGCCTCCATCCATAATAATATACATTATATAGACTAAATGTTGTCTAAAATTAACATTTATTTGCAACATAGTATAGCAAACTATTATATGATCGAAAACAAATTAATTTTAGCAAAAAAAAAAAGTCTTTGTTTTGAATGTCAGGGGTCACTGGAAATTTGTGATGTTAAAATGGGGTCATGAGCCAAAAAAGGTTGGGAACCACTGGGTTAGTGGTTAGGATTAGGGTTAGTGGTAACAGATATGTAAACCGGAGATCTGACGTGCGATCAAATGGCGTTGAATAACACACAAAAGGATGAAAATGCGTGTGTATAGCCCGCCAAATGCCATAAGGTCTGGCATGACATGCCTGATCTTATGAATTCATGAGATCAGTCTGGATTTAGGTTGAAATATTCCTTTAAACATACATGCTCAGACTAAAAGACACAATGAGATGAATTGCTTCCTGATCCTCATGTTTTTTGGTGGTAATCCAAAAAAAAAAGCTTTAATCAATATCACATTGTGAATCAGAATCCCTTGAAACTATGACTGACGCCACAAGAGCCACAAGGCTTTATCCCAGACTGTGACCTGGGATACATCCACCATTCTCCTCCTCCTCCTCCTCTTCATCTCCCCCATTCCCAATCACGTCCCTCCCTTCCCTCTTCACTTCTTCCCCCCTCTCCTCTGGATGTGGTTTAGAAAACATCATTGTTGTTTGGTCTGTTTCCCTCTTTCCCAATCACAGTTTTACAGTTTGCAGGAGTAACCACACTTAAGCATGCACTGATATTCAATTAATTGTAATATGGGGATGAAAGGGACTTTGAAAGCTCAAGAATCACTCTGTGTGTGTGTGTGTGTGTGTGTGTGTGTGTGTGTGTGTGTGTGTGTGTGTGTGTGTGTGTGTGTGTGTGTGTGTGTGTGTGTGTGTGTGTGTGTGTGTGTGTGTGTGTGTTTTGCTTTGTTTTTTTTTTCTGACTGTTTTGAGAGACTGAGAGGAAATGGGAGAAAAAGTCCCGACTTGAGGCTTGGAAAACAGTGACCTTGCACTCTGAATCCTGCAAACATATTGACAATGAGCTGAGAAACAAGAAGGGGGAGACAAGGACGTTGAGAAAACAAAGAAAAAAAGGGGACAAAAAATGGGAAAGAAGGAGATTTGGGGAGCAGAAATCAAAGACGAGGGGATTAAGCTGTAGAAAAAAAGGGGATTTCTGAGTGAGATTTAACTGTCTATGTATGTTAGTCTTGCACATATCATACAATACAGATGCATTATTTTCCTCCAAATACACAAGGGAAAAGGACAGTGATAAACACATATACACAGAGGTTTCTGTCAAGGCTTGGACTATAAATAGTGATGATTCAATCCCAATCAAAACCCACAAAATTCTCCAGATTCACATTCATGCACAAATACAGCTTTGACTCACTGATATGGTTTGAGAGGAAATTACAGCTATCATAAAGAGGCCAACTCGTGTGGAAGTGCATGTGCAGCTCAGCTGTTGTGGTCCGCATGATCTCCACTAGGCAAGTGAGCCGCTGCTGCTGCTATCTATTCAGGTTTTATGACAAAAAACACAAACAGAGAAGGGGAAATACATATGGGTCTGCTTTTGCTCTTCTCATGTTTTATTAATTCAAGATGGGCCGGCTGCGTTAAGGTATCAGCTCTGTTTCCTCTACATGTCGAGCAGAGAAGGAAACCTGCCCCCTGTGATAAGAAAGAGTGAAAAAAAGCTTCACAGGGGCCCAAAAGCACTTCCTGCGCTTAATCTTACTGCCTTTGTGCTGAAGATTACAGAGAGAAGAAGAAAAACTGTTAAAGAAAGAAGAAGAAATGCAAAATCTGTTATAAGGAATACAATCAGATGAATTTTCCTGCATAACCTTTAATAACTTTTTTTGTATTTATTTATGTTGTGTTTAACATTGTCAGTGTTGGGAAAAATGTAAATTCATATTCTGGGAGTAGAAATAATGTTTGTGCCAAATCAAGGTCTGTGGCTTTAAAGGTTCAACATGTACAATTTGTATTTGCTTGCCCCCCCCCCCCCCCCAAAGAGGAGGCAAGGGGTATTGTTTTATTTCAGTTTGTATGTTTAACACTCTACTTGCAAAACTATTGGTTGAATTCATACTAAATTGGGTTTACAGATTGCCAGTGATGCAGAATAGGTGCCATTACATTTTGGGAGAAGTAGGTCTTTGACAATGGTCAATAGTTTTGCTGCTAAAGTGTTAACAATCAAACAAACAAACTGAACCTAAAACAATACCCCTTGCCTCCCCGTGGGTATTAATAGTGTGGGAGGCTGCTCATATTAATGAACCAACTCAAAATTCTAATCCAAATATAAAACTTTTCTCAACTTTACAGAGCTTTAAACACACACTGTCATTTCTGCCACTAGAGGTCTCCAAAACAAAGACAAGTATGTCCCTCTGAAAAACTAAAGCTAAGACTAAAACTGAACTTTGGAAAGAGTGTGAGTGTAGAATGCTGTTCAACAGATAGCTATGAATCAAAACCATGTCTTTAAACTTCTTTCCTGATGATGATTAAAAACATGACTCAGGTTACAAAGAATATATAACATATACAAACATATTTGATCACACACTTGATGAGTTTTCATGATGAGTGAAAGCACTAATATTTTCTATCTGTTAAAAACATGTGCTACTTTATCCTATTACAAACAGGGGCTTGGGAACAGGTTGACTGTATTGTAAGGTTCTTTGGTAAGATCAATTCATATTAATTATATTAGCAATGGTTATGGTTTAGTACGTCAGAGATGTTGACAGAAACATGTTTAGTGGTCTGCGAAGTCTCTTCCTCAAAGCTTTAATGCTTTATCAGTCAGATGATGACACACAGCATTTGTGCAGTTGTCATAGTGATGCAAACATTGACATGTAAGTAGTGGTTTATCAAAGCAACCACAACACTCAGCATCTTTTTTCCAGGGTTTGCATGAAAGTTCCATCTTCGTGACAAGCAAACTGAAGCCATGCATGATGTGGTTCATCCTCCACTGGACGTTGACTTGAGGCATGGAGAGTTTTTATTTATTTCACTAAGCTGTTGTTTGCTTTAATACACTTTAACATCACACTTGATACAACAACAGTTTCATATGGACGCACAGTGGTGTGGTCGCCTTTGATATTCTCTGAAGTGTAATATTAGACAGTTTGTTTGAGCGGCCAGTGCAGATATGCAGCAGAGTCAAACTGCACGTTATTAAAGAGGAAACATTCCTCAAATGGTTGGTGGATCTTGGCTGCCTGGCAAGTCTGTCGTGTGTGTGTGTGTGCGTGTGCGTGTGAGGGTGTGTGTGTGTGTGAGCACTTGGCAACACTACACACACTTCAATGTCACGGCCTCCTTCAGCATCTGTCCACTTTGAGACTGAACGCCAGACTTCCACACCAACAAACTCTAGAGTAGAAATGTAGATATTCTGTCTTCACTAGTGTGTGTCACCTAGCTGTACAGATAGCTAACAGTTGTCCAGTAAACACCCAGGAAGCCTCTTGCTGTTTTGGATACTTACTTGATGACTGTAAAACTGTACAGCTGTTTCTCAATACACATTCTTGTCTGTTCTTCCATTCTCACGTTCTCGCGAAACGTCATCAGTCACGGTCCAAGTACTGTTCCAACTGAAAGTTTGCATAAACCAAGAACACATGGAATACCTGGATGTTGTTCCTGTCAGCTAGCTTAACCCAAGGATGCACTGGTTGGTGACTCATGTAGACTTCCTGGGAAATAACTCCCAAGATGCAGTTTGTGCCGGCTCGGCTGGGAGGCGGGGGCCGGGGGGTCGTTAGCCTGCGGGTTTGACCGGGACCCGGGTGGCTGTGCCCAGCTGAACCGACGACATGTATAAGTTTTGAAAAATATACAAAATGTATAAGTGACATGTAAATACTAGTACAAATGTACTGAAATCAAATAGAGTGACATTGTGGTGATTTGAGGGAAATACGTTAGGGAGCAGATGGTGTAAATACAGCAGGGACAGGGAGGAAAGTTCACAAGTACATCCATTCCACTCACAGATTGACTTGGGTTCTTGGGATGTACGTTCTCTGAGACCGTTCTTACCTAGACCGCGCTCGCTGAGTTCGCAAGACCATACTCCACGTTCTTGGTATTGAGAAACAGCCTACATACAAAACAAAATGTACGTTACTATCATGTATAATTTATTTTTTTATGAGCAAATAAAATGTGTAGAACATCAAAACACAATCTATCATTGCTTTGTATTATGTAACCCACACACAACATTCACCTATTGTAAGCTAGAGTTCCAAAAATACAAAAAAAAGTCAGTTAATGATAGCGATTAGCACGATGCTAAAATACATGGAAAATCCCATATGTATGCTAACGCTATTAGCATCTTCTGTTAATGCAAAAAAAAAATAAAAGTATTAAGCAACACAAGGAGCCTCAGCTGACTATGTACAGTGATTTAACATCTTAATATATAACAGTACTTACAGACAGATATATTTTTAGGGCCAAAAAATAAGTAACTGGTCTTTAAAGGTCCCGTATTATGCTATTTTTCAGTCACGTCATATAGGTCTCAGAAGCCCAAAAACATAGTATTTAAGTTTGTTCGCCCCAAAATCATCCTTTTTTCGGAGTTTCAGCGGTCGAAAAAGTCACTCTCACCAGCCCTCCTCAGAACAGGCTGTTTCTGGGCCTGCTTCCGGGTACGCAAATGAACGCATCTGTCCACGCCCACTCCCCCTCCCCTCTCTGGGAGAGGACGCGGCTTCCGCTAGCGGTACTACACGCTAATGTTGACTGTGAAGCCATGGCTCTCTCGTCTACAATACACATGTCTCAGACAGAACATCTTTCCAAACACTGGCTTTCTTTGCCTTGAGGCGTGATTGAGCCCCGATGGAAAACGGCGGTGTTGTGTCGGGTTCGTGGACCTGACACGGAAAGACGCCTGCCGCCACTAATGCAGGCAGCTACTAACAAGCTTGATGCTAACTATACTGATGCCAACCACAAAAGGCCCGTGTTCAAAGTAGTTCTGTTGAATGTCTCTGGATATTATCAGCTCTTGCATGTTAACGGGGACGCAAACGTTAGCAGCAGTAACCGAGCTATGTTAGCTGCCATGCTAACGTTAGATGTACACAACCACCAGCTTATACGTAATGTAGGGTTATGCAGTAAAGATACAAAAAAAATGAGAAGAACTTACATCTCCCACACTTGTACTTGGGTCACGAAGCGTTGGTACTGCGTCCTTCTTGATTCGGAGTCTTTGTGCTAAGCCGGAGCTGTATGGGCCCATGTTCAAAAAACACTCGTCCGTGAAACGCCGGGCACACACATACAAGCGTTTGGGAATGTTGTTTGGTACATGACCGTCACAGATAGAATCCAGACACTTTTTACGGAGAGGCTCGGAAGTGGGGAGCAAAAATAAACTATCGTGTTGGTGTGTGCAGCCAACAACACCACAACTTGCGTGTCTCGCCTTCGCCATGTTTGTTGTCCAAGAGGTACTTTGCCAGGGCGGGGCTCGCTTTGCCAGGGTGGGGGCACAGTCAGGGGGAGGAGTTAAATCCGCTTATGTCGTCATAAGCGGACCCAACTCAAACTCGGCCGTTTGAGCAGGCATTTTAACAAAATGTGGTGCAGCAAGGCAGGGAGGAAACAGACAGTTTTCAAATTCGAACCTCATAATGAGGCTACTGCAACACACACTACTATAAGAAAACTTTCACAAAGTGAGATTTGCATAATACGGGACCTTTAACTGTAATCAAACTGACATGGCATCTCTAGCAGTATGACAACTACGGTAGCTCTGAACAGACAAAACACATGAACCCAAACTGAATTAATGTGTCCACCAGGGGGCAGCACAGAAGACCCTGGTGCTAAAAGTACTGAAGTCACAAAAAAAGTGTGTTAAAATATTTATAGAGTGGACTCAGCTAAACAAATACAACATGTTTACATGCTCAACTTGAATTGTCCAAAAATGGGACTTCAGTGACTTCAGTACTTTTAGCACCAGGGTTTTCAAATGCTGCTTTCATCTTCTGCATCTCTAAAAATGCCTGTAAAGTCCTGTTTTTTTTTTTCATGTATCATTAGGGAAAATGATCAGTAATAGTGAGAATCACCGTTTGTCACTGGTATTGTCGCCATTTAATTCACTGTGACTCATTTTTATAAAGCAGAAAGAGAATGGTGATGAATTAGAGGAAAACCACAGTGAGCAGAGTAACATGATGAACGCAGATGTTTGAATAAAGAGCAGAAAACACCACTTAAAGCTTCAGTGTGCCATAGTCTTTAAGCGTCACTCTGCAAAAATTCCATAATTGTCTCTCAGTAAATTGTAATTCAGGTTGTCTGTGAGGAAACCAAACCTCTGCACCTCCTCTTGACTCCATATTCAGGCTGTAGAAAAGAGCTTTTGTCCATTTATAGGTGTTTTACGGCAGGGGAAGAGGTTAAATGGCTGAACACAAGCTGAACTGTGATATTTTGACTTCAGTCTCCCTTTAAATCGTGTCATATCTACCTTTGTATTCAGTCTTTTCATTTTGAAAGTGAAAAGAATTCCAGACAAAATGCATTTTTCACATTCTCATGTTTTTTCATGTGCAGCAATATTGTAAATTGCCTGTTCAGGTCTTGAAGCTGCAAGTGTCAGAATCAAAGAGAAAATACCACTTTTTGGAAACATACACCTCACGAAAGATGAAATGTAGATTTGATATGACAGCGTTGCACACAGCTGTAGAAATGAAAAGGCACTTTTCCAAGTTTCCATATACAAGTTATCTACAGGTTTGAGGAAGTAAAATGTATGACTTTTTAAGACCTTTTTCAAGGCGTCTTTGGCCAAATTTAAGACCTCACATTCACATAAATAACAATGTATATAACCTACAGGGCCCATTGCACTAACATGCACAAAAACATACAAAAGAATAGACCAAAATACACAAGAAATACACAAAAAATATGCTAAAATACAGAAAACATACCCTAAAACACACACAAAAAAGCTAATTACACAATAAGGGATTGGTTTGATTAAGATGAATTTCTGAATTTTTAAGACATTTTTCAAATTATCTTATCTTGTCTTTAACTGTAAAGGTGAGGTTTTTGAACTTCTGTATTAGCCTCACTTTAAGTGCTGGAGGTTGCTGCTGGGTTTGAAGTCCAACCATCATCAGAACACAATATGAAGGAAAATGTTTTGAAAGAATTGTTGCCCTGCCTCCTAAGTTCAGATTTATAACAGACTGTATGTGATGCAGCATCGTAATAAATATTGAGACTCCCAGTGGTTCAACTCTTTATGACCTGATACATAAGGAAAATAAATAAAAGAATGCATTGTTACCCTGTGATGAACTGGTGACATGTCCAGGGTGTACCCCGCCTTCATCCGTTGGTAGCTGGGATCGGCTCCAGCATCCCTGCGACCCTGCAAGTGCTAAGCTTTTCAGAAATCCAATGAATGAACACATTGTTAAATTCCAAAACATCTCTCCAGAAATTCTTTCAGATAATTACACTACATTTATTTGACACTTACAATTGTTTTAAAGCTGTGAGAAGAATCAAAGGGGGAAAAAATCAACAAAATATGAATGTAAACCCCTTTCCTCTGAGAAATAAACAAAAAATAAATAGTAGGCTATTTATTTATTTATATGTTTATTTATTTATTTATTCAAGACATTTAATAGGTCTTTCTACACAGTACTTTACTTTAGTATCTGACCACTTCAACTACTGTAATAAGAGACATTATACACATTTACATTCACACTGACACTCCAATCATTATCTGATTTCTGAAATCATCAGATCATTAAGTGATCATATAAACAGCATAATCTGACATGCTTTATCAGATAACAGCAGTAATACACCTGGATTTCTCCCCAGTACTCCAGTGTCTTTATGCATGTATGATGTATTTCATTCCTTTATATCTGTGAACGTGCAAAAACAGTGAAAAAAAAAGTAGAAAACGGAACTGATGTAGTCAAAGTGCATGCAAGTGAAGTGCAGATCTGATAACTGCAATTATCTGATTACTCCCAGTTATCTGATTTTTATGGTCATGTAATAGGGCTCAGTAATCACTTTTCCATTGACCCTAAAATTGCGCAAACAAAGGGAAAAACGACAATTTCGCCCAAACTCTGGTTTTTCGATGAAAAGTTTTTGTGCTGACAAGTGGTGGGTTTTCAGGTTTGGAGAAATTGGTATATCACACAAAAGTGCAATGGAATGACCTTTTTCCACAACTAGAGTGACATGAATTTAAAAAAAAAAAACAGATGTTGATGGATGTTACAATAACTGAACAAGAAGAGTTTTAAAAGAAACATGACGTGGGATTTGTGGACACACCAGGAAACTGAATCATTTTTTTTATTTAGTTTCGGATAGAAGGGTAATATATAATAATAATGAATATATCTGTAAATCAATGTGATATTTAGGTTCGTCGCCGTGTTTATGGAATGACTTCTTGTGTCATCTCGCAATAATAATTAAACAAATCATCGCATTTGTGATTTAGTGGAAAAAATGACATTACACACTTTGGTTTTTTTTTTCGACATTTAGTAAATATCAGTAAAGTTTTGCACAGATGTCCAGTGGAAAAGCCAGTGTTGAGGATATGCTTTCCATACAGATACAGACCACGCCTCTTCTTTAGTTAGTCCCGCCCCCTAAGGAGTGCACAGGAAACTGAATCATTTTTTTAAATTTAGTTTAGGATAGAAGGGTAATATATAATAATAATGAATACAGGGTGGGGAAGCAAAATTTACAATGAACATTTAGTTGTTTTTTCTCAGCAGGCACTACGACAAATTTTTTGAAATCAAACATATATTGATGTCATAATCATACCTAACACTATTATCCATACCTTTTCAGAAACTTTTGGCCATATGAGTAATCAGGAAAGCAAACGTCAAAGAGTGTGTGATTTGCTGAATGCACTCGTCACACCAAAGGAGATTTCAAAAATAGTTGGAGTGTCCATAAAGACTGTTTATAATGGAAAGAAGAGAATGACTATGAGCAAAACTATTACGAGAAAGTCTGGAAGATACTATTAAAGAAGAATGGGAGAAGTTGTCACCCGAATATTTGAGGAACACTTGTGCAAGTTTCAGGAAGCGTGTGAAGGCAGTTATTGAGAAAGAAGGAGGACACATAGAATAAAAACATTTTCTATTATGTCAATTTTCTTGTGGCAAATAAATTCTCATGACTTTCAATAAACTAATTGGTCATACACTGTCTTTCAATCCCTACCTCAAAATATTGTAAATTTTGCTTCCCCACCCTGTATAACTGTAAATCAATGTGATATTTGGGTTCGTCGCCGTGTTTATGGAATGACTTCTCGTTTCATCTCAAGATAATAATTAAACAAATCATTGCATTTGTGATTTAGTGGAAAAACTTCTTTTTTTTTTTTTTTTCGACATTTAGTAAATATCAGTAAAGTTTTGCACAGATGTCCAATGGAAAAGCCAGTGTTGAGGACATGCTTTCCATATGGATACAGACCACGCCTCCTCTTTGTTTAGTCCCGCCCCCTTTGGAGCGCTCACATTGCCCATTGGTTGAAGTCCAGAGGCTCCTCCTCCTGGTGGGGTTCATGTGTAGTAAACTCAGACCTCCTGGTGGATCATGTCTCAGAGGGAGGTCACCCACTCTGTCCTGCGTGGACATGCTGTGAACTACTTAGAACCTTTTTCACATTCACACTGTCAATGAGTGAACTTTTAACTCCATCCTTCACTTCACCATGTGGAAAACCTCCGGAGTACCGACATACGCAGTCAGCCCAGCGGGCCCACGCGCCGCTGCCGCCGCCGTCTGTCTGCTGCTGACCGGGCTGCTGGTCCTCACCGTCGGACACCCGGAGGACCGGCCGGCCGCTAACGGGAAGGCTTTCTCGGCTTATTTCAAGAAACTGACCCGTGAGAGGAGGGCGGTAAGCGGCCCCGCGCAGAGCAGAGTGTCCCCCGGGCCCGTGGAGCCTCTGTCCCCGGCCGACCTGTTCATAGCGGTGAAAAGCACGGGCAGATACCACCGGCAGAGACTGGAGCTCCTGCTGGACACCTGGATGTCCAGGAGCATGCAACAGGTGAGTTCAGGACAGGTAAAGCATACATGCACAGTGAGACTGCAGCCTCCAGGACACTGATGTCCATCCAGGGGTTCAGTGCAGGGTTTGTACAGGGGCTTGAAGTGCTTGAATTTGAATGATGTGAGTTCAAGGTCTGGAAAGTGCTTGGATTTTAGTGTAAATGACTGAAATCATTATTCTGTGGTTTGATTGATTGATTGATTGATTGATTGATTTTTAACCCTTCCATGCATAGTGGTCTCTCCAGTGGACAGTTATTCTCCAGCTGTTCTCTTGTATATTCATGGGTTTTGTTGTTTTACTTGCATATCAGCGAACACAGTGGACACTTATGCACCATCCCATAATACACTGACATTCAGACCATTACTGTAACTTTGCAGCTCTTGATAAACCTAATCTGTAGCTACGTATTTGACTGTAAATCAATTGCTAATTGTTATTAGACTGGTTTTTTGGGTTTTTTTGTTGTTTTTTTGAAGTTGTTGTGTTTTGTTGTTTTTTGCATATTATTTGAGTGAGTAATAACTACTATTATAGTATGTTAAAATGTGAGAAAACATCAGATTAGTGACATTAAAAAAACATTTATTTCATAAGTTTCACACAGTATTACAGTAAAGGCATGTTTCTTTGCTTCAAAAATTAAACGTATGGTGTCCATCTGAGTGGATATTTTGTTAATCCATGAAATATAGCTTCATAAAAAAAAAAATAAATAATTACAACATTGTTTTTCATGCGTAAAAAGGAATAAAAACACCCAGGAAAAAAACAAAAAATCTTGATTAAGGTTCTCATAATTCATGCATGAAAGGGTTAATATGAACTCTGCCAGGTTAGATGTCAAAGTTATTTATAGAGAGGTGATACATTTTGAAAACTAAAACTTCATGTCAAAAAAGACAATAAGTGGGTGCTCTCAGGTAGATTCCAGGTCCATTTTTTTTTATCTCAGTCTTTGGTTCTGTGCAAGTGTGTCTAAAAAATGCCAAGTGGCTTCCCTTTTTTTGGATAAAACTTTCTGTTCTCCTTTAATTTCTAAACTTTTTGCTATTTTGAAAGATAATTGTAGATGTTTATAGCATAATACAATGTATATCATTGTGATAAAAAAGTGAAAAAATAATAATCATGAGTGTATGTATTCCTGTAGATATGTATTTTACCCCAAGATAAGGTGCTGTGCTGGAAAAATTTGTAAATGACCCTTAAAAGTTCTTGAATTTGACCTTGAAAATGTGTATGAACCCTGTAAGTGTCCTCATCTCTTTTATTCCAACAGAATTACATATACTGCACTAAACGACTTTGTGGAATTATTTGTTTTGTTTCTGGGCACATGATGGATGGATGGATGGATGGATGGATGGATGGATGGATGGATGATGGATGGATGGATGGATGGATGGATGGATAGATAGATAGATAGATAGATAGATAGATAGATAGATAGATAGATAGATAGATAGATAGATAGATAGATAGATAGATAGATAGATAGATAGATAGATAGATAGATAGATAGATAGATAGATAGATAGATTTTAGTGATCCCAAACCAAAGACAAAAATTTGGAATTGTCAATATTTATAGACTTTTTTTTATTTTTTCCTATTAGTTTACTGGTTCAGTCCACTTGAGGTCGTATTAGGCTGTATGTGGTCCCAGGACTAAAATGAGTTTGACACCTCTGATGCAGACTATATTTAAATATGTCAAGAGAACGATGCCTCTGTGACTTCACCATGGATTTGATGACTACAGCTTTGAAGCTTTGACTTTGGCATTTTCAACTATTTCCAACTACAACTACAGTAGCACCATCTATCAGGAAGAATAACTTTTTCTTTTAATAAACAGAAGCTCCAAAAGTGCAACTCAACAGTGATGTGTTTATATCTGCTGTAAAGTTGAACATTTTAACACAGATGTGAGGGAATTGATTGACTTTTGTAGCTTTTGCCTTTATTCTTGTGCTGCTGTACATTTGAATTTCCCCCTTGGGGTAACAGTATCTTATCTTATCTTATCTTATCTTATCTTATCTTATCTTATCTTATCTTATCTTATCTTATCTTATCTTGTCTTGTCTTGTCTTGTCTTGTCTTGTCTCGTCTTTGAGCAGCAGCAGCATGACAGACAGCAAAACTAGAATATAAACAATAGAATACAAGAGCAAACACACTATACATAACACATTATAGTTTCAGAGGGCAGCAGTACAAACCTGGAAGACAGAATGTGGTTTGATTGGCTGATTATTATTTCTGCTTTCTCAGTCATTTACCGTCCTTTCCAGACTATTAGCCGCACTCACCTCGTCTCCAATGTCTCACCGTTGCTTCATTGATGCAAAGCTTTCATGCAGCAGCTCTATTTCCTTCTTCGTCAGCCGGATCAATCATTAGCCCAGAAAAAATAAATTAGCCGCATCATTTTAGAGCCGCGGGTTCACAGTATGTGGAAAAAAGTAACGGCTTATAGACAGGAAATTAGGCTAACTATATTTGCAGCAATTTCACTAGAATAAAATGTAATGAGTGATTGCGTTCAGTCATGCATTGTCTACAGTCCTGTCCACAAGCCTTAGGCCTTCATTAGGTTTGTTGTGTTAGTATTGTTGTGACTGTTACACATTTCCATACATACAAGCAGGACATATGGGAAAAATGTACACGCAGTATAAACAAAGGCCTCTGGAAAGAAACAGCTTCTGCAAACCAAAGTCTAGTATTTAGTGTGATGTTCCTTTAACTCTTTTAACACTTTTATTCAGACAAAATTACATGTACTTCATTAAATTTCTCTCATTTTACACCAGGGTTTATTCAACACGTCTAATGTTTCTTGACTGTTGCCCATGATGTTGGAATGAAATATTTTTACCACTTCTCATGATAAGATAGTGATCACATGATTTATTCTTTATGTATAAAGTGTAACTGGGTCTTAGTATGTAATCATTATGCCTGGTCATTGGTGATTAGTGATGTGTAGAAATAGGAATAAAAAGAGGAATGTGTCTGAAAACAAAATTATTCCAACTTTATGTGCAACAGTGTATATTAACACAGATCAAACCTGACAAAGTGGATTTAAAGTAACATTTGAACATCTCATACTAATATGAATCTTCATGTTGGCATTAGGTTGTCCACACTGTGATGTAAACTCACATATAAACAACCCCGAACCACTGGTTTAAAGGGGTCATATTTTGCTAAACCCACTTTTATTAATCTTTGGTTCATTTATTTGTGTATTTGGACTCTAATAGTTCATAAAGTTTGAATTTGAACCCTCCAGGTGCTAAAAAAGCTATGTTTATATTCATTTTGGCAAAAATTGAGTGGATTTCTACAACCTGTTTTAATTCCTGTTCAATTTGTTACGTTTATACTAATTATGTCACAACATTTACACATACAGGGGTTGGACAAAATAATGGAAACACCTTCACCTCAAGATGATAATGCCCCAATCCATACAGCTAGAATTGTTAAAGAATGGCATGAGGAACATTCTAATGAAGTTGAGCATCTCGTATGGCCGGCACAGTCCCCAGACCTCAACAGTATTGAGCATTTATGGTCAGTTTTAGAGATTCAAGTAAGACGTCGATTTCCACCGCCATCGTCTCTAAAAGAGTTGGAGGGTATTCTAACTGAAGAATGGCTTAAAATTCCTTTGGAAACAATTCACAAGTTGTATGAATCAATACCTCAGAGAATTGAGGCTGTAATTGCCGCAAAAGGTGGACCTACACCATATTAAATTATATTTTGTTGATTTTTTAAGGTGTTTCCATTATTTTGTCCAACCCCTGTATAAGGTCAAGACTTCCGACGAACATTTCTCCAAGTACACCATAATTGTTTGTCAGCAGCAGCGGTTGTAGTCCATACTGAAAATATGTCCAAACTTCAAGCTGATTACCTAAAATGTTCAGTTTCTGGTTGAACGGGACAGAGCAGCACAGCCAACAATCTGGAGGGGGTGGGGCCTGAAGTGGATCATGTGCATTTAAAGGGCCAGCGCTTAAAATGACCTTTCCGGTGTCATTACTCAGAAACAGGGTTGAAGATGGACCTGTGGAGTTGAATTAATGCAGAATTCAAACCCAAGCATAGCATTTACAGTTTATATAGACCACAGGGAAATGTTTTAAACGCATAATTCCATTTAAAATGCAAAATATCACTTTTTTACAGTAACTTAATGCTTTTACTCAGTAACTGTACATGAGGTGTTTGTACTATATGCTACTTTATACTTTTACTCCACTTCATCTTAGAAGCAAAGGTACATTTCACTCTACTACATTTGTCTGACAGCTTTAGATACTTCTGCGAATGTCCTATTTTGAGCAAAAATGGAAAGTAACCAGCATGGCATGAGGTGAAAAGCACATTTACATTTACTCTGAGTTCTCAGAATAGAGTGTGATGAAATGTTGTAAACTACCACAAGTCTATGAAATAGTTAAACTGAGTTGAACAATAAACATCTACTACAGTAAAATGAATCTAAAAACATATTTAATATTAAAACACTAAGGGACCATTTTTAAGGATGCACTGACTGCAAAACTGTTGGCTAGTACCAAAATTTAAAATAACATTTGTGCCAACTACTTACCTAATTTTCTGTTTCTTCATTTTATTATTTTAATTTACCCCCTTACCTTAGAAATCTTCATCATAAATGTTAAAATGGTTACTATTTAAAGTCTTTCAGCTCCTCATCACATTGTCTTTGAATGAACACACATTAAAACAGACACATTTTTGTAAAATCCTTTGATGTAAGAGGACAGAATAAATAAATGTCTTCCACTGGCTGACATGAAAGCACATCCTATATGCAGATATGATAGTGAACGATATCGGCAAATATCCCTCAGTACCAGTGTTTGCGTGATGTATCGGTACATTTTACATGAGTAAGGTTTGAAATGCATAATTGTAACTCTGACTCTGAACTGTGACTCTGACTCTTGACATTAAATTCTAGTCGCTTTAAGATAAAACTTGGCAACTATTTTAACAAACTTTTCAATTACAGCAGACTTTTACAGATTACACTAAAGTTTTCCAACCTTTTTGTCCTTTGACGTTTACAAAAAGCAGTGTGTAGTTGACTCACATGTCAGATGTCTGCGTGTTGGTCCAACAAATAGAGATTTTTCCCTCCAAATGTCTCACATGGTTTCATTTCAGTAAATGTACAAATCATTCAATATGTCTCCAAAATCAAACAATACAGAAAAGTGCAAACTGAAAACAGATTGTTTTTCCCTCTTTGCTTTTTCTCGCTGTGTATAAAACTGGGTATAAAGATGTTCAAATCATCTCCATTTCAAACAATATCCAACAGGACCATGCTTTCCCAACAGTAATGCTTCACTATTAATAATCTGATAACTTCTTCCCTCACTGGCCATGACCTTTTGTCCTGCTTGTATGATTTACCAGCTGCTGAAAGGTCAGATTAAGAAACACTGTCTACCTTGTACTTTATTTATATTGATCCAAGACACAATATCCAACCCCCAAAGTGCAATTCACCAGTAAAAGTCAAAGGATGTTATTGTCAGATAAAGTCAGACAAAGCTGGGTATTTTAGTAAAAAAAGGATATTTCCCCCTCTCCATTTAAAAATAAATAAATAAATAAATAAAATAACCTTGTGCAGACGTGACCGTTTTCTGAAAAATCTGCGTTTACACGGCCCCATATATCTACACCGTCCAGAGCATGCCAGGCCTGTAGATGGCAGTGTGGTGAGATGATTGAGAAGGGTCAAAACATGGCATTTGAAATCTCTCTGACAGGACATTTAGACACAATTTGACAGATTAGTTTTGCTAAATGACCCACATTTTTTACTTTTGAATTCATTTTTGCTTTAGTTGGACCAAAAGGGATTATCCAAAACAAGGAGCTGCTTTAAACTGAAATAAATGTTGGAATGGCAATCAGTTAAAGTCTGTTCTCTGACGGGACATTACTGTGTTTTGACCCCGTACCATAAAAAGAATTGCAACAAAACAATATTTCTGCTCTGAACCTACAGGGCAGAGGCGATTTCTCATAGACTGAAAGGGAAACTTGGCTTCCCCTAAAATTACAAAAATTAAATGGTCAAATATGTACGGTTGTGTTGACATTTCATTGACTACAAATGTGTTCGAACACGTTCATCTCACAGACGAGTTCGTTCAGAATCCGCTTTATCACAAATCAGCAGACTTGATGTTGTTCACTTCTCATACATTCCTGTTGCGCTGTTTTCTCATTCGATCTCTGCTCAGTGCATTTGCCCGTAGACGCTCAGCGTCCATGCACTTCAGTGGGACTGAGTGGAACAGTCTTTTTCATTGTCTCAAAACTGGACGGTAATTGGATAAATGCCACGATGTTGTCCCGCCCCCGGACGCTTGGCGTCTCTCGGGGTGAATGGAGCTGTGGGCGGAGCTTGGCCGGGCTGGATGCTGGGCTTCCACGTGCTGATTGGAGGATCAGTTGAAAGGCTGAATCCCGTTTGATTGACAGCTATTTTGAGATCTACTCCTTCACTTGACAGAGTTCAGTTTAAAACTGTCACACATTCTGCTGTGAAATCGAGAGAGAAACCACTACGAAATTACTCGTTCATTTCTTTACTGTAAATAAAACACACTCATTGTACTTCCTAGTTTCAATTTAACATAATTTCAATGTTTTCTTGTTTACTTGGTACGATAAGGTCACTGACCATTTTCTTAAAAAGGAACAGAGGGGACGAATTTTTGTTTAAATAATTTGACAATTTTTTTTTTTTTTTTTTTAATTTTTTATGTAAGCCGACAATGAGCTTCCCCTCTCTGAAAGACGAGCAGCCGCCACTGCTACAGGGGTGTAGTTTTCCAGGTTCCGGGTCCAAACAAATCTGAGACTTGTAACCAATGTGACTGCTTTTCTGATGTGACAGGAGATGAAAAAGGGTTTGGACTCTGAGTTGAACCATGTTAGTTCTGTAGTCGTCAACAGCTGCGGTCTGTTTTTCACTCATGTTTTGTGTTTAGTTGATGTAGACCGCTGCGTAAATTATTACTTCATTTACCTTCAACTGAACTGGACAGAACAGATAAACGACTGATAGACACAATATGAAGTATGAAGATGTGGAAACTCATAAATATCTTATTGTATATCCAGTAAATACATAGATCCTGTAATGCAGATGTAGTGGGCGCTAATTAGCTAAGATGCTAACATTCGCTAGCACCAAACTTAAAATTGTGGAACAAATTGTGTGTGGAGATAAGAGAAATATCAAACATAATTCAGTTTAAAAAAAGATATAAAGAATTGATTCTTGAGAGGTGCAGTATTTAATAATGAGAATGAGGGCTGTTTGTTTATGGATAATGTAATTATTGAAGAAAATTGTTGAATTGTTGAGTCTGTTTGTGTGACTGTACTGCCATGAGCATTTTATTGTGTATAATTCAATTACTGCATTATGTATTTGTTGTGGTTCAATGCTAAAATCAGGAGAAAATGTATTGTTTGATTGTTTTATTAAGTTAGTGATAAAGGTGTAAAAGCACTTGAGGGGTTGGATTAAATAAGTTCATACTTCTTCCTACTCCTTTTTGACCATGCAAAATTCAGACTTGTACGTACCTGAAGATAGATTCTGTTCATTTAAATGTTATTTTGTTTTTGTCTTAATTTGCTTCATTTTGTTTTATTTTGTTTCTTTACATGTTCGAAATAAATAAATAAATAAATTTATTTTCTTATTTAATACTTGTAACTTCACTTATCAGCTCTGTCCTGTTCCTCTATACTGTATTGTCACAGGTGTAGTGGTAGAATATTCCCTTCAAAAACTGTGACATCTGTCCAAGATCTTTGTTTCCCTCTGTTTACATGCAAATGCGAAAACGGAGATTTGCCAGAATTTCCACTTTGGCCTTTGTTTTTGGTGCACATGTCCATTGTTGTTGTGGAAACAATAAGCACAAACGCAGAGTAAAATCTACATTTTGCTAGATGCCCAGCTCCATGTAAACGTAGCCTGAGACTGTTTATTAGTGTCGTTTCTACCAGACCCTAATCCTGTTTCCTGCATCCCCTTCTGCAATTGCGAGTCCTACACCTCCTGAAATCTACCGGCTCTTTGATCCAGTGACTTGTGACACACAGATAGAAGTCTTTGTAATGGATGAGGAGATCTGAAGACTGAACGGGCTGATCACACTGCTGTTAATGTGTTGACATAATCCAAGGGGGGGTGGGGGTGGGGGGGTACGAAGAGGAAAGGCTTCAGGGCTGGAGATGAATGAATGAGCTGAGGAACGCTGGGTTTCATCCAGTCCTATGAATGAGATGCAGATTGGCTTCGAGACTGTAGAGCAATTGACAAACACAAGAAAAGTATTGTTCAGCTTTAGGGACGCCAAGACTGTCAACAACATGCTGGGTCCTTATGTTATGAAAAGCAGATTGGTCTTGGCTTTGAGTGGGTCACACGCAGAGCTGGAGAGCAATGAAGTCCATGTATCGAAGTACAAGTGGTACCTGAGACTTCACTGGAGTCATTCCTGTTTTGTTTTTTTTCTGATTGGAGTTCCTCTACAACCCACTTAAAAGACAAGTGTTGTTTTTAACACTTGATTTGTTGGCTCTGTAAAAGACTTTGCATGTTGAAGTAGTTACATTATACCCTTTGGACCTGGTGTAACATTAAAATGCTGCATGTTGGAATGAACTAAGTACTTTTACTGAAGTACTGAACAGATTTGCAGTGCTGCGCTCTACTTAAGTATTTATTTTAAGATACTTTTTTTTTTTTTTCACTGTACTTCTACTGCACATCCACAAGGCAAGTAAGGTTTAGTTACTTTTCTGATTACAGTTTTTCATCCCCATTCTGTCCAGTATGAACCATCTCCAAATGTGTCGGTATTTTCAGTGTGATAAACTGAACTCAACTTCTTCCTTTTTAAGCTCAGTTTGGCTCATTAACCGGTGCTGATATAAACTATTGGCAGTAAATAGCTCACATAGCAGCTGATTGCTAACATCATGCTTGTTAAATGGAATTACTGACTTTAAGGGAAAATAATTCAAGAAATAAAAAAGTCACATGGATTCACCAGTTTTTTTTTACAGTTAATTTGATTTGCATGTCCACAAATTCATCACTTAAGTTTGATGTTGACTGAAAGGCATGGGTTTATTGATTTGTTTATTCATTTATTAGCTCCACCAAGGGGGTTATGTTTTTGCCAGCGTTGGTTTGTCTGTCTGTCTGTCTGTCTGTCTGTCCGTGTGCAAGATAACTCAAAAAGTCATGGACGGATTTGGATGAAAATTTCAGGAAATGTTGATACTGGCACAAGGAACAAATAAATTTTGGTGGTGATCGGGGGGGTGGCACTGATCTGCCTTGGTGGAGGTCTGCACTCTGAGTGCTTTTGTGCTTTTCTAGTCTATTTAATACTTCAGCGTAGATATTCACTTCAACATTTATCCAGTTTCTAACATAACATGATAAATCAGTGATCAGCTTTTGGTGTTGCACTGGTTATTTTACTGTTAGTCAACATATATTAAAACCCTGTTGAATTCATTTTGCAAATTGAACTAAGATTTGTGATATAGTTTTTCCAAAATGTACATCCATTTTCATTTAAGAACAAAATTTTATAGTATTTCACACTCGTTCACCCCTAGAAAATCCTTCATCCAAACATTTGTTTTGGTCATGGGATTCTGGAAAGCTGTACATTCTGTTACACAGGAGTCTATTGTAAATGGTCATTAAAGATTAATACCCTCTCTATATTTACCAAACCATTTGCCTTGTGTTTTTCCTATTGGTTGATGTGGATTTCACAGATTTCATCTCTCTACCCTTAGGAGGAACTAACTCTACACTCTATTCTACAAATGTTTTCATTCTTTGAACCAGTATAGTAATGTCTGATGGAACTGTTTGATTCTGTTATGAACATACGCACTTTTGCATCAGTAATTTACATGAGCTGTGTCTGTGTATGTAAGGAATCTTTTTAATCACATTGTTTTGTGGTATATAGGTCACAGCAGTTTTTTGTCACTTGTTGGTTTGTGATGATCTTAAGTTCTTTTGTCTTGTTTGTATGTTTGATATAGTCACAAAGGCAAAAAAAAAAAAACAACTAAACCTTTTGTATTCTCTAGAAAATGCACTTAAACCTTAAAACAAGTCTGCTGATTTCTTAGAGAGGGATAATTACTACAGCAACACTAAAACATCTGATGATGCTGGTGTAATAGTGAATTTAATCAGACTAACTGTGTAACCCTTTAAAACCTGACGTGTCATCGCTGACACACCCTGTGCATATGCAGTTTGGATGGCTATAACTCTTTCACTGTTTGTGCAATTGGGAAAATTCCAACAGTTTCTGAAACGTGAGACATTGCGCTTTATAGGTTTTATTGGGTCATTACAGTAATTTCACTGATGCCTGTACTAGAAGCTGGAGAATAAGCTGTTTTAGCAGAATTATAACATGCACTAAATTCTAAATGATTTCTTGATTTTGAAAGATCTGGAAAGGGCTCTGGAAAAATGGGCAAACGGACTTGCTCACAGCATATTTCGTAACCCTTTTATAGTCAAAATAAGACCGAAGAGACCAAGGTGGACCATTTTAGGCTTAGGGTTGAAAGGGTTAATGAAATGTTTGAGGTAGGTCTAGCTCTAGTATTTAAAATGGGCTCCACATCAACAAACTCTAACATTAAATTTCTCTTACATTTGCTGGCAAAAGAGCAGAATAAAATAATTTACAATCATGGAAAGGAGCTATTCTTTATTTTTGATGCTTTGAAGTACATTTTGATGTTAGTTGAGGATCTATGTACATCTCCCACAACTGTTTACAAGTTAATTCCAATAACTGCAGACTTATTAGGGGTTGTATTTCAGAGTTTTACATTTAGATCCAGTGCATTGTCCTGCAGTACTTAACTATGTTTCCACTTTATTAGTAATTAATCTGCCTTGGAAGCCTTTTCTTCTTTGATCCGAAAGGCTTACATTTCTACTGGGTTTCAAAGGCGGATGGTGCTACAGGGGAGTTGGAGTCAGAGATAAATTTCTGAGATCAAATAGCAGGAGCAGACAGCGTTTTGGCCTGAATCTCAGTGGTGAGTGAGTCAAAGATGTATCTGCTGCTGTTATAAAACACATGGGGCTGCGGTGAGCTGCACCCAGTGGCTTCAAAAGCTCCTAATCGAATGCAGACGCGAGTGCGGACCGTTCAGCAGCCGCTCTGATTTCCATTTAAACCCCAGTGTTTAAGGAAGGACTCGCTCATCCCATGCTGCACTTGCACTGTTGACATGTAAATAGAGCTGATGTGGTGGAAATCAGCTGGTGTGTGTGTGTGCGTGTGTGTGTGTGCGTGTGTGTGTGTGTGACACATTCCTGCATGGACTCCCACGGCCAGGTGTGTAACCCTACCTGTTTCCCAGACACACCTTTATATTTTAAGACTGCTGAGTAATGGAATACAGGCAGCTCACAGTCCCACATACACGTTCTTACAGCGTTACCTTCACTAGACAAAATGCCCTGGGAACAAACCAGATTTCTCATGGGAAGTTAAAAATGTGTGTGATCACGAGAGTAAACACCCACACTCACACAAACACTACTTTCTCCTGCCTCGTTCTTGTTCTGGTTGCCGTCGTTTCCTGTGTTGTAACGCTCTACTCCTACCCCCCCTCAAAAAAAAAAAAATCACATTTCCCTCCCCCCATACACTGTTGTCACACACAGACACTCATACACAGACTCTCTCGAGGGGCTTAAGAGGCTCAAGATGAAAAAAAAAAAAAGACTGACAGAAGCTCACAGCTGGCTGAACTTTCTCTGTATTTCAGCCCACCACAGGCACCGATGTGATAAAGCTCAAACAGAACTTGGATCGATGATTTACGAGCAAATTTGTGCCGCATGGCAAGCGGGTTGCAGACTGGAACACTCTGAGCTTTGGTCTTTCCTCTCGGGAGTTTGAGGACACAGACACGTTTTGGTCGATGGCTTCTTGTCGTCCAACACGTCCAACAGTTTGAGGTTACAGCAGTGACGTACGACGGCTTTACATCAAAGACCAGAGGACAAAAAGTGGCAATTACATTAAATAAACTATTCAGTGTGATGTTGGCTTTGAAGGTCTTTGCAACCAATACATACCATTCAGTGTCTTTGTTCTTCTTTTTCCCTGCTTTTGATCTGTAAGGCTGCACTATAAGGCTGCACTACATCTATTCACAAAGTATTGATTAGATGAGGGGCAGATCAGAGCACAAAAGTTTATACAGCTCATGTGAGTTTAACCAGCATAGAATAAGTTTTGGCAAGTTTTTACAGTTGAAATATAATGCCTCACAGATTATTAGTCACCTTGTTGATCCTTTATAGGGTACTCATAGAAATACTCTGAAATTCAAAAGTTCAACCTTAGTGTTTTATTGGAGGACATAACAAGACTTTATTACTTTTGTGAAATTTTTCATATTTTGTTATTATTATGTAGATGACAAACTGGGAGAAAACTCTAAGGCACTCTCTTTAAACATTAAAATTCCTTTATTTCCATGGCATGGTCATATCTAGACCTTAAAAAACACTTCTACATGTTTCGGCTTCAAGCCTTCATTAGGAAGTCAAACAGGAGCCTGGAAAACTGTAGCTTCCCATATAGTAAATTTATAATATAGTAAAACTGTAAATTTCCCTGTGGGATGAATAAAGTATCTATCTATATCTCTCTATCTAGTAGAACCTAACCAATAGGAACTTGCCAACTGGGCTTGAAGCTGGAACATGTAGAAGTGTTTTTTAAGGTCTAGATATGACCATGCCATGGAAATAAAGGCATTTTAATGTTTAAAGAGTGCCTTGGAGTTTTCGTCCAGTTTGTCATCTGCTTTATGAATCCCTTTTTCCAAAGAGCACCTCGAACAAACTCTTTTTTGATCCTAGAAGCATTCCTTCCCATGAATTTTTGTTATTATTATGTTGAAAATCGTGGTCCATGAAGTTACCGTATTTGGTTCCTTACCCATAAGTGGCAACAAAAAAAAGTATAAAAAATACAAGAAAAACGGCGAAAGGCGAAAGGAACATCACTTTTAGAGCATTCCAACAACATAATTACCTCCACCAGGCGGTATTGTGGTCACTTTGCTTTGTGTGTTTGCGTGCATGTTTGTGTGCATGTTTGTTTGTTAGCAAGATAACTCAAAAAGTTATGGACGGATTTTCATGAAATTTTCCGGAAATGTTGAGACAGGCACAAGGAAGAAATGAATAAATTTTGGTGGTGATCGGGGGGCGGGGGGGCAGATGTGTCTTGGTGGAGGTCTGCGCTCTCTGAGTGCTTTTCTTGTTACCTCCGCCAAGGAGGTTATGTTTTTGCCAGGGTTTGTTTGTCTGTTTGTTTGTTTGTCTGTCCGTTAGTGTGCAACATAACTCAAAAAGTTATGGACAGATTTGGATGAAATTTTCAGGGTTTGTTGGAAATGGGATAAGGAAGAAATGATTAAATTTTGGTGGTGATCGGGTGTGGGGGGGCCCACGGGGGGGGGGCCACTGATCAGCCTTGGCGGAGGTCTGCGCTCTCCGAGTGCTTCTAGTTATCTGTGTTTTTGATTGTGTTGGGGTGTTTTTAATGCCTGAGTGTGGTTTTATACTTTGTCTTATAGCTGTGACAAAAGATAAATTTCTGTTTTTCAAATTTTTTACTTGGAATATCTATCTATCTATCTATCTATCTATCTATCTATCTATCTATCTATCTATCTATCTATCTATCTATCTATCTATCTATCTATCTATCTATCTATCTATCTATCTATCTATCTATCTATCTATCTATCTATCTATCTATCTATCTATCTATCATTCTATTCTATTCTATTCTATTCTATTCTATTCTATTCTATTCTATACATATTTTAAAGTGGATGATAAAGTTGAAAAGTCCTATAATTTAACCCTGGCAGTACATCAGTATAACCTGACAGGAATGTTTCCATTTTTATTGTTGAATATTCACGTGAATTAACTGATCTAAGAAGTGTATTACATTAATGCGTTTGGCCTTGGCAGAAGACAGACTCAGTAAAAGGCAGAGCTCTGAATCTGAGGACGTGCTGCCAGTGAGCGGAGCCTCTGTTGACCTGTGGAGACAGATCCTTGTAAGCCATCCCACTTTTAATGGGGCTGTACTTAATGTTGTGCCAACAGGTTTACTGACCTACACTGTGCGGAAATTTGTGTAAAAGAAGGCAATCTTGGCCGGAGATTAGAATGAATGTAATCAAATGTTGGCTTGTTGTGCTCTGTGTAATTACTATTTTGATCATTAACAGTAATTTAAGTATAGATTTCTTCACAGTAACACATTATAGTTGCTTTCAATCATATAGTGATGCAGTCGCCAACACTGAAAGAGGCTGAGCAGTTTAACCTCTTCAGTGTATTGTCCTGGAATACAGGCCCATCAAAACAGACTATTTACAGGCTGAACATGGGTGTGCTTACTTCCTGTGGAAACTTATGGGGTCTACTTGGCTTCCTGAATGTGTGGTGACCCTTAACCCTGTCACTCATCATACAAACACTCATGTACGCAGACACACACAGTTCAGGGCTGCGACCAGCTGCTGTGTTGGTGATAGACAACAGGCTCGACGTCGTGTTGGGCTTCGTCCTCTGTCAGCATCAGCTGCTGCAGGATGTGATAACATGTGTTAACAAGGGTGTTTTTGAAGTTTTGCACTGAAAATATTTATGGAAATGACAGAATTTGATGAAAAAAACTCCTCAGTCTTGCACGTCTTTAATTTTTTAAAAAATGTATTTAACCAGGGAGGTGAATTTAGAACCAGTTCTCAATTACAATGACGACCGGTCCACGAGGTAGCATAAGAGACAGATACCATAAGAACAATAAGCACATAAAGAAAAACATGTAGTAGTCCTGACAGAGTAATGTTTACGATATTTATAGTAACACAATGTTAAAAAATAAATGGCTAAAACATTCAAATGAATAACCCCTTACTGCATAAATATATTTGTAATTATAGGGAAAAAACTATGTTGTTGCTGTGACACAGATGCTAAATTAAGTGAGGAGTGTTAATTTGAATATAGTTATCTACAATAAATGATGCAAATTAGTGACATTAGGTATTATTGTTATAATAGTAATTAGTGCTGGGCGATATGGACAAAATCCTATGTTACGATATGGATTATTTTATATCACGATAACGATATATATCACGATAAACCACAATAAAGTATGTTTTCAGTTATTCTCTGAAAAGTTTGACAAAAATTTCATTGCTTACTTTTCTCCAAATTTATTTTGAAGTGAAATTTAACTGAACTGTCACAAATGAACTGCCACCACACTACAAACATCCTTCTCTACTTTGGCCCGGCATGCGTCATGTAAGCGAGGCAACTCGACTTTACTGAAGTGCTTACGACTGGGCATAACGTACCTCGGATCAAGGACGAAGTCTCAAAAGCTGTCCTTCTCAACTACATACATGGGAGCCATACCTTTACAGATGTAACACGAGATGGCACATGTGATTTTTTTATGGCGCTGGGACGTTTTCTCATACGGCGTGCCTTGAGTGAAAGACTGCTTTATCTTCAGCTGGCTATAGTTTTTCTTTTCACAACTTGCCCCTGCTGTTCCACAACTTGGTTTAGCTCGGATTTTTTGGATTCTTTTGTATTCTTTTTCGTGGACCTTCTTTAGGTGACAGAAGAGGTTTGTTGTGTTGGCATCAGACACGGGAATAGTCTTGAAGCATAGTTTGCATTTGGCCGCTTTCTGCTCCGTGTCGGAC
This sequence comes from Sphaeramia orbicularis, assembly GCF_902148855.1. Taxonomy (NCBI): domain Eukaryota; kingdom Metazoa; phylum Chordata; class Actinopteri; order Kurtiformes; family Apogonidae; genus Sphaeramia; species Sphaeramia orbicularis. Next base: position 20,541,777 of record NC_043957.1, read on the forward strand.
CTCTTGAACCCAAAATGTAACCAAATCACAGACATACCACCTCTTTTCGGTAAAAGTGCTTCTCCTTGGGCTGCCTGCATAGCTGTCTCTGTCTGTTGCGACTCCGGGCATGAAACTTCAACCTGTTGCGCGTCCATCATTCAGCACTCATGAGTTAAGTAACGTAAAGCATGTCGCAAAACCACGTGAGAATCAAAGAATGTAAAGCAGCGTCATGTCACAAAACCACAAGACAGCGTTTCTTTGCGAAAAATCTATTTTTTATTCTTCTTTATTTTCACTTATGTAAACTTAGAGTATGCATAGTGACAAGACAACACTAATACAATCGTCGCAGGCTATTTAATGATATATTTGCTGTAATAATTGATAAAATTAGGTTAGAAACGATAGAAGAGAAATGGCACGATAGACACTTTTCTGTCGTCCCCACAATATGTATCGTCATATCGCCCAGCACTAATAGTAATTAACCAAATTTTCCAATCTCAGGGATGTAGATTATTTTATTGTTGCCTCTATCGATCACTTCCTCCAGTCAATAATCCAAACAAAACAAAAATTATCCAAAAATCAGTAGAATGTCATTAAACTTAATTAATTAATTAATAAGACTGTTATGGAAACAGGGCATCGAAATTGATCCATGAACGTCAGAGGTCATAGATTAGCAGGTAACATGTACATTCACAAAGAGTGTTGAGCAGCACCTCATTACAAAAGCCGTGGAATACTGAGGTGAATTCATGACAGTAGTCTACAAAGTACGGTGGCCATGAAGGACAAACCACAACGACAAGTCACAAAGCACAGAAGAAAAAGAAAAGCACATGAGAAAAAACAACGCACACAAGAAAAAGAAAATCACGCAAACAAGAAAAAGTGACTGACCCCCACTCTCTTCTCAATATTCCCATTAAATGCTTAAGTGCTGGTTGGAGCAACAACTGATGTGGACTGATGAGGACACAGATAATTCCTGAATCACATCTATGAAAAAAACGCAAACAACACAACACTCTAATTCTTCTCTTCAGTCATTAAACTGCCATCGCTCTGACGCAGTTTGTGGAAACACCTATAAGCCACATTTTCTATTTTTCTTCTTTCAGCTTTTTAAGAGTTTGTTTCCAATTCCCTTGACTCGTTATGGAAACACAGTTCATATGTGTTCGACAGAGGAAACATGTGGTGTCGCACCTGAGATAAAACCAACTCCGTGAACATGAACTGATGATGCAGCTTCTGGTTGACTGTATCTGTTTCCCTGAAGGAATAACATGAACTGTTTCCCTTTGTTTTGTTTTTTTCCACAGACGTATGTGTTCACTGATGGAGAGGATGAAAACCTGAGAAAAAGGATAGGTGAGCTGAGGTTTACACACAGACACACACTCACAGGAGTCATGCTGAGTAGCGGCCGGCTTATCTGCCCTTTCAGAGGCAGGAAGGCAGGAAGCAGGCTGCTGACTGGGCAACAGCGTTTCCATGAAGAACAGGAAGTCGACTGAGTTTCATCAACAGACCTTTCCTCTTACTCATGGAATTGTTTTACTTTCAATGAGGTATTCTTCTCACTATCAAACTCACTGTGTCATTAACTCATAAAGACCCAAACATCCACCATCAGCCAAACGCATCTACTGATCTAAACCGCTGATCCACTAATTCTATCAATCCATGTAAATAATTGGTGTAAAATAGTTTGTCATCTTTTCATGGTCATCACATATGACCCATTTGGATGTTCTGAAGCTCTGTAGTTACCATGGAAACACCGTCATCTTCTACAACATTGATTCACAAATAAAATCCACGGAATTTGATCAGTGACTGGATGGACACACTGGATTTATGTTCAGTTAATGCTGTATTTTATTGAAAAAGTCACATTTTCTTAGTTTTTTCTGTTGTGATATAATAGCTCTTGAATTTACTCTGAGCTTTAATGAACATCTACATGATCAGTCAGTTAAACATAGGAAAATAGATGATTTTCACTGGAAAAAATGCTAAATTCAGAGGATAATAGTATAATAAATGGTGATGAATCATTTCGAAAAGGTTAGAGAGAAGAATTTGCTTGGGAACTGACCCAAAAATCACAATGGGTCCTTATGGGTTAAATTAAAAAAAAAAAAAAAAAAGTTCAGTAAGTGAATTTACTAGGCTGAACATAATAAAGATCATATGGCGGAATACTAAAAGCTCCTATGATTTGGTCATAGTTGTATTTAGATAATTACTTATATTTATTTATTTATTTTTGTAATTTAAATCTTTATTGAGTTTTATGTAGAATTGTAACAGTAACCAAAAAAAGACAAAGACAAACAAGAGACCCCCCCCCCCCCCCCCAAAAAAAAAGAACAGACAAATGAGAGCACAAATAAGTATGTTCTCTATATTTGTGCTCTGTACTTATTAATATTACTTATATTTAAATCTATTGTTCACACATTTTTTGTATTGGAAAGAAAGTATTCATAAGATAGACACCAAGATACAGAGGTTACAATTCAGTATTTGTGTGTTTATGTTGTGATACCGTAATACAAGAGCCTGACCAATATAAATTAAATTTTAAAAATAAATGTAACTAAAAAAATAGTTCAGATCCTTTCATTGGATAATTACTGCAGTGATAAATATGTTTCAGCAAGTTGAACTAAATTATACAGTGAGGAGCTTCTCATTTCTAAAACAATCATCAGTTTGTAGAGGGAATAAAGATTAGACTGTGTTTCAATGGATATAAAAGTCATGTGGTCTGATGAGTCCAGAATCACCCTGTTCCAGAGTTGAAGCAGGGTGTTTGTGCAGGTCTTGAAAGTCTTAAAAAGTATGGGATTTTGAAACACTGTTTTCCAGACTTTGAGAAGTATGGGAATTTTGTGTGAAAGTCTTAATAAAGTATGGAAAAAAGTTTCTCTCATAGTTGAATTTTAGAATTTAATGATTTCATGAACCGGTCGGTACTAGAAGGATTTTAGCTTGTTTGTGTGATATCCATGCACTTTTGTGATTTTCATATGTTCAGTCAGTAAAACATAATTTACTGCGAATTATGCATTCATCTATTTATACATTTATTAAAATGAGCTTTTTTACTAAACACAATAGGTACAAACTCAACCAAAAAAGTAGGCCCGCAAGTATAAAAGTACATAAAGTCAAGGTCTTGGGGAGGATTTTTTTTTCTTTTTTTTTTTTTTTTTTTTGGATAAAGAGAAAGCACCCTGTGGAGGAAGTGATTACCCATCATGCCTAGAGCCTGCAGTACAAGCCTGTGGGGGCAGTGTTATGATCTGGGGTTGCTTCAGTTGGTCTGCGTTATGTGTCCAAAAAATAATGGAAATAAATGTTGTGACGTTGCATAAGCTTATTGAAATGATGCGACAGAAAATTTGTGGCATAATCAAAGCTAAAGGCAGTCCATCTAAATATTAGAGTGGGGGTCTATAATGGCAGTTTTAGCAGAATTTTAACTGATACTTGTCATCGTGTAAAAGACACATCCCATATGGGTTAAAATAGTCGGATCAGTGGGCATTCAAAAAAGTCAGGGGAAATTGCAAAATTAGATAAAAATAAGCAAATTTCACAAACGTTCTACATTTGAGTGATGTAATATTTGCTTTGTCTTGCTGCGCCTTATTGGAAAAGTAGCTGATACTCTTAACAGGAGACATTTGTTGCTTTTCTCAAAAATATTCTAACACGAACATGTAACTGCTGTTTCCCTGGTGTCTACCTGAATATTCTAATAGTGTGAAAACATGTACATGATGAATAAATGAAGAGACATGCATGATGTTGCCTTTAGCTGTACCCTCTGGTGACACTACACGGCTAATTTGTATGTAAAACAGGCCAAAAGATCCAGGTCTACATTGTCCATCTTTTGGACAATGTAGACCACATCACTCAGTACATTTACCCTAAAATATGAGTTACATTTTCTGTCATTTACACATCACAATACCCCATAATGTACTGAGGTTTATGCTGAGAAACTCTTGAAACTGTTATCCATGAGGAGAAAACGTATTTTTATTTTTAAAATCAGAATGTTTAATGTTTTAAAGGATCCCCGTCAGCTTCCACCAAAGTGACAAGCTAATCTTCCTGGGGTCCACACAGAAGGACAACACAAAACACAGAACATAACAATACATGACATGACAATCACCATTCACATTATTGATCTAAAATCAAACTTAAAAGTAATAACCTTCATAATCATTAAAAACAAAACACCAGAAAAAATCAGAATGTCTTTTACTTACTACCTTTCTCTGTTGTCTTTTTTTTTTTTTTTTAAAGGATTCCTATTAAACATTTGTTACGGTTTCTCTGCCTTTTTAAATTTTTTAAGATTCAATCCAGCCTCGTCCTTGATGATCACCTTATTTCTCTGCATATACCTACACTTTTACGCTAGGCACTTTTTTGCTTTTCATGCAGTGTAGCCTTCATTATTGACGTTTTTCCTTCAATACTGAATTTGCACTTTGTTGCATTTCAGTTTCACTTAAATCCAGTTAACTTTTTCAATGTAAAACGTTCATAATACACAAATTTTTGCATGTAAAGTCAGTAGAGTGTTGTTTTTTTTAACAATAATGCAATTATACTCAAGTGTATCAGTATTTTCTTACAACTCTAGTGATTTGGTTTTAATGAAAGTCCAACACGGTGCTTACTTCACCTCTACTGTTGTTTTTCTGTTGAATGTTGATCCGCAGGAGTCCATCTGATCAACACAAACTGTTCAGCAGCTCATAACCGCCAAGCTCTGTCCTGTAAAATGGCTGTGGAGTACAACACTTTCATCAACTCTGACAAGAAGTAAGGCAGTTCACTCACACAGCTGCACACGGACATTTACATAAATGCACTCAAAGCTGTTTACTAACTCCCAGCATCCTCTCCTCCAGGTGGTTCTGTCACATGGATGATGATAACTACCTGAACGTTGGCTCCCTTCTCAAACTGTTGTCGCAGTTCAGACACACTCAGGACGTTTACATCGGCCGACCGAGCCTCGAACATCCCATAGAGGCCACAGAGAACATCGGCACCTCTGAAATGGTACAAAATCCAACTCATGGGTCCATTTAGACCACAGGTGTCAAACATGCGGCCCGGGGGCCAAATCTGGCCTGCCAAAGGGTCCAGTCTGGCCCTTGGGATGAATTTGTGAAATGCAAAAATTACACTAAAAAATTAACAATCATATTTTTTCAGGTTCCACATTCAGACCAATTCAATCTCAAACGGCTAGGACTAGTAAAATACGATCATAATAACATAGAAATAATGACAACTCCAAATATTTCTCTTAGTAAATGTAAATATTTTCATGTATTTACACTAAAACAAAGTTTAATTTTGCAAAAAATGTGAATAACCTGAACAAATATGAACAACCTGAAATGTCTTAAGAGAAGTAAGTACAATTTTAACAATTTTCTGCCTGTTACGGAATGTCGTTGCATATTTGTAGATCCACTGTGATCTGTAAGTTATAATGTACATGTGGAAATGATGAACTGAGGCAGAATATTGTTAAAATTACACTTATTTTTTCAGTTTGTTCATGTTATTCACATCTTTTGAAAGGATAGTTTGTAGATGTAAACCATCTCATAATGTAAATTTACTTTTCTCGCTCTAAAACATAGAAAAAAGTTTGGAGTCGACATTATTTATATATTATTATGTTATTATTTTACTGGTTCGGCCCACTTCAGATCAAATTTAACCAAATGTGGCCCCTGAACTAAAATGAGTTTGACACCCCTGCGCCAAAGGGTCCAGTCTGGCCCTTGGGAGGAATTTGTGAAATGCTAAAATTCCACTAAGATATTAACAATTATTTTAGTTCAGCTTCCACATTCGAACCAATTCAATCTTAAATGGGTCAGACCAGTAAAATACTACCCAGTAACCTATAAATACTCATAACTCCACATTTTTCTCTTTGTAAATGTGAATATTTTCATGTATTTACACTAAAACAAAGTATAATTTTGCAAAAAATGTGAACAACCTGAAATGTCTTAAGAGAAGTAAGTGCAATTTTAACAATATTCCACCTGTTACTAAATGTTTTGTGTATTTGTAGACCTACTGGGATCTGTAAATTATGTATAATGTGCATGTGGAAATGATCAACTGAAGCATGATATTGTTAAAATTACACTTATTTTTTTCACTTTTTTCATGTTATTCACATTGTTTGAAAGGATAGTTTGTAGATGTAAACATTTTCATAATGTAATTTTACTTTGTTCACTCTAAAACATAGAGAAAAGTTTGGGGTTGACATTATTTATACATTATTATGTTATTATTTTACTGGTTCGGCCCACTTCAGATCAAAGTTAGCTGAATGTGGCTCCTGAACTGAAATGAGACTGAAGAGGAATGTAAGACATAGAGGTGCTGAACATGAATATCTAAAGGGGTTATGGTTCAGTTTGGATTAATTTAACAGGTTTCACTGAGTCCATTTACATGCACAATAATAATGATTATTATAGATTTGAGATTATTCAAAGGATCATATAAACAGCATAATCTCATCTAGTTTATCAGATAACAGCAGTAAACTGATAATGAGAAATTAAATGAACACACCTGGACTTCTCTCCAATACTTCAATACCTTCGTGCATGTATGCCAGTTAATCGGATTTATTTCATTCTTTTTATATCTGTGCATGTGTGAAAATAATTAAATTGTACAAAACGGAAGTGGCATAGGCAAACCAGGGTTCCTATGCAAGTATGGAAAAGTACGGAATCTGATTTTATAAATTTCCAGGTCTGGAAAAGTATGGAAAATGGAAACAAACGTATGGAAAAATATTGATGTTTCCAAGATTGTTCCCACTGTTCTATTTTCTAAAACATAAAATTATGAATGTCTAAAAAAAGAAATGGATCAATCTGTTCTTTTAAGGTGCTTGTTAGCGCAGGTAAAATGTTTGTGTGAGAGCACATGCTGAAGGCTACACATCCGAGAAAACATTTGGGCAGATTGACAAGTTGAATATTCCGCCTGCTGCTCTTATCCTCCTCTAACCCATTTTAAGGCCCGCCCAGGTGTCATCAAGTTTCACTGCTGCTGTGACGGACAGGTGATGTCCACACACTATTAATGAGTGAGCTATTCAACATGCCACACATGATCGTTGGCAGAACTCATAATGGGTAGATGTAAGTTCTCTGACGACTGGCTCTTAAATCCCAAATATAAAGACTGGTTGGAATTTTTTTACCAAGACGTCTGGAAGTTAGGGTCTGGAAAAAGTATGGAATTTTCACATATCCGATGTGTAAGAACCCTGTCAAACGTAGAAGTTTGATTGTGCCTTCACAAAGTACGGACACGCTCTGAAAGAAATCCAATAATGGACAGAAACGTCTAAACCAGGGTTTTTCAATTATTGCATTTCTGAAGTGCAGGTAAATGTGTCAGATCCAGTCATTACAATTATCTGATTACTAACAGTTATTGGATTTTTGTGGTCATGTAAACAGGTTCAGTGTTGTTTGTGACTTTTATATATATATGTATATGTGTGTGTGTGTTTGTGGGCAGAAGCAGGTGCGATTCTGGTTTGCGACAGGAGGAGCAGGATTCTGTTTGAGCCGTGGCCTCGCTCTCAAGATGAAACCTTGGGCGAGGTAAATTTTCACTTAGAAGAATTAATTACAAGATGATTTTGGCACTGTTAGAGGCATGTCTGAATCACAAAGAGCTCTGTTTTTACATGCTTTCTACTCTGTCATTAGCGATGGTGCTTTCATGGTCACAGCCGAGCACATCCGTCTCCCTGACGACTGCACGGTCGGTTACATCGTTGAGGCGCTGCTTGGCGTGAGCCTCATTCGCTCAGCGTTGTTCCACTCTCACCTGGAGAGCCTGGGACTGGTATCAGACATACACAACCAGGTATATGCACACGCATGTACACATGCATAAGTGTGATGTGACGATGTACAAATCCTTTGTTACTGTACTTTAAAAGGGCTGTATGTAATATTTATACTTTATAACATTAAAAAATGACCTAAACATACCTGTAGAGTGTTTAGAATAAAATGTCCTGCACTTATGCCAATGTATTGGATTATAGAGACACAAACTGAATTTATGTGACCACTAGAGGCAGTAGTAAGTCATTCTGTGGTCTCAGATGGTGAAGAAAACTAACACCACAGGGCCTATGAGCAAAGCATCAGAAAGTGACCAGATGAGAACCACTAAGAAACAGCTTTTACATTCAAAGAAAGTGACAAAATGATAAAAGGCAGAAACACTGTTGTTGTTTTCTCCACTGGACACAGCTGTAAATGTAAGGAATGGAGTTTGATGCTGAAAAAACAGCATTTCTTCTGCATGGGTGAGTTTGATTCTGAGGCTTATGAAGGTATAAAGTTATTATGGGATGTTATTATCTTTGCTAAGTTGCCATTTATTGATTCACAGTTCAGATTATACTGTGACAGTTCTGATCTTGTTTGTTTGATTCCAAACAGATCTTTAGTTCAGCTATTGACAACACAAACAGAGAAAACAGAGGTGATTTGTGGTTTAACTGTGGCTGTTTTCTGTCTAAAAACAGAGCTAAGCTAACAGAGCTATAATGTAAACTATCAGCTGATGAAGCACGTGAAGATCATAAGACAATGTTATTTAGAGTGGCTGTCAAAATAAGCGTCTATGAGTTTTAGTTTGAAGAAGAAAACTTGATGATACCATAATACAGATGTGTGTAAATAATTAATTATTTATTCAGTGACATAGTCTGTGGATACAAAGCACTGAGTCATTGGTGGTTTTTGTCCTAAGTGTGTTCTGGTATGTGAAAAACAAAAAAACTGTGCTATTGCCAAAACTTTGGGTCATTACTGTATATTAAAAAGGGTGACACAACAGAAATTTCATACACAAATTCGGTGAAGCAGTACCCACAATGTCCATTCTAATAAACAAAGTAATGAGTCCAGACAGTCCATCAATAATCTACAAGCCGTCCACAGGAGTACAGCCCCTTAATGGAAAACTGTGTCCTCAGTCCAAAACAAGACCACAAAAACCTGCACCTCCAACGATCAGGCCGGTAATAATCCACAGCAGGTCCGTTGAAGCGGTCTCTTCATAAGGCCCAGTATATATTCAGTGTAAATATCCTTCCTTTATTAGTCACAGTCTTTCTGAATCCCATTCACTCACTGGTCTCCTCTGTCGACAGCTGAGGGGACGTTTTGCCGATCTGAGAGAAACTAAACAATACCTTAAAACAAACAAAGGGACAACTTCACAAGAGAATACAACCACAGAGTTATCTGATACCCTTCTCTAGTTACCAGTGCTGTATTTATTTATAATTACCCATTACCCTAAAAACATGAGGTACCTACTGTATGTATTGATGCCACAATCCAAATAATTATTTCCTGTCAACTTGTCAAGACAAGAAGGTGTATTTGTTAAAATACAGTATCTCAGGAATGGTTTGGGACTAACCAGAACCCAAAGATGAAATAGAAATAGACTGGCCAAAGGTCAAGGTCACTAATTAAACAAACTAAAGGTAACTAATTGTAAGTTATAATTGAGATGACTGCATGAACAGTTTATGATGAAAGTATCTTGTCTCTTCTTACTTTTACTCTTTATATTTTTTTCACATAAATATCTATACTTGATTCCTTACAATTTCAAAACAGGCTTGTTACTTTACTATTGCATTATCACGACATTATCAAGACTGATTGTAATCTAAAATAATAGACAAGGAACATATAGAGTCTGGTTTCGACCAGCTCTATATGTAAAGTGTCATGAGATAACTTTTGTTATGATTTGGCGCTATATAAATAAAAACTGATTGATTGATTGACATAGAAAGGGCAATACAACAACAAGACAGCCAGTAACTAATTGGTGCTATGAGTAATATTAATATCGTTGTGTTATTTCGTTCAGGGCAGGACTATTATCAAACATCAAGTTTGGTTTTAATCGGATGAAAAATGGCTGAGTTATAACAGTTTTGTTTTTCATATTCATTCAAATTTTTCCAGCCCACCCTGAACACGTCGAAGGTCACCTGCCAAATCGGTTCATAACTTTTCATCTACAACCTTTTAAGACTTAACTGACCGAGTGTGAAGTCAATTGAGTTTAATCCCTAGGAGGAATTTGACAAAATAGAAGGTCAGCGAATTGCCAAAAATGGTTGGTGAATGGTTTATGAAACCTATAAAATATCTAATTTTAAGCCGTCACTCATGATTTTGCCAAAAACACTGACTTTTCAAACATGTTCAGGCCCTCAAAAATGCAAAGGAAGATCCAAAATAATCATAAACACATGAAATACAATAGAGCCTTCGCGGGCCATTGCATGGCCTGCGCTCAGGCCCAAATAAAACCAAATGAAATCACTGCTGTATTCTAAGTTTGTTATTATGTACTTATTTTGTGAATTGAACTAAGCACTCACAGTGTTACATCAAAATAATTCAAATGAGCACAATCTGAGTGCTTTATAATATGATAGAAGCTGCAAGAAGCAATAGTTGAATGGTAATGTTTCACTGAAATCAGATTTGCACATTAGAGCAAAGTTAATGTTCATTATTTTCAACAGAAATGACTTTGGAGGACCTACTGTTCATGTTTATACTCCGAGTGCATTTTAAATCCTGTCATTTTTCACTTTTACTGCAATGAAGAAGTCGAATCAATGCTTCTATTTAAACCAGAGTCTGTTGTACTTGATTAGAGAATATGCTGCCCATGTTCATCTGTAATTACAGTATCTGTCAGTGCAGACACTCATCTGTGTGTTTACATTCTCATCCTTGCTGCAGGTGACTCTCAGTTATGGCACTGTGGATAACAGCAGAAACACTGTGAGCCTGAAAGGACCATTTTCAATAAATGAAGATCCCACAAGGTAATTTGTATGTTTTAGTGTACGACAATGTTAGGGGGTTTTGTATCTTTGTTTGCAGGCACTAACACCTGAAACATCCAAAATATGTGAAGAGTAGAAAATGAAATGTCCTCACTATTTGGGTAAATGGACCAGAGAGAAGCTAGTGGAACAATTGGGTACAATTATCCTGCTTACAGTCCTTACACACACAAACACAAACAACACATCAGCAACTTTAAAGATTATCCGGCGTCCTCTGTTTTCAGCTGTGCTTAATGAACTGTTGTTATCGCATTAAGGAGACAGGACTCAGAAAGTTTTCCTTTGGCTTTTATGAAAGTTGTAGTGAATAGAAATTGCTTTGCTTGATGAATTAATGCTAAGCAAGCTGTTTACATTTATTTTCCTTATCAGTCTGTTTTCTAAAGGTGGAGTAAGTGGTTCCTGAAGAGGACTATTGATATATGAACTCCAGCCAAATAAACTTCTGTTCCGTCAGATCAGAAATAGAGAACAAGGGCAACCTGCCCCATTAAATTAATGGGAAAAAATGATGTTTTTCTGCAGTTTCACATAGAGCTTATATATGGAGAGAGTAAATACTGTGTCTTTCTTTTCTGTCTTTTTCCTTTTAATCAGTCTCTCAAATATACTTAACTGTCCCCAATAACTGCACACCAATATACGCACATAGTACAATTACACACATGCATACAAAACAGATACTGAACAACTCTAAATTCACCATATTGTGCATAGATTATTGCATTTACCCCCCCCCCCCCAAAAAAAAAAAAAAAAAAATTAACAAATCATCATTAGCCTAAAAACACTTGAAGTAAAACCTAATCAACAACTAATGGGTAAGATCAATGGGAAAAAAAATTATGACTAAAATAAACTCAAACCAATAGAGATAAAAAAGTCTCAGGAGTAAATGCATGACATACATAAAATCGAAGCAACACTCACCAGCTGTGCAGCACCACCATTGTTCAAATAATCTAATAATTATAATAACTAATGCATACTTATATTTAAGTACACATTAGTTTAGAAATGAACCTGTAAACATGACCACAGACGCATTTTTATACACTATCGGAAATGGCATAAATCCAGATTAAACTGAACTGTCATGACATCACCAGTAGAAGATGGAGCAGGAATTCCAATACACATTATTATTATTATTATTATTATTATTATTATTATTATTATTATTATTGTTATTACTATTATTATTATTATTACTGTTACTTATATCATAATATTGGAAGGTTTCAGAGCGTCTGTGTGTGTGTATCTGCACAGATCTGAAAAATTGAGTCGTTTTTACCAGGCCAGTTGCGGAATAGCCCCATTTCCACAATAAATATATCAGCAAGTTGATAGGACCGATATTTTGGGAGACATTACTCATTTTGGAATACAATAGCCTTACAATCACATTGCTTGGTTGACTGGAAGCGCTGTACCAGGCTGCATGATGGGAAATGAAGTTAAAAACAGGAACAACGCATTTTACTAACTTCAGTCCCTAGATATCTGTATTTATATGACCTGTGGTTCCCCATGGGTCAACGCGCTAGTTGGATATAATTTTGAACTGCCTGATCACTGTTAATCAAGACTGAGCATCCTTTCTCTTGGGTCAAAGCAAATGCACAATCTTTGACCATAATCAGTCTTTGTCATATGATCTTGCAGATTATGTCACCATTGTCCAAACGTTCATACTTTGATAACATTTGTTTTCAGTGGCTCATTTATCGGTGCAGTTTTGGCATTTGAAGGAGAGCATTGTACTAACCAATATAAGTGTAGTTCATTTCAGTCCTTTTAGAGCGGTAATTTTAACATTAGTCTGCATTAAAGTGTTCAGGTTCAGTCTGTATTAAGTTGCAGAGTTTGTGTGATGTGTTGTTTTTGGTGGTGCTGGAGAAATTATGACAGAGTTACACAAGTCCTAGTAAAGCAACATTACACGGGTCTACAGTTTTTTTTTTTTAATAACTGATCTGCCTCGGAGATTAAATGTACTGAACCTCACATACTTTAATAAGATTAATTGGAAACAAATGACAAAAGTGCAGGTCAGCGGATGTTTTCTTTTTTTTTATATATATATATAATTTTATTTTTTCATTTGGAAAGATACTTTACAACAGATAACTAAGCACATTTGTACACCATGTCTGAAAAATCAATGATGGTGAAGCATGAAAAACGACATACACATGTTCCATGCAAGTTCTCTGTTTGGAAAAAAACCAAACAAAGACAACTGTTCTTAAAGTCTTCCCTTTTTTTGTTATCTTTTGTTAAACATACCTTAGAACAAAAAAATGTCACATTTTTCCCTTATTTTCATTATTCTTATTCCAAAAAACAGCTCCAGTACATTAAACCAGTTCAAATATAACCTGTCAATTCCAGTTAAGTTGAATCTGGCCTCAATGGGGTCATATACAGGGTGGGGAAGCAAAAAGAAAGACAGTGTATGACCAATTAGTTTATTGAAAGTCATGAGAATTTATTTGCCACAAGAAAACTGACATAATAGAAAATGTTTTTATTCTATGTGTCCTCCTTCTTTCTCAATAACTGCCTTCACACGCTTCCTGAAACTTGCGCAAGTGTTCCTCAAATATTGGGGTGACAACTTCTCCCATTCTTCTTTAATAGTATCTTCCAGACTTTCTCGTAATAGTTTTGCTCATAGTCATTCTCTTCTTTCCATTATAAACAGTCTTTATGGACACTCCAACTATTTTTGAAATCTCCTTTGGTGTGACGAGTGCATTCAGCAAATCACACACTCTTTGACGTTTGCTTTCCTGATTACTCATATGGGCAAAAGTTTCTGAAAAGGTATGGATAATAGTGTTAGGTATGATTATGACATCAATATATGTTTGGTTTCAAAACAATTGACGTAGTGCCTGCTGAGAAAAAACAACTAAATGTTCATTGTAAATTTTGCTTCCCCACCCTGTATACAGTCCATTTTAACCACATTTCCATACAACGAATGTTTTCAATGTATATCATAAAGTGGTATTACACATATATACTGGTTTATGTCTATTTATGCAATAGTTTTATAAATGTTCCAGTATAAACAACCTGTAAAGTGAATGTATGATAATGTGCAGACAGTGTTTTGAAGTAGATCTGGTAGTTCTGACTCAAACATTCATATGGAGGAAAACCCATTCTCTCTTTAATTCACACAATGTCACACTTTAACCAAGACTGTTTTTATTTTTAATTAGTGACTCAAAATTGGTAGAGTTTCTGTAGAGTTTCTCTTAAGTTTTTTTGATTCCTACATGTCATTTTCCTAAAAATCATTGTTCATCTGTTTTATCATTCTCCCCCATTTCCACGTTTTCCTCCTTTTCGTTTGATTACGCGTTGAAACATCTTCTTTTTACTTGTGCATCTTGTCAATAGACTGTGATGGCTGTATGCCCAAAAGAGGGTTTGAGGGAATGAGATAAGAGGTCTATAGAGATCTGTGCGGAACAAAAATATAATTCAACATGGTCTTAAACAATGAGTAAGACCTACGGTACAATAGAGTACAATATATTCTCTATATTTTTGCACATTTAACAGCTGCTTAGCTTGTTTCAGGAAAAGCTTTGGTTTTAAAACATGTGTACGACAATTGAGCTTTTATGTAAGCGCTCCGTGTTGTGTACGTCGTACTACTTTGACAAATTTCCTGGCTTTGTTTGGTGTGTGTGTGTGTGTGCACAGGGCTAATTGTATTCACAGTCTTAATTTTGAAAATTCCCTGTTGGTGACTTCCAGGCATTGTGACGCTCATTTCCCTGTCTGTCTCAGGTTCAGGTCTGTCCATTGTCTGTTGTACCCAGACACTCCGTGGTGCCCCAGTCCTTGGCGACTTTAACTCCTATCTAGATACTCCGATAGGGCACAGACTGATGGAGGAGAAGTCGTCGATGTCTGACCGAAGTCGACTTTCTGAAGAGGAGAAGGAAATTGTTGTAGACATCCAGGAATAAAGAGGCCTGCTCTGACTCCACAGGCCTGAAAGATCCTTCTGTTTTCAACTTCAATCATCCATTTACAGAAGAATACACTTAAAAAAACTCCAGCGAATGAGATGAGGAGCGGGAGTATAATGGAAAATCACAGATAAATGACTGAAATGTGACACGGCAATACTAAAAACAGAAGAAAACGCATCCAAGGACCACAGATGAATCGAAATGTGTGACCTTTAGTCCTGGTGTTGTGATATTTTTTAGATACTTACTACATCGTGTAACACAGGTCGACCAACAAGATCGAGGGTCCAATTAAAAAAGTTTATAGCTTGCGCTCTTTCATGCATGTCCGCAAACATTTTCGCTCCCTCATCTGTGAAATCTTTTACTCTGTTACCAATAGACAAAGATGTGGCGCAATGTCACACAAGAAGGCACAAGAAAGGATCGTTCATTTCCTTTTTCATT
Organism: Sphaeramia orbicularis; assembly: GCF_902148855.1. Lineage (NCBI taxonomy): Eukaryota > Metazoa > Chordata > Actinopteri > Kurtiformes > Apogonidae > Sphaeramia > Sphaeramia orbicularis. The sequence continues at coordinate 20,557,230 of NC_043957.1, forward strand.
CACCGTAACATGGAGTATAACAGGATTTTGATTTAAATACGGTTTAATTGAATTCAGAATCCGTATCTGAAGTTTTATCTTGTCAGTGTGCAGTATTATTTCTCTGGAGTGAAGGCCATTATCATGACTGAGCACTTTGCAGTTTTATTTTTGCTCTTTGTAATTCATTATACAAGACACCAAAGGAACAGCTTTTTTTATGCCAAGAGTGAAATGAAAAGGTTGATACTGCTTTTCATGTCCATGCTGTAAATAAAGCAGCCACTGGCAGCTTGTGAGCTTAGATTAGCACAAAGTCTGGCAATGAGGAAACAGATTTACAAAGTAATCTCATCTAAAGTCATGTAAAGTTGTGTGTGTGTAAAGAGTGTACCAGTGTCATCACTGTGAGCATTGCATTAGCATTTCATTAGGCAGGCAGACTTTGTTGGTTTTGGAAAGGGTAAAGCTAGCTGTCAGTGTGCTGAGCTAAGCTAACTTGTACCAGATTGACTTTGGATTCTGTGTTGATTAATCAGTCAAACATTATGATTGAATTTAGTGTCAGAAAGTGTACAAAATGTCCTATTCTCTTTTGGCCCTTCCACTTTTCAGAGACCATATTGACGGGCTCATGACTTTAACTATTTGAAGCCAGCTATGGCTAACTCCTGCAGCTAATTACTGTAGCAATTTCAGCAGGAATCGTATTTTATTGCAACATCACCTACAGTGACATTAAATTTGGGTGGCGTTATGATATTTTACTGCCATTTCACCTCAATATTATATGCAATTATTTGTTAGACTTAAAATTGAGATTCCAAATATTTCTTTACATGCCAGATGCTAACATGCAGAGTAACCTTCAGGTCGACTGACCAATAGAGAGGCAGGATGCACCCCCAGTACCCGCCCACTTCACTTTTTGAGAGCCAATCACAATGTGTGACATCACCTGTAAACGCAGGACCCAAGGCTGTTTTACTTCTGGTTTCAGGATCATATTCAGCAATGAAAATATGACTCTTGTCATTTATCCATGAGCAAACTTTATTTTTCTTTATTTCCCAAATTGTCATTCTGTTCTTTGAAAAACTCTGACACAAGGTATTCTTTTAAATTGATGGATATGAATTGTTTTTAATGGGTAGTTACTATTATTGATGCTTTAAGACATTCTAGCAGTTTAACGGATATTCCCTTTGAGGTTTTATTGAAAAATGACTCATGTTGGGTCGTCTATCATTCTGTCATTGTGTGCAGTGAGAGCAGTTGTTATAATTGTGCTGCAATGTATTGAAATTTTTAAATTAATGTTCATTTCTGTCCCTTAAAATGAATGTATATGATGACAAATTGCTTGTGAAGCATACATGCTCTCTCCAGTATCTGGACTGTATGTAGAGATTATGTTAATAAAGTCATTTTCAATCTTGATTGTCAATCTTTTGACCAGACCTTTTTGTGTTGTATGTGGCATTTAGTTAGGGTGACCATATTTTCATTTCCATAAAGGAGAACAATCGACTTTGCCCCGAGATACTTGATCACACGTATGTAAGTATTGTAGTATTCTGAGCAAAGCACCCATAAACCTGGAGAAAATATTTCAATGAAACAGGCTGCATGAAATTATTTTATTATTCTAGCTGTAGAAGTGTCATAAAAGCTGCTGTGAATATTTACTGGAGTCATTTTATCAGTTCATATTTGTTCAGGTATTTCGTATTTTATTACCATCGCCAAGAAATGACAGATTATGTTTTCATCGGGGTTTGTCTGTCTGTTTGTCTATTACTAAGATAACTCAAAAAGTTATGGATGAATTTGGATGAAATTTTCAGGAAATGTTGATACTGGCTCAAGGAACAAATGATTACATTTTGGTGCTGATCGGGGGGGGGGGGGGGGGGACACTGATCTGCCTTGGCAGAGGTCTGTGCTCTCGGAGTGCTTGTCTAGTTGTTAAAGGATAGTTTATGTAAATATTTTCATAATTTAATGTTTTTTTTTGCATTACCTATAGGCATAATATAATTAGCAATTTTCACATTCAACCAAGGACATTTGCAGTCATTATTTATAGGTTATTATGCTACTATTTTACTTGAGATCACAATTGGTCCTTTTGTGGAACCTGAACTGAAACAATGTTGACACCTTTGACTCTTAATAACTTTAGTATGATTTTTTCACTTTCCAAATTCATACCGTGGGCCAGATCGGAACCGTTGGCGGGGCAGTTTTGGTCCGTGAGCCGTATGTTTGCCACTCCTGCTATAGTATATGAACAGGTGCGTCCATCCCTATATCCACAGGCTGGTGTGGATCAGTGGATTTCACTGCCCAAGTGTCCCATATGTCACTAGAAAGAGTAAAGTCTTTTCTTCCAGCGGGATCTGGAACTTTTCCGTTTGCACAAACAGTGACAGTGATAGACTGTAATGATCACCTCCCTGTGTACTGTTGCTTTAAATACTTTTGATTATTATGGTGACGCACACCGACGTGAGGACATAACCTGTACACTTCGAGGTCAGACACAAGTTGCTAACTGTACGATACGCTGCTTTTGTTTTATGAGTTGGGACTCTCAAAACTCTTTATTTACTTTTTCCAGAACAAACGTGTGAAGAATGTCTGAGCTTCCCTGGAAACATTAAACGTGCAGTGTGATGGTAAAGAGCTGTTTTGAGTCAATATTTTCAACTCTTCTGACTTACAAAGGCTTTCCTGACCACTACAAGACATTGTAACTGCACTTGTGCCTATACATACACATTTAAAGAGGTTTTCCTGTGAAAAACAATGAAAACCGCATATTTATAATTTATAAAAACCATCCAGATGCTCCAGACAGGATGTGAAAAGAAGACGTTTGGTTACCCTAATTTAGTGGCATGTAGTGGTGAAGTTGTTGACCCAAAAAATACAAAGGTCAAAAGCCTTGTTTGAGACAGTATCTGTTTTGTCCAGCGCAAACTTCTTAATCAAAGGGATATTAACTGTGGTTTTATAGTAAATGACACAATGCACCTGCTATAAAACAGAAAAATAGGACCAATGGCCCTGTAGCTTACCGGCCAAATTAAAAGCTTTGGGAAATGCATCCAGATGCCATTTATTATCACCCAGTTCTGTGTATTTATTATATTACAGAAATAGCCCATGTTTTGGTCATATTCCAATCAGATCTGTAAAAAATTCAAATTCCAACTTGATATCATTGATACTTACTGATATATTGGATCAATCCACTTCCTATCTGTTATAATGGGAAAATTTTTCAAAGTCATACCAAATCCAGAATCAGATCCGGATCGAAATAATTTCAATACCTTGTGTTGACATCATCATACAGAAGCTGTATACCAAGTTTGAAGTCAATCAGAACTGAAGTTTGGGAGAAAAAGACGATTGAGATGTTTTCGCCATAAGAGCCCATGTTAAATTTTCCGTAAGTTCCTGGATCCAGAAGAAGATCCTGATCAGCATGTGGACATTGTTTTGGTCATCTCCCCATCAGGGCTGGACTGTAGAAATTTACACTGGATATCATTGATATTTACTGAGTTATTGCATCCATCCACTTCCTATCGCTTATAATGGGGACATTTTTCAAAGTGGCACCAAATCCAGAATCAGATCCAGATCCAAATAATTTCACTAGCTTTTGTTGACATCATCCTAAAGAAGCTGTATACCAAGTTGGAAGTCAATCGGAATTGTGGTTTCGGAGAAGAAGACAATTGAAATTTTTGTAACGGACGACAGACGACGACGACAATAGCTTACAGCCTGTCAGCCGGTAAGCTAAAAAAAGAAGACAGAGTTAGTTCTGAGTTATCGTGGAAACGCTGTGGATCAACACAGCAGCAGAGGAAGCCGTCTCCACTTCATTCTAATGTAACAAAAACACAAAGATTATCGTTTGTCGTGTGAATTATGTTCTTCTTCTGTTATTAGGTCCTGGACACTAGACCTTAAAGGGGGTAGAAAGAGGTTTAAGAAGGACGCAGCTCTGACCTTTGGCTTCTGACCGTGTTTATGAGTTTTGGGATTCCTGTCTGCAGACCTCCCCTGAACTCATAACTTCACAGAAGTCCACCAGGCGCACACACACACACCCAGACGACGGCAGCAGCCTGCTTATCTGATGCAGCCAAGCACAGGGTCATGGAGATAAAGGCACAGCTGAAGATTAGCAGAGTGCATGTCCAAGTGTATGTGTGTGTGTTGTCTGTCAGATGTCAGCTGTGTGGGACCAGTTAGTGTTGTTACACAGTGGTGGGTGAGCCATATACTGAGAAGACAGTGACATCTGCTGGCTGAATGTGTTACTGCCCAAGGTAAGAGATTAGTTTTACTGCTGCTATTTGTGAATAACTTAGTGTTTTTCAACCTTGGGGTCGGGACCCCACATGGGGTCGCCTGGAATTCAAATGGGGTTGTCTGAAATTTCTAGTAATTGATAAAAATAAAAAATGTACTAATAAAAATATATGGTGAATTGAGAGAGACAATCCCAATACATAACAGACATGACAAACTGTGAAGCTGAAACTGAAGCACTGTGGTTCTGTTTATCTTTATATGTTCATTGTGGTCAGTTTCAGATGCTGCAGCTCTTTCATAATTCATAGTTTGAGTTCTTGTTTGTTCAGTATTAATTGTCAGCCTTGTAAATCCAAGCTGGACTGACTGTACATATCCTGACCAAGGAAAATAAAATTCTCATTTTGTGCAGTAATCTACACCTGGCTTTTCTGCCTCCGTCCATAATAATATACATTATATAGACTAAATGTCATCTAAAATTAATGTTTATGTGCAAACTATTATATGATCAAAAACAAATTATTTTAGAAAAAAAAAAAAGTCTCCGTTTTTAATGTCTGGGGTCGTAAGAAATTTGTGATGTTAAAATGGGGTCAGGTATTCATTAATAGGTCTTATGTATGTTATTGTATTTTTTTGTAGTTTTATTTGTTTTGTTTTCTCTTTCTTCTGCCCAGTTTACTCAGTTCTGGTTGTAGTTACTGTTACCATTATAATTATCACCATGATTGTTACTGTTTGTATTGTTGATACTTCCTTGTGAGGGTCTTCGCCACCTTCTTCTCTCTTGCTCTCTCCCCTTCACCCCCCCCCCCCCCCCCCCCCGCCCCCCATGTCAGGTCCGGCATCGAAATGTGGTTCAACAAAACGCATAATAAACACAGTAGAATATCAAGGGGAGCTTCATATACTTTATGAGGTTCCCCTTGGCAAAGCAAATTTGTTCAGCACCAAAAGGCAGCCAGACTACCATTCTGCTGTTAGGATGCTGGACAAGACAAGTAGGAAAGAAAAAAAAAGTAAAAAAAGAAAAAAAAAAAAAAAAATGGGGTCATGAGCCAAAAAAGGTTGGGAACCACTGGACTAACTACTTTAATTTCCTTTAACAGACTGTAAAACAATTTGACATTCATATCATATCTAAAATGCTCAAGTTATTGTTTTCAACACTAAATCATGATATTTACAGGTTAAACTGGATAAGCAGTGGAAGGAGTCTTTAATTTTTTTTAACCCTCAAAAACAGCCTATAGTGACCGAAAGCATCCACTGATCTGAAATGTTTAATAACTTTAGAACCACTAATCCTATCAATAAATTTTTACATATTCTGTATAATTCTGATAAAATACAGTTTGTCATCAGATATGACGAGTCATGGTTACTTTACTTTATTTATACCCGTAGGTAGAGGCAGAGGATCCGTAGTGAAGTGGAAGTGGCAACATCATCATCTTCACCATTAAAACATGTAGTTCAATAAATGATGGTGGTTGTAGAAGCTTGTTTTTACGCAGGTTTAATTACAGATTCATTTTTTTTTCTCCTCAGTTTTCTGTGTTTTAATATAACCTTTGAATTTACTCTGAGCTGTCACAAATATCTACATGATCAGATCAGTAAATTAAACCAAAAAAGACCTGATCTTCACTGAAAAATGCAGAGGATAATATTGTAAAAGAAAAAAAAATGAAAAACTAGAAAAGTGCTCTGGGAACGCAGACCTCTGCCAAGGCCAACCCCCCGCACACACATCACCACCAAAGTTTTATCATTTTTTCCTTGTGCCAGTATCAACATTTCCTGAAATTGTCATGAAAATCCATCCATTACTTTTTGAGTTATCTTGCTAACAGACAGACAGACAAACAAACCCTGATGAAAATATGACCTCCGCCGCTCGTTGGTGGAGGTAAAAAATACCACACTGATCATGTAGAGGGATTCAAAACTCTTACATCAAATATGATACGTTTGGTGTTACAGGGTTCAAATACACATTGTCTAGACCCCAACAATTTCAATAATCTCCACCCCATATCCAACCTGCCTTTCATTTCCAAAATTGTTGACAAAATAGTCGCCACTCAACTCCACACACACTTAATGACCAATAGTCTCTATGAGCCCTTCCAGTCCGGTTTCCACCCACACCACAGCAGAGAAACCGCCCTTCTAAAAATCACTAATGATCTCCTCCTTGCAGCTGACTCTGGTTCACTATCCATCCTGATTCTTCTCGATTTGAGTGCAGCCTCCAACACCATCTCACACTCCATCCTCCTCAGTAGACTATCATCTATTGGCCTCACTCATATCCCCCTCCGCTGGTTTCACTCTTATCTGTCAGGCCACACTCAGTTCGTTTAGCTCAAATCTTTCAGGTCAGATCCCTCCCCAGTTACCTCAGGTGTGCCCCAGGGCTCCGTCCTGGGGCCCCTTCTTTTCATCATTTATCTTCTCCCCCTCGGCAATATCTTCAGAAAATTTAACATCCAATTCCACTGCTTCGCGGATGACACCCAGCTCTACCTCACCACCAAACCTTGCTCCACACTCCCGCCCTCCTCCCTCACCTCCTGCTTCTCTGAAATTAAATCCTGGTTCACCTCCAACTTCTTGAAACTCAATAGTGACAAAACAGAAATTCTCCTCATTGGCACAAAATCCACTCTCTCCAAAACCAACACCTTTTCCCTCACTATCAACAGCTCCTCAGTCTCCCCCTCTCCTCAGGTTAAGAGTCTGGGTGTCATCCTCGATAGCCTACTATTTTTCAAATCCCACATCAATAATGTCACCCGGTCTGCATATTTCCACCTGCGCAACATCAACCGTCTCCACCCCTCCCTCACCCCCCATACCACCTCTACTCTTGTACACAGTCTCGTAACCTCCCGCCTTGACTACTATAACTCCCTCCTATTCGGTCTCCCCCAAAAGTCCCTCCATAAAAGCTGCAACTGGTCCACAACTCTGCCGCCCGCATCATCACCAAAACCCCCTCCTACCACCACATCACCCTCATCCTCCAGGAACTACACTGGCTCCCAAACAAACAGAGAATTGAATTCGAACTCCTCCTGTACACATTTAAATCCATTCACAGTCTTGCTCCTCAGTACCTGTCAGACCTCCTCCATGTCACCACTCCAGTCCGTTCCCTCAGGTCCTCCTCCTCTATCCACCTCACCGTGCCCCCTGTCCACCTCAGCACCATGGGAGGCCGAGCCTTCAGCCGCTCTGCTCCTCAGCTCTGGAACTCCCTCCCATCATCCATCCGTAACTGTGATTCTCTCCCCACATTCAAATCCAGACTCAAAACTCACCTTTTCAGAATAGCCTACCGCCCATAAGCTCTACTCTCCATCCTACAACTTCATTTCTTTATATAGTAATTATTTTTTTTAATCTGTTTATTTCTTTGTATTTTATGGATTGTTTGTTTTATCTTGTTGTACAGTGTCCTTGGGTGTCTTGAAAGGCGCTTATAAATAAAATTTATCATTATTATTATTATTATTATTATTATTATTATTATTATTATTAGTCAAGTGTATCTTAAACCCACAGACTGACATGCAGTAGTGGAAGAAGTATAAGTGTATATCAGCCAAAAGGCAAGTTAGTCATTGCACAGTAAAATGATCTGATGTTTTTGAATCCTACTTGTGATGCATTTATGTGTCTGTCGCATTTTATTGGTAAGTTCAAGTGCTTTATACAGCATTGGATAGTTTTACCTCCAGAATGATTGCATTACCTGAAAAAGTACCAAAGCTGTCTGACAAATGTTGTGGAGTAAAAGTACAATATTTGCCTTTGAGATGTAGTGGAGTCCAAGTATTAGGCTCCAGAAAACACAAATACTCATGTGCATCCAAAAGCTTTTGAACTACACAGCCTGAGAAGCAACTTCCATTTGTGGATCAACCCTTATTTAACCACCTGCACTTTTTTAAGTAGGTTAGTGCAACCAGAAATAGCATTAAAGGCACTGATCTCTCTAGGAAATACTTTCTATGCAGCTTCATGGTGTGCAGTGAATGTCCATATATACATGCATAAGAGAGACAATATCAAGCATCATCTCAGTCACAGCGATTAAAAACAAGCCCCAGTCTTGATCAGTAAGTTAAAGTTGCTTTAATTTCTTTTTTAAAACATTTATTCCAGGCTGAATGATATCATTACCACAGTTTTGACATGTACATCATTAATATTTTAGTTAAACCATCGGAAAATAAAAACAGCCATAGAAAACATTGGTCATCTGTCACATCTGGACAAACAGGTGTATTTGAAGTCCTGTAAATCTCACACATACACACAAACAGGACAAACTTTTCAACGTGAGCGTGGCTCGATACTTTTCAATGACATTTTATGCCAAGTCCGTAAAATCCCAGAAAGCATTGCACAGGAGTTCAAATACAGCTTTGAGTCAGGTGTGCAGACTACACTGGAATAGTTTTATTAAAACATAGCAAGACAGAGAGTCATTCACCATTAATAAGAGAGGAAAAACGCTGCTCTCGCCTTAATTCTCCTACAAAACAGCTAGCTATAATTTTATCTTTAATTTTTACAAGACAGAGAAAAAAAAACATGTGATATGAAGAGTGTTGTAAGAGTTTAAAAACATTATGAAAGGCCATTTATCAGTGACTAGTCCCACAGATCTTAACATTGCTTGCATTGGTGCAAAAACACTGTAAAGTACAAGACCATAGGTAGCATTGTTACCATAACATGGACATTTCTTTCTAGTAAAATCACACATGTAAGATTGTCTCGCTAATACGAGAAGTGGTCATTGATTAAAAACAAGAAAAAGATTAAAATGCTGTACAGGAACTGTGCTTCGCATGTTAGAGCTCGCTCAACTAATTTTACTAGAAGCTCTTCTGAAATGTTATCACTACACACTACATCACCCATAATGCAAATGGTTCAAGTGTGATGCATGAAAATCAGCATGATGGGTGGGTGTGGGGTTACTACAGCTCTAGAGGGGGATGGAGATAGGGTCACTGCCCGATGTGTACCAGAAACCTGAAGTGAGTTACATGTGTGAAAATGCAGCTACTTCCTGTCACAAGTTTTTCTAAGCAAATCAGGACCGGGGGGGGCGGCGGTGTTCTGGGGCCGTGAATGTTTTCTCCAAATCCCTGAATCTGTTAGGTTTTCAAAAGGACTTGGAACGGGCAAACACATCCCAGAAACAGCCTTAAACTGAAATGGGAAGTAGTTTTGCATGAATAAAGCCAGTCAGGTTTCTAGTACAGATCGGGTGGTGAATGGGATAAAAGCAGAGGCTAAGACGCGTTTTCTACCAAACTGTGGCGTCTGCTGAATGTGTGTGCGCAGATGAAAACATGCTCGGCGTCTGTGTGGAGATGATGACTCAGGCTCGTTCGATCGGCCGCTTTGCTGACACACTGATCACTGTACTTACACACAGGAACATTGAGATAGAGTTATAGCCAATCACGCTGCAGTGATGTCACACACACAGGTTCACGACTACAGTTTATTTTTTGTTTTGTTTTTCTTTGTTTTGTTTTGTTTTTGTTTTTTTTTACACTGTACAAACTTCAACGCAGGAGAAAAACCACTGGCAGTGTCTCAGGCAGTGTGTTTTATTTCTCCATCTCACAATGTCAGCTTGAAAAGAATTTGTGCTTGTGGGTCAAAAAAAAAAAAAAAAAAAAAAAAAGAAAGTTAGAAAAAAAACATTTATGGCGGCTGAAGGTAGAGTTTCACACACCCTGACCTTGTGACCTCTTGAACACCTTTGACCCACTGTTAAAGGTATAGTTTGTAAGATAAAGATTCAGAAATTAATCCTCTTATCACCAGAGGGGGGCAGCATTTTACCAGAAGATTATGGTCTTGGCATTTATTATCAAACTGCCCCTTTCCTTTGCATCTGTCAGAGTACTGAAGCAACACTGCTTGACCTTGGCCTTCATTAATAATAATTATTTATGAAATTTTTTGGAAAATGCAGAGTTTCAGTAACAAATAGCGACAAGATTGAATCACTGATGTGCAAATTAGAATGTAATATCATCTACAGATTTTTCAAGCAGGGCTCAGCTACTTTGCATTGAAACATTTGGCAAAACTGGATGTTGTATGTTAAAATGAGATCATATTAGCATGCTACTGCTATTAGCACATATGTCAATGTAGTAACAGCTAATTTACCAATCACAGCCACATAATGACTCACTATGCAGGGCTGGATTATTTCTCTTAGTATATCCACGACACCATCGGTGCTATTTCTTCTTTGTGTCATATTAAAATAAGAGTTGTCAGGACTCTACAGATGCAGGGATAAGCTGGTTAGCATGCTAACTGCTGAAGCTACAGGGTGGGGAAGCAAAATTTACAATGAACATTTAGTTGTTTTTTCTCAGCAGGCACTACATCAATTGTTTTGAAACCAAACATATATTGATGTCATAATCATACCTAACACTATTATCCATACCTTTTCAGAAACTTTTGCCCATATGAGTAATCAGGAAAGCAAACGTCAAAGAGTGTGTGATTTGCTGAATGCACTCGTCACACCAAAGGAGATTTCAAAAATAGTTGGAGTGTCCATAAAGACTGTTTATAATGGAAAGAAGAGAATGACTATGAGCAAAACTATTACGAGAAAGTCTGGAAGATACTATTAAAGAAGAATGGGAGAAGTTGTCACCCGAATATTTGAGGAACACTTGCGCAAGTTTCAGGAAGCGTGTGAAGGCAGTTATTGAGAAAGAAGGAGGACACATAGAATAAAAACATTTTCTATTATGTCAATTTTCTTGTGGCAAATAAATTCTCATGACTTTCAATAAACTAATTGGTCATACACTGTCTTTCAATCCCTGCCTCAAAATATTGTAAATTTTGCTTCCCCACCCTGTATCTATCCAATACAATGCCCATCCTCAACATCACATCCAAACTCTTATTCCTTTACACTCTGGTGTTAATTTAGGTTAATTTCTGACTGTTTCCAAAAACGTACTATTACAAATTGTACCTTTAAGGGGCAATCCGAGGTCAATAGCTGACAGAATAATAGCAAAGGAGGAAAAAACAACAGCATAAAAGAAGGAGAAACAATAATATAGTTTGTCACAGTATCACATCCCAAATGTCAGCTTATGTTACAACATAAAAAACACCCACTGTCCTTCATTTTCAAACACTTTTATGTTAACTTGTTTCAGGGACATAACTTTCAGGTTTCAGGATACATTTTCCATTCATTAATGATGGAAAGATGTGTTATTTACTGCGTTTTGAATTCCTGATCATATCCCTGAATGAAAACTAAATATTAAAGAAATAAAAACCTTTCCGTCGCTCCTCAGTCCTGATGGTCTTCGGGGACCTTGTGGCTAACATAGCACCAGGCATACGTGCTCCGTTTTCTGTCCACTGCTCTCCTTTTCAAGTGTCTTTCCCTTATTATTTACAGTTGGAGGGAAAACAGTCCGTGTGAGTTTATTTTTTTCCCTTTTTTGAGACATCTGGAGGCAGTAGGAGAAAAGGACAAATCAGGCATTCCTCTTTAGGTTTCAGAGTTTTTTGGCACATGTTGAGCCTTCTCATGTTCCTTGTCTCTTTGCTCCAGTTCCCACTTTCAAGAGTTATTCCACAACAGGATTTCCTGGCTCATATTAAAATGCATTAATCATGTGCACGTAAACAGATACGGAGAGACGTGGACGCACTTTTTTTTTTCCGAGCTCACGATTCAAGTTATAGGTTTTAGTTAAATAACGATGTTAAGATAAAGAGGATGTGGATGTAGTGTGCACCATCTAATCTAAACATGGCTTTCCGATTGACTGGCTTATTACTTATACCGACGAGTGCTTACTCAGACTACATTATTTGTGTGTCCGTGTGTTTGTATGAGAGTTACAGCAAAAGTTTCCATGACGCACACGCAGCACACTACATTACCAGTAATGATTCAACAGTCTACTTCATGATTTTAGAGTAAAGCACACGTTTACTATTTACAGCTCTGTACAGTGTGTGTGGATGTGTGTGTGTGTGTGTGTTGTGAGTCTGTGTGTGTGTATATCTGAATGTCAGTGTGGTGTAGCTGGGTGGAGTCTCCACTAGAGGGCAGTGTATAGATCCCAGTGGAGGAGGACGAGGAGGAGGATAGATCTGACGAGTAGAGGAGGAAACTGTGTCGAGGGAACCAAGGCGCTTTAGTTATTGTGCATTGTGGGTAATGTGAGCCGATCCATCACAGCGTGGGTGTGTGTTCACGGAGAAGAAGTTGTGGTTTTGCAGGAGGAGCGTCAGTTTCTGGATCGTTCTGGACAAGATGGAGATCAGAGAAGTGCAGTCCGTTTCTGAGGTGTTTGGTTGATGAGTTGTGGCCTGTTTTTGGTGAAGTGGTGACGTCTGAACTGGGTCTTGTTGGCTGTGAGAACTGGATTTGGGCAGTACTGAGGAGCAGGACCCTGGTCTCTAGTGGACTGAGGACTGTGGGCGGGCAGTGGGATGAGGTCGGCTAGCTGGGTCCAGTTGGTCGTTGGGAACGGAGCGTCGGTTCTGTTCCGGTCGGTTGGTGGCCAGGTACTTCGCTCTCATACTGGAGGTGTACTGAAGAGAGGGAGGACGGGGGTGAGGGTGGGGGGGGAGGTGGAGGTGCAGATGGGTGGGAGAACAGACAGATATGTTGGGAAAGGAGACAACCAGAGGGAGAAACATAGTGAAGTTAGAGGGAAAGATAGAAACAGAGACAAGAAAAAAAGAAGAGAATATTGGATTATCATCAGATCTTACAATAAAGAATAATAGATAGATAGATAGATAGATAGATAGATAGATAGATAGATAGATAGATAGATAGATAGATAGATAGATAGATAGATAGATAGATAGATAGATAGATAGATAATACATCATCATGTTACTTCAGGAAAATCATTGTGATTGAAACTTTTACAATTCAATAAAAAAGACTAAATACTTGTTTCCGTCTTCTCGCATAAAAACACTAATTCCTTTCTGTAATGATATAATGGAGTATTTGATGCTAGGTAAGATCACTTTTACCTGTTAAATTAAACTCCTGTTGGTAAATTTGTTTTGGGTTTTTATAGCCAACTTCAGTTAATAACCACAAAAACAGTCAGTGGCATTCTCTACATAACCACCCAAAATGCGCAAGTTAAATGTAGTTTAGCTAGTTATTTTTAAACAAGTTTAACTCAATTACCCCGGTGGGTTTTGTGATTTTTAACACTCGCACAATGTTGACATTTTGTTTCTGTTTTTATATTTTAACTTGTTTTATTTATGGGTCAAAACACGGTATTTGAAATCTCTCTGACGGGACATTTTAGAGACAATTGGACAGATTAGTGTTGCTAAATGACCCAAATTTTTTACTTTTAAATTCATTTTTGCTTTAGTTGGACCATAAGGGATTATCCAAAACAAGGAGCTACTTTATTTTGAAATAAATATTGGAATGGTAATCAATTAAAGTTCGCTCTCTGACGGGACATTACTGTGTTTTGACCCTTGTCTATTTTTATTTGATTTTAATGTTTTTTTTTTAATGCTTTTACTAATTTTTATTGTGCTTTTAGTCATCTGTACAGCACTTTGGTCCACTGTGGTTGTTTTAAAGTGCTGTATAAATAAAGTTGGACTGGATTACAATCAGTTAATTATATATACTGTAACAATGTCTGAATCAACCCACAAAACCCACACAGATTATGTTAACTACTTTGTAATTTTGTACAGAACTAATGTCTGGCTATTTTTCACATTATGTATTTATGTTGAGTTGCTGCTGACTCCCTATAGGTGCAGTTGGAAGCTAAGGTGAGCCTTAAAGGTTCAATATGTCAGATTCACTCTTGCACTTAGGCACAGTTTGTGTTCGTTTATGTCGTCCAGGTCATCGGTTCACATTAGCTGAAAGTGTACAAGCTATGCATTAGTTTAGAAAAGTCTCCAAAAGACTCCAACACAAACTTCACATGAGCATGAAAAAATCTGACATGTTCTCACTGGAGTAAACTTAACTAAGAATAGTGTTTATAGTTGTTCATATGATGTAAATTTACTTAAAGTCTCGTCCTATATCGAGAACTGAAGTACTGCGACTTCCAGTGAGAGAAATAAATAATTCTTTCATCCTGGTTGAATAGTGCCACCGTTTACACATATGTTTGTAATTTTAAGAGATAATTTTATACGTCATCAAACTCATGCTTTGTGGTAGAGATAATAAAGAAACATATAGTTTTGTGTTAAAGAGAACCTAGATTTAGTCTCTTGTTGCAAGTGATACACGTCACCAACACCTAAATGGCAGTTGACTGAGCACATTTTAATATAATCTCAGAGTGACGTGAAAAAGTATCATTAAGAGGTCAAATTCACTACAGTCTGGTCATGTTGAAGTTGCAGAGAAAGCTTCAGTGAATCTGAACAGAATATGGAGAGACAATTACAATGACGTCACCTCTGTTCCTTTCAGGTGTGTGCTTCATATTTATGTTCTTCCACAGTCTGAAATTCAACAGTTTTACAACAAACTGTGACTTTTTTAAACTTGTAAAATTATAATTGAAATTCACAAACATCTTATGTGTAAATGATGTTATGATTCAATCAGCATCAAAAAATATTTTCTTTCTTACCATTGAATGTAATGCAGTTATTTTCCAAAACAATGTCCCATGTGGCACAACTGGAAGAGGCGGGACTTTGGCTCTCTATAACAATTAGGACTGATAAATAAACATGAGTACATTTATTACCCCATCCCCTGTAGGGAAGGCAAGGGGTATTGTTTTTGGTTCGGTTTGTTTGTTTGTTAACACTCTAGCGGCAAAATTATTGGTTGAATTCACACCAACTTGGGTTTATACATTGCCAGTGACCTGGAATAGATGTGGTTATATTTTGGGAATAGTAGGTCAAAGTTCAAATTTTTAAATGAATTTTTAAAATCTTTTTTTCTCCCATTTACTTACAATGGGTGAAATTTCAGATGTCTATAAAAACATCAATTTTATTTCAATTTACTTCAAACTTGGCACATATATAGAGGCAGTGGATATGCTGACATCAGCACACACATAGACATCATGACGTCAGCTGGATCAATGCCAAAATAAGCTACAATATGTGTGAGGGGCGGGGTTTGTTGTGCCTGGCACCACTTGTTTAATAATAAATTAGATTTTGCTAGTCCTTCATATGGGTTATAAATGTACTTAAATTAAAGTGTCTTGTGTAAAGTGTTCTGTAGACCTGAAATAATTCATCAACTCGAATCAATTTAAAAAATGATTCCCTATTGAAGCTTTGTTTCCTTAATTTTGTTGTCGCTAAACATTGGTTCCACTGTTGTGTTTCACACAGACACTTATTGTGACGTACATGTCTCCGGGATCACCACAAATTGTACTTTAGTTCCACCTTAAGTTGTTAGTAAGTTAGTGTATTAAAGACTGCAGTGCACGCATTGTCTGTAGATGTCATTTGAGTTGTTTGTTGTTTATATCTAGATATTTTTATACTTATATACGGTTCTTACTGTTGTTACATATTTTTTATATATATCCTTTTACTTTTATACTTTTTGTGGTTGTTGTTTCAGCTGGTTCTGGAATAGTCATTTTCACATTTTTGATATTTTTTTTCCCTCCTATTCAAATACTCGAATTGAATCGATAGATTAATCGATTACCATAATAATCCATAGCTGCAGCTCTAGTGTTATGTGTACTTTGGTTCTGGTTTCCATAACATACATGTACAACAGGATGAGCTCCACTCTGTGGTCTTCACTGACTTCTAACCTAACATTAACTTCATTGATCAGTTACAATGATGGTCCTGGTGTGACATAATGATGATATAGAAACAACACCAACATGCAATATCAGATAGCGCAGATAAAACAGATAGGATGTAAAATACTTTCACCAGTCATTTGGACAGCCAGGGTTTTCATTACAACAGTCATTCATTATTATAACAGCTGATTAGGTCTGGATTGTGTTATTGTAAATTAGCACATGTGGTTCATTTTGCCAGTGGTTTGAAGTTAGTGCTCTAGTTCTGATGTAGTAGGTTAGCCTGGTATGAGTTAGTGGTCTAACTAGTTACAGTTGGAGGTTTCTTGTTGTTTCCAGTCGTGGCAGAGGCTGATGACAGACGAGCGCTCAGGCCCCGGGCAGCGGCTTCACATCGACAGCCCCCACCCCGCCTAAAAAATGAAGCACCGGGGCCACGTTGGTGACTGCTACAGTTCAACAGTGGAGGTGGGAAATGTGCTCCGGTGACTGTTTAATGGTGAAGGGCGGGGGGTGGGGGGCACAGAAACAGAGAACACATACACCTCGACCAGATAATGCACACATAGACACACTGTGGGAACAGGGGGAGGGGGAGCAGGAACTTTAGAGGCTTGGGCTCGAGTCTTTGTCAGGGGCATAACTCCAAAAACACTGCATTTGAATGCAGGATATGGTCACGGAGCAAGGAATGCATCCCAAAAAGTGTAATTTTACTGGTTTCTGTTGAGTACACCTCATCAGTCATCACTATCGTAGCCCCACAAACTGCACGTTACAATATTTACAACTATGAACTCTGCAGCACCTTGTGAAAGTCACAATCTGTTTTCATTTAACCCTTGTGCCTCACATTAAAACAGTTCCTTGTGGTTTAGAGGATAAAATTAATATTCTTACTAATTTCACTGAGTTAAACATTTTAACCACTTTCAATTCTGATCAGAATTACCAAAATATGTGTTGATTTTTTTTCTATAATTTTAACCCATCAACTGCTGAGAAAAAATGTATTATTGTCCATATAACAAATACGAGGGAAAATGGACTATTAATGTCAGAGATGCATCATTTATATTTAACACTGTTTTTAATGTATTTTTATGCAGTGTAAGTAAATAAATATAAACTGTCCCTTTCCTTTTACTGCAAAAGAAATATAATATTTAAACATTAGTTTCCACTTGTACTGAACATATCTTTCAACCAACATCAGTCCTGGTCATGACATTTTCAGTTATTTTCAGAATTGTAATCACCTAAACGCCAGGTAGTTTCTCTAAATTGATGAAAAACAATTTTTCAAACTTCACACGTAAACGACCTCATACACACATCACTCTTGGACCGTCAGATGAACACACACACATCATTTTAGTTGCATACACTCATCTGCAGAGGAACAGAGTGCGTATTTACCTCATAGGGCGCACATGAGTTTATTATGAAGGAAAGTAATCCAAAATTCAATTTTTAATACAGCCCCTAATATACATAATAGAATACAGGGTTTTATGTTGTTATGGGATTAGATATGTGCAGTTTTAATGGGCTGATTTAAGAAGCTGAGTATAGGCTGAGTTTATTATAGACTTATTACAGGAGCTGAGGTTGAACTTCGAACATTCAAAACATTTACAGCCCTTTAACATCCACCTTTTTAAGGCACTTTCACTTAGAGTTAATGTTAGGCTTAGAACTAAACAACTGTAAGGACAAAGTGCATGTATAAGACTGTGTTCTGGTCTGTGTTTGTGGAACAGGACGCTAAAACAGAACTTCAACAGTTCATTCATGTGCAAATCTAATTCTAAACCGCTCACCAGTGATCAAATTGAATAAAAGATTAAGAAAATGCATTTTATATACAAACACACAATCAAAACAGAAAAAAATCTGGATTAAAAAGCCAAAAAATGTCCCTAGTGAGGCATAAGGGTTAAAACAATCAGAGCGATTCAGTCACCTGCAACACAGGCAGCGTTCTGTTTTCTACTGCAGACAAACCTGCTCCTGTCGTTAACGTCTAAACACTCCGAGTGTTCTGTCATTGCTGTCTCTGTGCTGGTCAGCAGCAGATATATGTTGTTTCATGGTCTGCAAATAGTCATCACATGGCACTGGCGGCCACAGTGAAGCCACTTTTTACATCAGAAATAGAGGACAACTCTGTGTCTAACATGTATTAGACCGACCCAGCGTTCCTCTAAAGAATCCTGATAGAAACCAGGAACATAGCATGTATTTGCCTCTTTTGATGCAAATCCCACTAACAACCAACTTCTTTTTAAAACCTACAGTTTTCCCAGGCTGCCAAAATGACCTTAAAGAAGTGACAGGGTCTTATTTGAGCACAGAGGACACTTGCATTGGTGTAGGGATCGGACACTTCCTTCCAATATCCACACTAGCTTGGTGTTAACATCAAAAAGAATAATTCATCAGTGCTTCTTTACATTTTGAATAAGATATTTGCATCACTGTGGGTTCATCAGTTTTCAATATTTCCCAGCAGTCCTGTGGGTATTGGAAGATAGTGGAGGGAGAGTGTGATCTAGAAAGTGTGCACTTACAGAGGGTGGAGGGGACTCCCTGCCAATCAGGGGGGTGTTCTCACACCGAGGGTTCTGAAAGTTTGCGTTCTGGCTCCTGCATTATAGAATAAGAGGTTACTGCATGTGGTCACCCTGCCACTGGTTCTGCTGATCTCAGGTCTGGCCTTAATCATATTATAATTACTCTCTGACAATAGCCTGAGAATCACAAATGATGGACTGAGACTCGGTGTGATGTATCCAGGAGTTAAAGGCCACTGCATCCATCTAAAACTAGGGAAGACTGTTTAATAATGCAAGGAATTCAACATTTAGTCTTACAAATGGTCTATGTGTTTTTAAAAGTAACTCCTATTGTGACATTTTCAGCATTTAACTATCATGTGTTATTAAATATTTTCTTATTTAGCTTCAAGTGTCCCAAGTCATTTAAAGCCAGTTCCTTGGCTTCCAGTATTTTTATCTAAAGTTATCTAATATAAAGAGGGTCTGAATTTAACAAGTAAATTATCCTACAGAGAAAATAACTGCTGTCAGTTTGGAAGAATAGCAGGCAACTTCTAAACAAAATACAGCTCAAAACAATTAACAGATTTCTTTCACTCACAGAACTAATCCATGGTTTTGCATGTTTTGGTCCATTTCCATAGAAACAGTGCATAATTATGGTTAGGGCTACTTTAAATCCTGAACACCTACTGTCAGATAGATGACAGCTGCTTAAGACTGACACTGTAAACCATAACTATATGTATTATTATACATATATTTTCTCAAGTATGGTACACGTGTGAGAGGACTACTCTAAAAAATAATTTGCTATTGATTCATTCAAAGAAGATCCAACAGCTGACAGAACTCGCTGCTAAAAAAGCATTGTTTTCACAAGCAATGCTGTCGTTGTGAATCAGAAACACTAAGTAACAACGAAAAGGAAAATGATCATTATAACTGAGATCTTTGGCAGCTGATTGACTATGATAAATGATACATTCACTCAGTTTGACTCAGTCAAGTCTTCTCGTTGCACTGAATGAGAACCTTCAATGAACCCTGTAGCGCCGCATTATGTAATAATGGTGCAATATGTAATAATGTAAGAATTTTTCACCTCATTATGTAATAACACTGCATTTTGCAATAAAACTCTTGCACGCATTTTGTAATAAACTTTGCAGCATTTTGTCAGTCATACTTAATTAGTGCAACTTTTGACTCTAGTTTGCAAACACATTTTCCATTATAATGACTACAGTTACATTTGATTTAGGTTTGACCAATGAAACATCCTACTTGTTTTTTTTGTTTGTTTGTTTGTTTTTTTTAAAATTAATTCTAATTAAGCTGATATGCTTAATGTTGTTCTGCTGGTATGATGTTTTTTCCAACTAAGGCATCAATTTCAATGGTTTATTACATAATGCACCAAATAATTATATTTTCTTTTAAAAAATGAGTGATACACCCACATTTTGTAATAACTGTTGCAATATGTAATAAGTTATAACAAAAAGGGGCAAAGTTCATTACCAGATGTGTTCAAGAATTTTATAAAAATGCAGTGTTATTACAAAATGCAGTGAAAAATTATTACATATTGCACCGTTATTACATAATGCAGCGCTACAAACCCTAACCCTAACTTGACAGGTTATATGGATATAACACAGCATTTTAACATCCACTGTTTTCATGAATGTTATGCTTAGGATTAGAGTTAGACTTGTAACAGGAAAAATGGAACACCAAAATGCACGTATAGTTATTTCATTTGAGAGGAAACATCTAGTTTCTGTGTTTAACATAGAACACAATCTGAGCGACATGACTTGAAGTATAGTCAGATGGAATACTAACCCTAAACATGCTGTTGGGTGTTCAGAGATGAAATTAGACTTCTGCACCCTTTCAGCTCTGTTTTCAAGCTTCAGTCAGATTTAGTCTGTGGTGGGTAATTGAAGGGTGACAGATTCTGGGGTTTATTCCAAATGCAGCAGCTCCACGACTAAACATATCTTCAATTTTCTGTAACAGTATAAAAAAGTATTGCGCTGTGTATCTTTATAGCTGCACAAGGAAAGGTGTATTTTCAAACCCTGGTGTTTTTTTTTCATGATTTCAAGGCAAGACGACTTAACTGAATCAAACTGAATCAACTAACAGTTTTTTTTACAGTGTTACATTGGTCTTGTATGCAGATTTGACCCAGGGTTTCTGCTCTTCACAGAAAAACATTACTTTTAGGTGACTACCAGGAATGTACTGATCGTGAAAGTCCAATACTGATGTGTAAAATAACAATTTGGACAATACCCAATATCAATCTGAGATCAATGTTTTTTTTGTTTGTTTGTTAGTTTTTTTTAGATCTCACCAGTTTACCAACCACGAGCAGGTGAATTAGTGTCTACGCTGACTTATCAGCAGAGACGTATATGGTTCACCATGGGACACTGGACATTCAAGACACTAAGAACTATATGGTAGCATGTTACGCTGGTCTTAGTGAAACAGAACTAAATAGAGAATCTGAGCGGTCACATCATCAGGAAATGAGCTCATATGAAAACAGGTAAACACCGATCACTACCATGGCTGAATGTCACATGATTTACTGATGAATCAATAGCCAAAAAGGCGCATGTCAACTGATAATGATACTCAGATGACAGATCGGTACAATCCTAGTAATGACCTTGTTCAACTAAATATTCATATATTTACTAAAACTGGGAATTAGATTATTTGAAAGGTGGAAATACTTGGATTCTTTGGAATACAGTAAATACATGATTTGTGATTGGCCCAAAACTTGCAAAACATGGACACTTATAGCTTTATGAAACTAACCTTCAGGATAAAGGCACTGTTGGTTTGTCTTTTTCTATCATCAGGGTTTCACTTAAATACAGCAAACAACATATTGTGCTTAATCATCGGTTCATATCTAAAACAGTGGCAAGCAGTGGCAGGCTGGAAATGTAAATATTCTTCCTCTGTGTAAAACTGTAATAAATAGATAGCAAGCACGGTGATAATTACTAACTTATGCTATAGTGAGTGCAGCCCTGAATCTCCTTTTGTTTGCTAACATTGAAACAGGCAGGCTGGCCGACACAGCAGGGAGCTGTTTCTGCTTCAGAGGGAAAAGCTAGTGAATGGATCTAAACTCACTAAAGTGACAATTACTGCTGACAGTGTGTCACAGTGTGAACTATACATTGCATTGAACTAGTTATTCTAAGCTGACGAGTCGCAGGCAGTGAGTGTGGCTATGTCTCTAGTCTTGGGGGGCAAGCACCATCTACCTACGCCAGGCAGTGTATAGATCCTGCTAGCCTCTAGCCAGCGATGGGTGCTAACTCACATGTATTCAGTGACGGGGGCATTGCTGACAGTGTGGGCTGTAGCGGGCAGGCTAGCTTCACTACCGTAGCTGGAGCCACAGCTGTAGAGACTGGGCATGTGAACGCGGTACAGGTTATCGTGCACGCCGCCCCTTGAGGCACCCGACTCGTCCTCTCCGTCTTCCTCATCCGTCCTTCAATTGGTCAGGGTAAGGGCAGGGCACGAGAGGGCATGATGGGTAGGAGGAGGGAAGAAGGCAGAGGGGAGGGAGATCCGAGAGAGACAACAGAGTGTAAACAAGTGGTTTAAGAGGAAGTTAGGAGAGGGGGAGGTTTACTGTGTGGAGTCCTCTGATACAACAGACTGGGTCAGGCCAGGCCTCCAGCCCCAAAGCAGCTGAACAGAAAAAAACAATATGGGTAGCATTCAACTACAACACTACAAGTACAGCTGGGTCTCTAGTACAACTGCACAACCCCATTCCCCAGCAAAGCACACCCCTAAAGCTATGTTTCTGTGTACAAATACATATTATTGAACCGTATAACACTCAGTACTACTCCCTGAATCCCCTTCATAAGTGAAAAACATGCAGTCATTGTCTTCATGCAGTCATCTTCTCTTAACATACAATATTTACTCCAGGGAATCACTACCTGTTTCAAGTGGTCCAAGCAGCACTGAGAGTTTTGTTTTGGGGTTTGTTTGTTTGTTTGTTTGTTTTATTCTTTTATTTCATGCATCTCTGAGTGCTCCATGAAAATTAAAGCAAAAACATCAGGAAAAAAGGAGATAATATGGCTGGTTTGGGCAAACCATTTTCAGACAAAAAATGGTCAAAAATGTAAAACGGCCAGCAACGCAACAGAATGAGGCATTAAATAAGATATGTGCTGATTTGGAAGTTTGATCTCTGGCTACAGAAATGTACTGGCTTCATGATGCCTATTGGAATAAGCCACTCAAGACAGTTTCACACCTAACATGTTTGGTCTGGAATTTTTGGATTTTTCAGAGTTTTGAAACCTCACCTGAACTGAATGGCCAAACGTTGGTCTAAAGTCAAACAGATCAAAATAAGTAATGGTTGGGTTTGTTTTTTGGATGGTTCAGATGTCTGTACTAATCACAAGAAGTTACAGCAAGATGTTGCCAATCGTTAAGAAAAATATGGAAAAGAACCAACATATGAGCTGCTTTAAAAAACACAGGAAGAGGAAGATAATTTAAAAGAATTATGGTCACAGCAAAGTATGAAAAAGCCAATGTGAAAAAAGAGTAACATGAAAATGCTAAAACTTGAATACTGTGCTTCAAGTTGGTGCAGCTGATAGAAATATCACAATAATAGTAACATTAGCGGCAACAAAATGTATCTGTTGATCAACTAGAAAAGGCCACACTCTGAAGCCGGATCAACACCAAGATGAGACACAGCCCATGGGTGTGATGACAATAGGATGTAGGTATGTCATGCAAAGTTCTTTAGCCTCATAACATCCATCATTTTAATGGAACCGTTTTCACAGTTGGATCATCTGGTTTGTGTGATTAGCATGTGGCTAAAACAACTTCACCATGACTCAAATGTAACACTGACCCTTAAATAGGGCAAAAGTGGATGTTAATGAGCTCACAAGATTTGCAATGTCAAAAAAATGGATCAATTATATGAAATGTAACATAAACATGACTATTTCTTTAGACCTCAGTTTGGGTGTGAAACTGAAATCACAGCCTTAAATGACTATAAACCCTTTAGCTTTTTACTTGGCAAAATATTTACTTGTTGGTTATTAGTTATTATCAGGAAGTCGGTCCAGACATTCAGACCAAAACTGCAGGTGTGAATCCTCATCTGTGCATAAACTACATCAAACACATGAACCGTGGTTTGGATTTTCAGGTGAGGCCTTGAGTGAAAGTAGGTCTTGTAATCTTTTTTAGCCTGTGAAATATTACTTGTTGGTTGTTCATTCAAGGATGTAAAAAGGAGTGAGCTGTATGACATGTGTTTGAGAAAACCCTATGTGAATAGAGACAAGAGATAGAAAACAAGTTATTTCCCTGGCTGGACACCAGATGGAGGTGTTGCACTCCGACAGCCTTAATGCAGCTAAGCTAACAGATGCCAACCCAGAGCACTTACTGTTGTTTAATGCAGTTTCTCTAGGGTGAGGTTATGGATTGTTATTATTATATACTTGGCTATATAGCAGCATTGCTGGCAATCCACATCCACCAACAAGTGTCAAACACAAGTTCTATGGCACAGCCATTTTCATAATCAGAACCGCTCACCAGTGTGATCACTGCAATCATTTTACACACTAAGCACAACCCACCATGGGCTTGTTTAGTTGTTTGATTGGCTATTTGTATTAAATAGGCATTTTTATTGGACCATAGGGTCATTGAGTTTCCTCAGTATCCACCATCATTCGCTGAAGCCCAAGGCATTTCCAAATCAGGACAGGGAGAGAGGAAGGGAAGGAACAGAAGGACAAAGTGGGGCACAGAAAAAATAAAGTGGTGATATATAATCTAACACAAACACGGGTGCTCCAGGTCCACATTGGAAAAAGAAAATGAGAGATATGTACAAACACAAAAACAAACAATCAGCCAGACTGGCAGTGCTGACGGCAAACGGTGAAATAAAACGAAACTTGCAGAAAAAAGTGGATGGATGCAAAGATAGGCAGGAGGACAAACAGAAGGATACGACAGCCTGGGACGCAAATACATGTAAAGAATGACATGCATGGGCACCACGTAGATTCTGACTGGTTCTTTCCCCTGTTTTCAAGTCCGCAAAATTAACTATAGTCAGACAATTAAGATGTTAGAACTAGTAACATGTTAGCTGTTAGTGTACACATTGACTAGAGATGGATTTATGGATGTGAAGACTTGCAGTGTGTGTGTGTTACCTCTTGCCAGGCCAGGTATGTGGAACACTGCATACAATGGAGGAGAACATCAAGGCAGTGACAAAGGAGAAGAGAACCAGGTAGATGAGACCTTCCACTCCGTCATAACACAGACCCGTCAGAGCCTGAACGTAGTCCTGCACACAGGGCAGCAGAGACAGGAGGCCCAGGTCATTACAGGAGGAATGGAACAACTACTAAAAGTGTCGTGTTGCACCTTGATTCGGGGCAGACATAAATACAAATGATAGATTTACTACAACGAAGACACAGCATTAAGAAAAATACCAATAAAATATTAATACATACAAAGAATAAACAGGACTATGCTCATTAAAGTCTGAGCGGTTTAAACATTATCTGTCGGTGATGTAAACCAAATACACAACACTGACTGGAATAAATAAATAATATCACAGCAGCAGCAGATAAAGGTACAGACAGATGGAAAACAGAAAACCCAGTCTAAGGCTGTGTCACTAAATGTCTTCAGGGGGTCAGAGTTCAGGTTTGTGATGACACTGGGGTAAAAGCTGCATCTGAACCTGGTGGTCCTGGTTCTGAGACTCATGAATCACCTTCCTGAAGGCAAAGATGAGAATAGTGTGTTGTAGAAGAGGGAGGGGTCTTTGTGGATATATCTGTTCCCTCTTCAGGCACCGTTTGTTGTAGACGACCTGGACATTGACCTGAATAATAACTTGATACGTTTAAGGGTACCAGCTAAATTATACTGGTATTACAGAGCGCAGATTCACACCAAATGAAACACTTGGTACCTGAGAGAACATCTAAGTGACAGTACAAATATAACGTACAAGTGAGAGGGGTGGGGGTGGGGGCGTTGTTTTATGCAGGAGGGTCTAAAATGTACCCCAACTAAGTGGCAAAAAATGTAGGTAGATGTTCAAATAGGTGAGAAAAACAGAAAAGAACCAACTGAGATTTTAGTGAACAATGCCTACTTGTATAGAATTGTAATAACTGCTGGCAAAAAGCCTGTGACCAGGCACTGGCTCCAACCTGAACCACCTAATCTGGAAAAATGGGTAGATTTTGTGAATGAAATTTACCAGATGGAAAGACTAACCCTCTCTCTTCGATTACAAATGAACAAATTTTCAAATCTATGGTCAAAGTGGATATTTTTTGTTTACACTTACCAAACACAATCTGTTGGAACCCTAAAAGTACAAGAAATGACAATATAATGACAATGGATCTGGAATTGTCTTGTTTTTTGTGTATTTAATTAATTCTACTTTTTATATTTTATTTATTTTTTGTTTTTTTCTTTAGAGAGAGGAGGTCAAAGTCTCTTGGTCTTTCGTATGTGTTTTCTTTATGTGACAATGCATCCATTGTTCACTGTTCAATTGTTTTGTTTATTAACAAAAAGAAAAAAGAAAAACTGAAATGTTGAGAATGGAAAGATTGGTCATTGGTCACATACTTGTTACGTGACCACAATGTAATTTAAATGTATGTTGAACTTTTCTCAATATTTCTAAATAAAAATCTGAAAAAAAACAAACAAACAAAAAAACAGAAAAGAACCAAAGGAGTTAAGGTATAAAAACTATGCTGAGAGTTTGTACTGTTTGTGTCCTCTGTTGTTTATGCTGGAGTGTGATGCATAAAGAGATGGGGACTTCATGATGCATTCAAGTACACTTCGTAAACTCTGCAGTCAACATGATCCAACAAAGCACATGATAAGGGGAGTTTGTCCTCAGAGATTTATGGTTGGAAGTCTTTTGTCAGGCTGTTGGAAGATGGTTAATTTATCCCAAAACGTGATTTTTTCCCCCTAAAACTTAAAGTATTTAGAAACAGAAACCTAAAAGTCTAAAAGTCAGACTTCCTCTTAGGATGCAAACTAGCCTCTTGCATGAAAATAGCATTTATTGGGTGTTCCATCTGTGGACATTTTTGCTTTATTTATTTATGTATTTACACTGTACCATATACATTATACAAACAGTAGTGGTGCATTTGTGATAAATAGAAATGTAATGATTACCGGTATAATGATAAACCGCAGCAAAATTCCCAATGGTTAGTATTCCCGTTTAAATTCTAATTATCGTTAAAACTGTGATTAATTACCGCACTTTGAAAACTCATGGAGATACTGCTAATTTCCTTTAGAAGCGGCGACACTTCAGGTGCATATGTGCAGTTTACAGTGTTTGGCCTGTGAAAGCATGGCTGAAGACACCTGCACGGACAGCGTGGATAAGTAGACTCCCACACGGACCCGGTACAAGCGCACCTCCATCCCAAACATCTCTCTCTCTCTCTTTCTCTCTCTCTGTCTCTCTCTCTCATTGTGACATTGTGAATGATTTGATCTGGAAAATGGTCAAACAAGCTCCACTATGACCTGTCCAACTATTTTTTTTCCCACTCAGGAATCGATAGGAGAACTGATAAGGAATTGGATTGGTAAGCAGAATGGACAATGGCACTGATATTGATCATATCCAATCAATTCCCACCCCTGATGCAGATATCTCTTATGGCCATAAGGTGCCATCTTTAATGCACATTTAAATATTTGATGTTTACATGTTAATATTTTAATGTCTCTGCCCACAGAAAGTACATTGTGCATGTTATTTTATTTGTTTTGTTTTGGGGGGTTTTTTTCAAAATACAACTTGGTTAAATTATTTAACATTTTAGCAATAATTGCGATAATAATGATAACCGTGATAATTTTGGACACAGTAAACGTGATACGAATTTTTCATATCGTTACATCTCTAGTGATACTTTATATAATATTATATATTATATTGAGAATCACTCCTAAGTCAGTGAACTGTGCCAAGTATTGTTCCATTCTCCAAACCCACATGCTCTATTCCATCGAGGTCAAAAGTAAATGTTTCAGCAGATAATGAAACACATCCAGGGCATGACATGATGAAACCAGCATGAATTCAGTTTTGTTATTTTTTCTTGTTAACAATAAATAAAACAAAACAAAAAAATCATTTGCATTTGTTTTTGTCTGTCTGAAGCAGTCACACACTTTCAAACACAAGATTTTTCCACAAAAATTTCATGATAATATTTGTGTAAAGTTTAAGGGTGTCCCAAAACTTTTTTTTCACTTCTGTAGTTTCTATTCATACTATTTCTGTGTATTTCTGTGTATCCTAAACGATGGAATGATCTGCCTCTCCTTAACAGACAGGCCTCCTGTCTGTCTGTTTTTAAATCCCTTCTTGAAACCCATCTTTTCTCCTTGGCTTTTGAAACCATGTGAGATGTCGGAATGTATTATTTGTTATTCTACTGTTTTATTTGATATTGGTTCATTGGTTTTATTTTTTGTTGTTTTTAAATTGTACAGCTTTTTATGTTTTTTTAATCTATTGTTGTATTTTGATTTTTTATTTATTCTTCTGTATGGCACTTTGGTCCACTGTGGTTGCTTTAAAGTGCTTTACCAATAAAGTTGGATTGGATTCTTATACTTTTTTGGGAGTTAAGTTATATCAGGGTTATGGCCTAAATTCCCTTACACATGTTGCTCTTACCTTCTATTCTTTACTATTGCACTGCTCTTAGTGTGACTCTTACATCTGTTTCTTACTTTTACTTTTTCTGCAGTTATTTTTATAGTTTTTTACTGCAGTAGTGCAAAAAAAAAATCTAAACAATAGGATTTGTTGTTTTTATACTGAACAGAACATATACAAAACACACATACAACAAAACCAAAAAAAAAAAAGGTTTCTTACTTTTTTTAACCCTCCGGTATCCCGTCCAGCAAGGCCCTTACTAAGCACCAAGTGTGCCATTTTGGCACACTTGTGGAATAATGTCAAAAATTTTTTCATACAGTTTGTTTTTAATTCTTTTACACTTTTTTCTATTTCATCAACTTGAGCCGTAAATAAAAATACCAAATACTCAATAATTTTCACATTTTTTAACCCTTTAAATGCTGTGTTTGTAATGTAAACAAACCATTCTTTTGGATGCAAAAAACACAAAAAATTAATTTTTTTCAATATACTACATAAAAAGTGGATCACATATTATTTGATTTTTTCATCCTGGCATATGTCAATGATTAACTCCAACATTGGTTATTTGCATTATTATTTTTGGCGCTACGTCAAATGTTCAAAAATACTAGCACCTGTCCCCAAGTGTGCCAAAAATGCACACCTATAAATTAAATTATTAAATATTATATATTGATTTATTTTTCTGCTCTAATTTGATTTTATTTTTGTAAATCAAGGTCAGCCCTAATCATACATATCAAATGGAAGAAATAGTGCGTTTTAGGCACACTTGGGAGACAGATGCTAGTCTTGTAATTTTCTTTTGTTTACAATGTGCAAATTTTAGTTGGTGGCCAGAATTTAAAAGATCATGCAAAAATAAACAACTTTTGAATTCTAACTTTATTTAAATTGTGAAAAATAATATGAGGTTTTTTAACACGAAGTGCAAAGTGTGCCTAAAAGGCACACCCGGATACTGGAGGGTTAATGTAGAGATTGTGCTTTTTGTACTTTTGTGCTTTTAATATTCTTCTTGCTTTTGCTGCTGTCGTTGTTTTTTGCTGCATTGATATGATGTGACATTCTGACCCAACATGACCTGTGAATTTTTTCATCTACCACTCCCTGAATCAGAGGTTTGGATGACATTTTTGTTATTACAGAGAGAGATTACAGTAATAAAGGTACGACTGGAAGTACATGCATTCAAATGTGAACGGTACCAAACCCTATTGTTAGGAAAGTCTGGCATTTGAAGACTTGTTGTATTTAACACATACAAAGTGACTCACCATGTGTAGGCTGCGACAGTCAACTAGAGCCGTGAGCTGGTGAAGTCCAACCTCAGTGGAATTCAGCACATACTGGATTTGCTCGAGACTCCCCTGCACACATCAAGCAAAACGTTACACATGCGTGCACACATTTATATCCACACGACAAAATAAAACATGTGAGGACGCATTCATCTCGCTTCTACTGATGCGAATCCACTCACTCATCCCTGAAAATACAGACTCACACATCACTGCATTCTCACATAGCACACACACACAAACACACACCTTGGTGTTGGGTTCGTCACGTGTTGCTGATCTCAGTAGCTCTGCCACATCATCCTGCATCTCCACCAAGGCTTTGTGGCTCCCTGACAGCCTCTACAGAAGAGACACCATCATGAACAAATGGACATACGACTGTGGATGGACGATATTCTGATTATTCCATCACACTTTAACCTCCTAAGACCCAGCTATGGGTTTTCTGTCCACATTTGTGGAAAAGATGTTCACAACTTTATACAAAAAAAAAGAAAAGAAAACTGTCCACCACAAAGGACATTCCATAAAAATTTTAAAAACTGCATCTGAAAAAACTGTTGCATCTTGATGTTTCCAATATAGGCACTTATTTAATAAAAAACAAAAAAAGCTGGTACTTTGCTGACATTTCCTGGCTTTTAAGAGGTTAACCCAGTGTTTTTCAACCTTGGGGTTGGGACCCCATGTGGAATTCAAATGAGGTCGCCTGAAATTTCTAATAATTGATAGAAATAAAAATAAAACCTTACTAATTAAAAAATATGTGGTGAGTTGAGAGAGACAATCCCAATACATAAAGGACATGACAAACTGTGAAGCTGAAACTGAAGCACTGTGGTACTGTTTATCTTTAAATGTTCATTGTGGTCGGTTTCAGATGCTGTAGCTCTTTCATAATTCATAGTTTGAGTTATTGTTTGTTCAGCATTAATTGTCAGCCTTGTAAACACAAACTGGACTGACTGTACATATCCTGACCAAGGAAAATAAAATTCTCACTTTGTGCAGTAATCTACACCTGGCTTTTCTGTCTCTGTCCATAATAATATACATTATATAGCCTAAATTTTTGTCTAAAATTAACATTTATTTACAACATAGTATAGAAAACTATTACATGATCAAAATCAAATTAATTTTAGCAAAAAAAAAAAAAAAGTCTCTGTTTTGAATGTCTGGGGTCGCCAGAAATTTCTGATGTTAAAATGGGGTCATGAGCCAAAAAAGGATGGGAACCACTGCTTTAACCCTTAACCTCTGAAGATCCAGCTATGGTTTTTTTTGTTCATGTTTGTGGACAAGAGTTCCACACCTTTATCTTAAAAAAAACAAACAAACAAACAAAAAGCCACTGCAAAGGACATTCAGAGAAAAAAAAATGAAAATGTATCTGGAAAAATGCATCAGTGTCATGCTGTTTTCAGTCTAGACAATTTTTTCACTAAAAACAAATTCAGAAATATATATTCTCCTGTGTCTCAGGAGGTTAAAGACCTAAACAGTCTCCAGCAACCAAAAGCATCTACTGATCTAAAATGTGTAATAACCTCTAAACCACTAATCCTATCAATACTATTAAACATTTCAGATAAAATACAGTTTGTCATCATTTCATGGTCATCAAATATGACCCATTTGGACATTCAGAGGCTACGTAGTGAACATGGAAGCAATGTCATTGATTCATGCAGCTTGACCAGCCACTCTTTTTTATCTTCATTTAATAATATATTTTGATGAAATTTTTGCTTTTTACAGCTTTCTCTACTTTGATAAAATAACCTTTGGATTTACTCTGATCTACAAGGTAAAATACATTTCTTAAAATACATGTTTTGCACAGAAAAATGCACAATGCTGAGTATAATATCATAATAAACTGTGATAAGTCACTTAGAAAAGGTTAAATGTCTAAAAAAAATTGATTTGGAAAAAAAAATACACAAATAGTTGTAGATCTTAAAGAGTTATGGGTTAAATAAACTGTATTTAGAAGGAGCACTGTGGTTAAAATCATCAAGGACAAATCAATATTAACTCAATATTACCTGCTGGAAGGGGTTGTTTGGTCCAGAGCTGCATCTCAGGTAATATTGCAGAATATCTGTGAATATACCAACATACGTATGGAAATGCTCATAATATATTCATTACACATAAACATAAGGTCTCAGAAAAAATTATTAGACCATCAAATTCATCAAAAACAATGGTTATGCAATCAAGTACTGACACCTGTGTGTATCATGTGACTAAAACAAACAGAAAAAAAAACATGCAATGCCTTAAAGTACTGTTTTTGTCAGTACAATGCCATATAGCTACTGATGTAAGAACTTAGGGATGTAACAATATGAAAATTTCATATCATGGTTATTGTGACCAAAATTATCATGGTTATCATTATTATCACGGTATTGTTGAAATGTGGTCAAAATGTTCAAAAAGTACTAATACACACACTGAAATAATTAGAAAAAAAAAACAAAAACAAAAAAAAACAAATAAAATAATAGGCACAATGTACTTTCTGTTGCAGAAACATTCAAATATTAACATGTAAACATCAAAAATACAAATATGCATTAAAGATATGTATTTATGTGTATTTTTGCACATCTTTTGTCTACTTTAGTATGTTTTTAGTGTATTTTTGCATATTTTTTTGTGTACTTTAGTGTATTTTTAGTGTATTTTTGCATATTTTTTTTTATATACTTTAGTATATTTTTGCTTATTTTAGTATACTTTAGTATTTTTTTAGTGTATTTTTGCATATTTTTTTGTATACTTTAGTGTATTTTTGCATAGTTATTGTATACTTTTCTATGTTTTTAGTGTGTTTTTCCATATTTTTGGTATATTTTAGTGTATTTTTGCATATTTTTTGTGTAGTTTAGTATATTTTTAGTGTATTTTTGCATATTTTTGTATACTTGAGTGTATTTTTAGTGTAATGGTGTGAGAAACGTTTGTATTTGTCATTATTTCTAGTTTATTCTGTTCTTATTTGACTGATTCTGATCCACTTTAGCTCATACTGGTCTAAATGTGGAACCTGAACAAACATGAGTCTAAAACAATGAATGCCATGCCAAACATATAAATGTGCATTAAAGATGGCACCTTATCGCCATTGTTGGACCGTTTTCCATATCAAGTTTGTGTTCAAAGTGCGGTAATCAAACACGGTAATCATGATAATTAGAATTTAAACGGTAATACTAACCTTCAGGGATTTTATCGCGGTTCATCATTATACCGGTAATCGTTACATCCCTATTAGAACTGAAGTGATTTTGGTTATTATCAAGAAAACGATGGAAAATGGCTAGATATCAGCTCTGAAATTAAACTCTTATGAGCTTTTTTTGTTGTTATCATTAAATTTGTCCAAACAAATGTACCTTTAGTTGTACCAGGCATTAAAATGAACAAGAAATTGAAGAAAACAAGGAGTGGTCTAATTTTTTTTTTTTTTTCCCGCGACTGTATACAGGTTTAATAAAGAAAGGCAAACAGTGCATATAAAACAGCCCTGTATGTCTCTTTGGAGTCGTGTTTGCGGCGTTACTCAGTTGTGATTGTGTTCTACTTCTCAGTGTGTGTTACAGGGGAAACATCTGTGCTCTGCAGCAGAGAGATAGAGCGGAAACAACTGACAGACAACAGAACTCATTAGACGAGTGCAAAGAGAAAAGTGAGGGAGGGAGAGGAAGAAAGGGCGCAATTGAGAGGTAAAGAGGGATATAAAAGGATGAGGAGAGGCAGCAAATCAGATAATGATCCTCAGTGAAAAAGCAAAAATGTGGTCTGAATGTTCTTTTTTTTTTTTTTTTTTTTTTTTTTTTTTACATCTGGGATAGGCACATGGTTGCTGATGCATTGCAGTCAGTAGAGGGGGATAGTAAGAGCTTTTAGGCGCCAGAGTGTCAATCAAATGCAATCCCTTTGGATACACCGCCACACACACAAATACATACACTTGTATCTTAAAATAGAAGCATCATGTCGGGGTTAGATTCAGCTGTCAGGATGGAAACTGGAGTCTATTCTGGATATTTCTGTTTATTTGTCAACGTATGGGAACACCAGCTCATATTCTCTACTGTTTGCTTTTAATTTAATTTACTCTGAGCTGTGATGTCACCCATTAGTTTGTTGACTGATGTTTTCAAGTATGAAGTTTAATTTTGTGCTTTACTGAACCAGAAGAATAGACAAATCTTTTAATTTAATTATTTAATTGAAATGACTTGTTTATTACACCAGGATTGTTTAAGTTTAAAGAGTTAGCAAAATTAAGGACATTGTTGGTTGTGTTTAGAGCGAGAAATGGATTTTTGCCTGAGATTATGTGCTTTAGTATCACAAAATGAAAAACACAGAAGGAGGTTTAATTTTAAACAGCAAAGGGTAAGGAGTAATGCAAAAGCAGATGTGTATTCCTGTTGTGGGTGTCAGAATGTGGAGTTCTTTAGCAATGGAAGAGAAGAGGTGTACAAATATTTTTCAGTTTAAGAGGTTACAGGGGCGCTGCTACCAATTGTGGGCCCAGTGAAAGGTAAATGTTGTGCATGTAGGTGGGGCTGCGGTCCACACATACAGTCAGTTACGCTAGCATGAAACGAAACTGAAACTTAACATACTTTCAACGTCCGATCCCCGACTTCCATGCCTCTCTTATACACTGGATCTTACATGAAATTCTCACAACTTCTAGCCTGTATCCACTGAAGCCCCTCCACTGGTCTATGGCCCCCCCAAAAAAATGCTGAGCCCCATGAATTTGTCATGTTTACCCCCCTTATCAGCACCCCATAGAGGTTGTATAAGGAGAGAAAATAGAGAAACTTTATAAAAGCAGGTAATGAAATAGTTTTAGATTTTGGATTTTCATTGACTGCCATGTAAACTATTTTTTACTATAAAGCTGTAATGGCAACTTATCTGATGTAAGCAGATGTCATTAGAAAGGGGCAGGAATTATACGTTTTCTTCATCCTGCTCCTTTCCAATAATTTAGATTGGAATGAATAAAAATAAATGAAAAAATAAATGAAATTATTTGTCAGTCTTTATTGTGCATGCAACACACCCAATGCTTTAAACCCATCAGTAGGTACACTCCATACACTGCAGACTGGGAGCAGTGGGCTGCCATGTCAGGTGCCCAGGGAGCAAACAGGGGGCTAAGTGCCTTGCTCAACAGCATAACAGCCAACAATTTCTTTGCTAGTGCTGGGAATTAAACAGGCGCCCCTTCAGTCATGAGCCACATCAAGGCCACAGTTTCATACAAGAGGGTGGAACTGGGTGAGAGTGACATCAACATCAACGGCACTGTTAACTAGTGTTATGTTTAACACTGTAGAGCAGTAGTTTCCAACTTTAGGGTCGGGGCCCCACATGGGGTTGCTTGGAATTCAAATGGGGTTGCCTGAAATTTCTAGTAATTGATAAAAATAAAAACTTACTAATAGAAAATATATGGTGAGTTGACAGAGACAATCCCAATACATAAAAGACATGACAAACTGTGAAGCTGAAACTGAAGGACTGTGGTACTGTTTATCTGTCAAATGTTCATTGTGGTCAGTTTCAGATGCTGCAGTTCTTTCATAATTCATAATTTGAGTTCTTGTTTGTTCAGTATTAATTGTCAGCCTTGTAAATCCAAGCTGGACTGACTGTACATATCCTGACCAAAGAAAATCAAATTCTCACTTTGTGCAGTAATCTACACCTGGCTTTTCTGCCTCCGTCCATAATAATATACATTATATAGACTAAATGTTGTCTAAAATTAACATTTATTTGCAACATAATAGAGCAAAACTATTACATGATCAAAATCAAATTAATTTTAGCAAAAAAAAAAAAAGTTTCCGTTTCGAATGTCTGGGGTCGCCAGATATTTGTGATGTTAAAATGGGGTCATGAGCCAAAAAAGGTTGGGAACCACTGCTGTAGAGTGATTTCAGCTACTTGCTCAATGTTAACACATAGTAAATGTGACAAAACCTTGACAGTCTGGGTTCTGTATCTTCTGAACCACAAATATAGTAGAGGTGTCTGTCAGGAAATAAGAACTGCAGCCAGCTGGATGCATCTAAAAGTCTGTTTTGTTGAATAAACACAACCTCAGGAAGTCTAGTTTAGCAGTGAAGTGAGCTGTTACTGGCATCAAAAGCCTAAAATCTTATGAATATAGCAAACATTTACAGGTTACAAAGCTAAAATCACAATAAATGGGTCCAGAAAGACTCCTGAAAAACAATTAGTGACCACAGGGAAGTACTTGTTCGGAGGAAGACAGAATTTTTTGTGTCCATCAGTGGTATTACAGTTTAACATGTTACACACAGGCGGAGATAGTAAGACTAATAATACACTGAAATCATTAATTTATGGGGCAGAGGCTACAGTAAGTCCAGAAGATGTTTATTCAGTCACAAAACCTTTGCCTTTCTACTTTGTAATATGGGATTTTTCTTTTTTCTGGTCTCAGTTCAAACAATCTGAGAACAAATGATTCGTTCTTGGGCCGCAGACGCCTAAAATAAAATCAAGCAGTGGCTGAGGATTGTCAGGTTGTATTTGGTGTGTAGTGTTTTGACTAATTCTGTTTTTTCATGTTTGCATACCTTGGTCGATGACGGCCTTTTCCCTGGTTACCCTGGTGATGTAGGTATCCGGAGAAACGCAGAAGTCGCTGGCTGACTGAAACAGGGTAAGTACACAGGACACATCAGGCTTCGCTAACATCCATGTTCAACACACTCACTGTAGCAGAGGAAGAGATTACATCACTGCAGAGCCGGAGAGCTCAGCCATGTTGCCATGGTTACACTTACAGCAGCGACAGCCAGCTCCAATCCGAGAGACCCCCAGCTGATGATCAGAGTCAGAACCCCCAACAGACACACGCTGAAGGACAAAAAAAAACACATATTCTGACTTCCCAACATCTGATCCACGACACAGGTCGAGTAAACACAGATCTGTTCCTGGTATTTCTACGTCCAGTCAAACACAGTGACATACCCGATCAGAGTGCCTCTAGAGTTACGTATCAGGCCAAAGAGCACCAGAAGACAAATAAGAACATCAAACAGCAGCAGGCCAAGGTACCCCAACCACCTGTAAACAAACACAAGACACCTAGTCACAAACACACTCTGCAGCAGCCAATTAATCCATTAGACTCCATCACAAAAGGGTTCAGTTAGAGCAGGGGTCTCAAACTCATTTTCTTTCAAGGGCCACATTCAGCTCGATTTGATCCCAAGTGGGCCGGACCAGTAAAATAATAACATAATAACCGACAAATAATGACACCTTCATGTTTTTGTCTTTGTTTTAGTGCAAAAAAACTCCATGAAATTATGAAAATACTTACTTTATAAACTATCCAAACAAAAAAGACATGAACAACCTGAAAAAGCCGAAATTTCTTAAGAAAAATAAGTGCAATTTTAATGATAATAATAATAATAATAATAATAATAATAATAATAATAATAATAATAATAATAATAATAATAATAGATTGGATGTATATAGTGCTTTTCTAGACACCCAAAGCGCTTTACATTATTGACCCATTATTCATTCTCTCTCACATTCACACTCTGGTGGTGGTAAACTACATTTGCAGCCACAGCTGCCCTGGGGCAGACTGACAGAGGCGTGGCTGCCAATTTGTGCCTACAGCCCCTCCGACCACCACCAAACATTCATACACCAGTGTGGGTGGCACTGGAGGCAGGGAGGGTGAAGTGTCTTGCCCAAGGACACAACGGACTGACTAGGACAGAGCGGGATTCGAACCGCCAACCCTTCGGTTATTGGACGACCCACTCTACCACCTGAACCACAGCCACCCTATCATATTTTAACAATATTATGCCTCAACTTATCACTTATAAATTTGTATTATGGATTGGATCTTCAAACAACCAAACATGGGAACACTAGCACTTTAAAGAGACAGCTGAATGTTTATTTTAATCTTTGACACATAGGCATAAATGTCATTTTGTACTGTATTGTAATGTATTGTACTGTATTGTCTGTTAAGTAGTAATGCTTATTTTAGTTCTTGACACGTACTGTTTGTAGTGTATTGAACTGTACTGTTTTGTAATGTATTGCTCTGTCTTGCTCTGTACTGCACTTATTACACTGTATTGCTTTGTATTGCACGCATCTCTGTTATTTATTAAGTGGGGACTACAAATGAAAATTAGCATTGACTCTAACTCCAGTATAGTTACATGTTTATACTGAAATGGAATGTATAAATGTGTTCATTAATGTGCACTGTCCTGCCTAAATAAAGACACATACATACAAAGACACTAAAAACTTAGTAACAGGCAGAACATTGTTAAACTTGTGCTTCATTTTCTTTACACATTCCAGGTTGTTCATATTTGTTCAGGTTATTCATATTTTATTTTTACATGATAGTTTGTAAATGTAAATATTTTCATAATTTAATGTTATTTTTTTGCACTAAAACAAGGACAAAAAATTTGAAGTTGTCATTATTTATAGGCATAATGTAATATTATTTTTTTCACATTAAACCGAGAAGAAAATATGGAGTCATTATTTTTTGTAGGTTATTCTGCCGTTATTTTACTTGAGATCATATTGGTCTGCATGTGGAAGCTTAAGTAAAGAGTTTGACAGCCTTGACAGTAGAATTTTTGCACTTTCATCCCATGGGCCGGGTTGGAACCTTTGGCGGGCCACATTTGGCCCCCGGGCCACATGTTTGAGACCCCTGAGTTAGAAGGAGTAGGGCTGAAACTGAAGACGCCTGTTTTCTGGTATTATTATCCATGTATTATCCATGTATTAGGCTTCATTTTCCTGAAACTTGACGTCCATGTTCAGAGCAATAATCGCATTTTATACTTAACCTGCAGCCTAACTCTATTTTATCAATGAAAGCACTTCTTTCCTTTCAGACACTGCTGGGTTCTAAGTCATCTTTAAAAGGCTCAAGATTTATTTTACTTTGACAAATACGTGTTTTTGTGAAATCTTGTACAACTTAAAATTTCTTTCACTTCAGAAAACATATCAGTGTGTATATCATGACTACTTCTGCACAATTATTGCACATAGTGAATTGGACCTTGGGGATCAGTAAAGTTCTTCTGTATCTGCATATTACACACATAGTAAAGTAATGTCAGAGAGCCACAGATAGGACTGAACTTCAATGTTTGTGAAGGAGATGTAATGTCTTTGACAATGAAATGAGCCAAATTAAATTTTTTTTATTTTATTTTTCTGAGTCGGATGGATGGATGGATGGATGGATGGGTTTGCAGAGAGCATTAAAGCCATGTCCACACGAAACTGCATCTTTTCCTATTCAATCTTTTTCTTTATCATTTTCCAAAAAGTGTTCCATAAACACAGTCATTTTAGGAAATATCTGCATCCACAAAAACCACTGAAAACGATGTAGTACAAAACAAATGCCAGGCCTGTATGTGGCATTGTACAACTCTTGCAAAAAATGAAGAAGAAGACACAGAGCATGCGCATCAAGCATGCTTGGTTCTCCTGGGTCTGATCCAATATTTCCTCCTGGTTGCCCCTCTCCATGGTAGATCCAAGAGCATGTAGTGAATATTGTTGCTATGGTTGTTTGTTGTAATGAAAGAGGAGCCGAAGATTTGGATTCTATATTTCTAATAAGCTCAATAGCTGCTGTAACACGAGAACTATTATTGTTATTGTCTCCGCCATTGTTGTTGTGAAGTGGCGTCTCACTTCCGGGGTGAAAGGTTAGAGGAGGTGGGGCTATGACATCATCGTTTTAGAAAAGTTGCGGTTTGGTCGTGCAGATGAAGACGCAAAACCAGCGTTTTCAAATTTATCCACTCTGGGACCCCGAATCAAAAAGTTGCGGTTTCAGTGACTGAAAACGCCGGTTTCATGTAGACGATTGGCCTATCAGATACAAAACTTTTAAGGATACAACTGAAACTGTCTTCGAATGGACAGGGACTAAGATTGGACTGTGTTTCAATGGAAAAAGGTAGTTGGATGAAATATGTGGTGAGTTTGGGACTTTTTTTTGTCCAGATGGTGCATACAAAGTACATACACATATAATCATTTTCCCATTTTCACTGAGTACAATTTGTCAACAAGTCTAGTCTCCAGTGTGATCCAGTTAAAAGGACAAAACCAGTCATTAACGATCAGCGCTGACCTGTAAAAGTCAAAGGCCTCTGTCTTGCGGGCCAAGTCCTCCAGGGAGATGTCAGTGTTGTTCCAGAAGGGAATGTCCACCATCAGCCTCACCAGCTCGTCCAGCTGTCCCTGCAGCTTCTGCACGATGGACACGTAGTCTGTCTGGTCCTTGTAGGCCTTCTCCAACTGGACCAGGTTCTCCTCCACAGTCTGGTTTAAGGCGAAGGCACTGCCTGTCACCTAGACAACCACAACAAAGAAAGATTAGTCTGAGAAAAACACTGTTAAGGAACTTAATGCATTCATTCATTCACTGGGAGAATATACGAAGGTCACTGTCTCATTTTCAATAAAGCTGGGTCAAAGGGAAATATAGTAACAATAGAAAAGATGAAAGGAAATACAGTAAAATACTAAAATCTTAAGGATAATTGCAGTCATTAACACAGAAAATAAATAAATAAGCTAAAACAACAGGATGAAGTAAAATATGGCAAAATTCAAGTTGAAAATGATGGCAGTTTCAGTCTTTCCTGGACACGTCTACACTGCAGGTGCACTGTGACTAAAGGTTCATTTTCCAGTCTCAGGTGGCACCTTCACCATAATCCTGCTACATTTAAGACTAATGAGATGATATTTGTGAAGAAAACACAGCACCCAGCCTGGCTCAGGTGACTCACCAGTTTCTCCACTCCAGACACTGTGCGGTTGGCGTGACGGAGGGAATACGCCAAGCGGTTGGCTCCATCACTAGACTCCCCGTTTCCATAAAATCCTACAGCGATGCCAGCGCTGAAAGCAGAGACAGGAAGCAGAAGGTGTTCAGAAAATTATATATTCAACCATTGGATAATGACAAATCAAGGAATTAAATTAATAGAGTGTAATGTCAGTCAGTGGGAGAAAGTTTTGGCTTCTGACAAAGAAATGCTTATTCGTCTTTTATTCTGAAAGTCCTGTAAAATACAAATCACAGAGATCAAATCCTGAGTTTTCTGTCTTTGTGTCTTACATCACTGGATTTGTGTCAGTCAAGATAGAGTATGGCAGTGGCAAAAGAACTGGCAAGATGATAATTCAAGATTGAAGATTCAAAGCATTTTATTGTCATGTGTACAGTAAAGAAACAGGTTTCCCTGTACAATGAAAATCCACACTGAATGCCAAGATAATTTAAGATGTATAAAAATGTTAAAAAATTGAATAATTTAACTAGGAAATTAAAATAAACAAAGTGGCATTTAAGAATGGCATGCAAACAAGAATGGGCATCAAAAATATAAACTACTATTACTAAATAAATATATATTTACATAAATGTGCAGTGTATGAGTAATTGTGCAAAACTGTCAGAGATGAACAGTATGATAAACGTGCAATTATTGAGATGATGTTTTTTTTTTTCTTACATAAATAAATCTAGCAGCAGTATTTGCAGGCATTTATGTATAGATAGGTTTTCCACTTAAAAAGTTCACGATAAACTAATTTTCTACAACATTTTGAAATACATACACTTACCGTTACAGAGGTATCTTTACTTTTGAACAAGTTAAAGAACCACAAGAATGTTTTATGTATTTATTGTATTTCATTTTCACTGTATTTCAATTTCATTCATTAATTTCAAATGAATTATTGTTATTAAATTGTATCTTCTTTACTTTTTTTTTTTTAATTATACTGTCTCACTGACACAGTTTATTGTATCTTCAACTTTGCTTCACTTGCTTTTCTTTTTTTATTGGGTAAACAAATACATAAAATATATGTTTTTGACAATCATCTGTAAAAACTGTCTAAAGATTAGATAAAGACTATTTTCTACAAAACACCATACATTTGAATTAAATGCAATTTCATATAACATCAGTATTTATTTTTGACCCTTAGCTCACCGATAAAATATGTTTTTCACTTTAAATGAAAGAATATGGCCACCTATAATAAAGAGTATGTGTGGGATTTACACAGTTTAGTTTTATTAAGACTCAAAAACTGATCTCACTAATGGTTTAATGAGTCTGTATGAGCCTCCATTATGGAAGATGAGGTTCAACTTTGCTTTTGTTTTCTATTATATATAACAAATAACTAAAAAAAAAAGTATTTTTGATAATCATCTGTGAATGCTAAAAGAAATATCTACAAAACACCATACATTTTAATTAAATGTAATTTCATATAACATCAGTATTTCTTTTTGACCCTTATCTTATCATTAAAATATATTTTTCACTTTAAAGGAAAGAATTTGGCCACCTATAATGAAGAGCATGTGAGGGATCTACTTTTTTTTGACCCTCGGCTCACCATTAGAATATTTTTTTCCTCTTTATAGAAAAGGACTGGGCCACCTGTAATAAAGAGCACATGAGGGATTTTCATCGTTTAGTTTTATTAGACGGCAAAACTGATCTAATTATGGCTTTAATGAGTCTTTATGAGTGTGCATTATGGAACATGGGGTTTGACATGTTGGGTGCAGTTCCTGTGTTCACCAGCAGCAGGCAACGCTGAACTCTCAGTTTTTCGCTCTGAGGGATTGGGGCAAACACAGAACTACCAGGAATGACACACACATACACAAACACAACGTCTACACAATAATTGGGTCACTAGACCGCACATAATACGATCCTTCTGCAGCTCTGCGTCCACATTCATACATCACACATGCTCCAGTATCTGAGGTACCTGACCCCCAACACCCTTTCCTCCACATTCCTGAACACCGCCCCAACCTCCACACACAGAACCATCACCAAAACAGTGTTCTTTGCACCCCGAAGTCCAGTACAAGTCTCTGAGCCCACAACCCCCCCCCCCCATTCTGTTGATTCTTTCGCTCAGCCTCAGCTCCATAAGCCCCCCCACTCAACCCCCCCCCTTCCCTTTGTGTACTGTAACACTGCATGTGCGCATGTGTGTATGACTGTACTCTCTGCATTGTTGATGTCCACGCACACAAACACCAGAAAGATTTGTGGAGGGTAATTTATAGCCGTTGTTAAGGTAATTCATTCTGGCCCATTAGATCTGGAGTAGTCTTGTTTACACACCAGCTATTGTCTAAGTGTGTGTGTGTTTCAGAGCTTTATGATGGAGTTTATATGAACATGCCACATAAAAAACACAATCATATCAGCAAATTAAACCTGCAGCACTGTCGCACATTCATGGATTCAGTCAGGGGGGTTATTGTGGGAGATATTTCCAGGTCTGGACTCTTATCAGACGTTGAAATATCACTTCCTGTGTTCATCTCTTACCACTAGAGACCATTAATTATAGTCAGGTCCATAAGCACTTGGGCAGTGACTCAAATTTTGTAGTTTTGTACCCGTTCGCCACCACAGTGGATCTGAAATAAAGCGACAGGATGGGATTGAAGTGTGGACTTTCAAGGGGTTTAACAAACTGTTTAGGATTTACAACCATTTTTATACAATATCCCACCATTTTCAGTGGCTCAAACTGACTGACTCAGCTTCATGTCCATATGTGTCCTGTTCCCTGGTTATTCTATGACAAATGAAGTTGATAAAAAAAAAAAAAAAAAAAAAGTCTGGAGCTGATTCCAGATGTTGTATTTGGTAGCTGTTGAGTGCAATTGTCAATATGAGGTCCAAAGAGGCGTTAAAGCAAGTGAAGGAGGCTGTGAATCTAGAAAACACACTTAAAAAGAAAGAATCCACTAATGAGCTGAACAAAAACCAAAGGGAATGGAAGGTAACTAAAGTGGATGATCACAGAAGTCTTCTGTTGGTTTAGAACAGGGGTCGGCAAGCTTTACAATCTAAAGAGCCATTTTGGACGTGAAAAAGAAGAAAGAAATCTGTCTGGAGCCATAAAAAAAAAAAAA
Organism: Sphaeramia orbicularis; assembly: GCF_902148855.1. Classification (NCBI taxonomy): domain Eukaryota; kingdom Metazoa; phylum Chordata; class Actinopteri; order Kurtiformes; family Apogonidae; genus Sphaeramia; species Sphaeramia orbicularis. The sequence continues at coordinate 20,601,191 of NC_043957.1, forward strand.
TCTAAACTCATCTTCGTTTTACCACGAGAAGGCTGTTCAGCAGTAGCCCATTTGTGATTAGTTTGTTATTAAACTTTGCTTTTCCATTAAAATAACGGAAAGTTTGGTGCATTTATGAGATGATACGACTATAATAAAGAAAACATTCAAGATTTTTACTGTTTTTAATGTAACGTAATGTAAATAAATGGATACAAACCTCCACTTTCATGTTAACAGCCTTACTTTGAAACAGACAAACTATGAACAAATGAAAAACAAGTATATCTTATTGAATTTGGCAAAAAAAAAGAACTATAGCATTGATATACACCTTAGTTGATATGATTAAAAAACAGATTTTGTCATTATCTCAACCAAAGTGTATGCACATTTTTGTAGAGGGACAATGTTAGAATAAATTTAGGCCTACAACAATGTTAAAAAAAAAATATTGATTCATTCAGTTGATTTCAACATGTTCCTTATGTTTTTGACAAAGCCAAAGGGAGCCATAGAGAGAGTCTAAAGAGCCACATTTAGCCCAGGAGCCATAGGCTGCAGACCCCTGATCTAGAAAAACCCTTTTATAACATCCAGCCAAGTCCAGAACACACTTGAAGAGGTTGACGCATCATTATCGTCAATAAAGAAACGCCTTTGGGAATGTAAATACAAAGGGTTAACAACAAGGCGCAAACCACTGGTAACACTCGACAACAGGAAGGATGCATTAGAATGGGACAGAAAATATCTAAAAGAGCCTGATCGGTTCTGGAGAAAGATACTCTGAATAGATCAAACCAAAATAAACTGGTACTAGAATCATGGTCGGAGAAAAGACTGAGCAGGAAAGGAACAGCTCACAACATGACGGACAGTGTTGTGGAACCGGCATCGATGGCTGCTGGTGGAACTGGGTCATCGGTCATCTCTAATCCACTCTGATGGCGTCACTGTCCACATACTTATTGCACGGACTGTGTATATTTTACATAACAGAGTAGAAAAGAAATGACAATAATGGGGCAAAAATTGCATAATAAGGTTAAAATGATGAACTCCAACAGGGTTTATTATAAGTGTGGACCTGATAAACATGGCTACGTTTGGTACATTTGATACATCAAAATGCAAGAGTTTCATTTTTTTTTTATTTCATAGGGGTACTCTTCCATTCCATCCATTTTTGGTAAAACAACAAAATTTTACATGCACCCTGATTTGATGCCTTCAAGTCACATGGGTTAATTCTCTAACAGGATTTCAGCTGAAAATGACAAAAACAGGGCAAAGATTTAACCTCCTGAGACCCAGCTATGAGCTTTTTGTTGAATTTCAGAGCTTTATTGATTAAAAGAAAAAGACTATTCACCCCAGGGACATTCACTGAAAAAAAAAAAAAAATTAAAATGCATCTGAAAAAAATCTTATGTTGTTTTTCATGCATAAAAGCAGAAATGTGTACTGTCCTAGGTCTCTGGAGATTCAAGCTAACGTCCTGTTAAGGGTCAGGAATGAAAGAACTACATACATGATACAAGAACCTACAAAGTCTGGTATGACCAAGTGGAACCTCATGGAAGGGCTTGAATCATGTTACATTTTTTGAAACTCTATTGATTTTAGAGCTGCAACAAGTACTCAAGTAATTCGAGAACAAAAAATCCTCGAATCATTTTTTTTGTCTTGAGAATTCTTTTAAGATCGTTTTCACACAAAATCCATTTAATTTTATCCATGTGAATGCCATCGTTCTGTACTCGAGTACTGTACCCGAGTCCAGTTGAGAAGGTAGTCCTGGGTCTGGACTGCTCATACCCCAGCACGGTACGTTGCCATGTGAATCTGATCCTTACCCAAGTCCAGAAGTGACCTAATCACCACTCCGACAACGGAAGTGGGTTAATCACCACAAGACCATCGACAGTGCTCCTGTTCCAGTCTCCTGAAAAACCTTTGGATCCACGTGGCACAGGTTCACCTTATCAGCTGAACCATTCTGTGATATATCAGGGACAACAAAGGTCGCGCTGCTTCTCTTTGCCTCAAACAGGCTAACAGACAGGTAAGAGTTTGTCTTCTTCTTTTTTTTTTTTTTTTTTTTGTCTTCTTCTGACTTCCGCATTTGTTGGATAGTGACAGAATTCCTTCCACACCCCCACCTACTGTTTCAGCCCTGTAACACCCATTCATACTCAGGCACAGGCCGCAGTACGTGCATGTGCACGTCCACTACGCGGTATCGGCTCGACTCAACTCGGCCTTTTTGCGTTTCCATTATGAAAAGGACCTGGAATCTGGTACCCGGTACTAGTTTTTTGGTATCACCTCTAACAAAAATTCCAAGACTGGGGAACAGATACTAAAACGTGATGTGTAAACACTGCAGACCACTGATTGGTCAGAGTCGTCTCTGTGACCTGCCGTTTTACAAAAAACAGATGCGGAAGTTTACAGAAAATATAGCGGTAGGTTAATCCACATGATGACAGCCTGCAAAACTACACCATGGTTTGTCGAGGAGGTTCAGACGTTAAAATTCATCATGAGGTTCAGATGTAAAAATTCATCATAAACTTGACAAGAAAACATGCAATGAGCGAGTTAGTCAGCAACTCTAAGCAGAAAGTAATGCGCCGCATCGCTATGACGTCCAGGTACTGTAAAGTCTGTAGTATCCTGTAATAGAAACGGTCTCGAGGAATAGGACCTGGTACCCGAGTTGAGTTGAGCCGAGCCGGTTCCACGTAGTGGAAACGCGGCATAAGTAGTCACTTGCATTCCGCCCCAGGGATTATGTTCTACACAGACTATAAACAGTGATACACGCAACTCAGTCAAAAAGTTTGTGCTAAGGAAGAGAGCGAGGAGACCGTCGGCAAAAGGCAAAAGATGTCCAAAGTTTGGAATCACTTTAAACAAAAACCCCCCCAAAAAATAAGAGAATCTCATGCAATGTGTGTCAGTACAAATCTGAAGCCAGCACAAGGCAAACGCCGGTCTTCCACTCAACAGTAGCCTAACATTAGCCGATTTAACGTGATTGCTAACTCAGAAACATGGCAGCGCTGGTTAGAACGTAGGCTATGCATTTGTTGTAGTCGATAATAATGAGTCTTGATGACGACTTGATGATGAAATTACTGAAATATTTGGTAGAATACTTGACTTTGAACAGAATTGATAGCTGCAGCCCTAGATGATTTACGCTGCTTCTGATGGATGTGAAAAAGCTTTGGGAGTCTTTTTTTTTTTTTTAAACATATTTAGTCGCTGAAATATGTGATTCTTTTGGGAAAGGAAAAAGAAGAAAAAGAAGGAAAGACTTAATGGAAACATCTTGTCTATTATTTGTCCACGTTCCCATCTTACTCCATCCTCCATGTTGTTTTCATGTTTAACATGTAATGATCTCCATTCACTCCTGTTTACTCATCCTCTTCATCTCTCTCTACCTCTTAAACTCCCTCCTCTTCTCTTCTGAAGCTTTATCTCGCTGGTTTAATACCTGCTGCTGCTATCAGGGGATTTCATGACTTTATCCAGCAGCAGCTCATGATATGATACATTAAGGAGAGGCTGCAGTGAGTCAAAAGTCCAGATGTTCGACAACTGAAAGCAAATATTGGACAACTCATCCCTGATAAAAAAAAAAAAAAAAGGTCCCAAATAGACCCCCCCACACACACACACACACACATAAAGGACTTAAACATGCTTCTGCCTGTAGTGTATCAGTATTAGTTCTCAAATGATGACGTTAACTCACAGTGATAGAGCTCTTGTAATGCCAGGCTCTCTTCTCTGCTTCAGTCCATTTTCAATTGAAATGGACTGGCATCACCAAGCTAAAACACTTAAACGAGCAGACTAAAATGCACTCAGGCTGGAGTTTAGTTGCCAAGGAGTAAATGCAAGGTTCATGATGAGTTCAAGAGTGAAATTCACCTGAATCCAAAATGAAACGCTTCCAATTAAAGACACAGCCAAAGCTCAGGTCTTGTACTTATATTCAATCACCCACAATAAATAATACAACTACCCCACGGAATCAGTCAGCGTTTGATTTAGTTTGTTAATTAGTTTGTATTTTAGAATGTTTTTACATCAACTGATTGGTTCATAGTTTCATTTATGCCTGCATTTGTTGATGTTGTCTGCAAAATAACCACCGTTTCTCACTAAATATAATAGGAAAATGAGGATAAACTCAAAAAAGGGGCAGAAGATGCGTGTTTTTGCATCTATCTATCTATCTATCTATACTTAATACCATGAGTTCTATTCTATTCTATTCTATTCTATTCTATTCTATTCCATATATTGCCCTGTACTACTTGTGTTTTGCAATGATAATAAACTCTATTGTATTGTATTGAATTGTATTGTATTCTATGACTGACAGCTGTAATTACCAGTCACTGATCATAGTCATTCAAGCTTGGAAAGCAGCTTCTTTTTTCCAGAGCGGTGTAAAATCCCATTAGACAATCTATATGTATATTTAGTCCTTGGATTTGAGTCGAGAGGAGAAAACTGCAGGAAGAACATGTGTATTTTCTAATTTCTGGCATTTTTTTTCCTTTCCTCTGATTTCAACTCCTGCAGCTTTAACCAGGATGAAGCACTAATGCATCCTCACTTCTCAGATACTGGAACCAGCAAACGTTTGGCTTCGTAATTAAGGACTTCAATTAAGAACTTTGGAAATAATTAATAACAACTGTTTATTCTGTTTGATAGCAACCTGGCTTTGTGAGGAGGCGTATGTGTTCTTAAATGAAGCTACTCCTCCTAGTCATCGTAATAATCAGATTCCTCGAGACCCAGGGACTCGAGGAGGAGTTGTAGCTATTTTTAATTCATGTCTACAATTGAATCCCAAACCTAAGCCAAATTTTGACTCATTTGAAAGTCTTAGTCTTAGCCTATTCAAACCAATCTATAAAACACTCCAGCCTACGCTATTTATTAGAGTGGATCAGCCTCCTGGTCCATACATTGAATTTTTATCGGGGTGTACAGAGTTCCTAGCCAGTCTAGTCCTTAAAACAGATAAAGTCATTATTGTCGGAGACTTCAATGTTCATGTAGACGATGATAACAGCAACAGATTCAATAGGCTTTAGTCAGTGTGTACATAAACCCAGTTACCGTTTTAATCACACCCTTGACTTAGTCCTGATTTACCGTTTGGAACTGGAAGACTTAATAGGCCTTTCACTAAATCCTCTCCTCTCCGACCACTGCCTAATAACTTTTGAATTTTTGTTATTCAATGATTTCCTTCCTGTCAAAACTGTTTATACCAAACATTTATCAGATCATGCTATATCTAAATTTAAGGAGGAAATCCCAACTGCACTTGATTTAATCCAGCATCTGAATTACACAGCGGATTCTTTCCCCAACTCAGTCAATTTTAGTCCATCTCAAGTTGATGAGTTTGTTGATAATACAGCAGACTCTCTGCAAAAAACACTAAATCCAATCGCGGCACTAAAAGTAAGATAATAAAACAAGGGAAGCGAGTTCACTGGTTTAATTCTCATACTCGCTAGTTAAAGCAGCATACCCAAACACTTGAGAGAAAGTGGCATTCTACTAAACTACAAGAAGACCATTCAGCCTGGCAGGATAGTCTAAATAAATACAGGAAGCCACTTTGTTTTGCTAGAGCAGCTTATTATTCATCATTAATAGAGGAAGATAAGAACAATCACAGGTTTCTATTCAGAACTGTAGCCAGACTGACAAACAACTACAGTGCATATGAGCCTCGTATTCCTGCTACCCTCCATAGCAACGATTTTATGAACTTCTTCAAAAATAAGATTTTGCTAATCGGAGATCAAATTAATGGTCTCTTATCCTCTACAAATTCCAGTCCACCTTTAAATCCTTCAGACCCAGAAACTACAGAGTTGACTATTGAGTCATCTGGTTTTATGGACTGTTTTTCTCCCATACAGATCAGTCGGCTAACTTCGTCTCTTCATCTAAATCATCTACCTATCTCTTAGACCCAGTTCCAACAAAGATCATCAAAGATGGTTTACCTTTACTTAGCATTCACCTCCTTGATATGATTAACCTGGCATTATCAACAGGCTATGTACCACAGTCCTTTAAAGTAGCTGTAATCAAACTTCTTAAAAAACCCAGCCTTGACCCTGCAGTTTTAGCTGCAGTGAAAATAGTAGTGATTACTGATGATAGTCAGTTATTATGTGACTTCCTTCAAACCAACAGTCTATTTGAGAACTTCTAGTCAGGTTTTAAGGAACATCACAGTAAGGAAAAAGTTCAAAGTTCAAAAAAGGTCAAAGTTACCAAAGACCTTCTAACTGCTTCAGATAAGGGTCTTGTTTCTGTACTGGTTTTATTAGACCTTAGTGCGGCTTTCAACACTGTCAACCATCACATCCTTCTTCAACAATTGGAACAATCAATTGGTATTAAAGGATCAGCATTAATGTGGTTTAAATCCTATCTAACAGATCGTTTTCAGTTTGTTAATATTAATAATGAATCCTCTCAGTGCACTACAGTTAGTTATGGAGCACCTCAAGGCTCGGTTCTTGGACTGATAATGTTTTTTTAATAAGGAAACACTCTGTCAACTTTCACTGTTATGCTGATGACACCCAATTATATCTTTCCATTAAACCCGATGAAGCCAGTCAGCTAACTAGACTACAGGAGTGCATTAAAGATATTAACGACTGGATGACCAACAACTTTCTGCTGTTAAACTCAGACAAAACAGAAGTCATTGTGTTTGGCCTAAAAACTGTTAGGGATGCAGAGTCCAGTGAAGTAGTCGCCATGGATGGTGTTACCCTGGATCCTAAAACTATTGCTGTTGCTGTTGCTGTTGCTGCTGCTGCGGTCCTTCTTCTCCTGCCTTCATCATCAACACTCACTTATCTATATTGTTGTGATAGTGTTTATTATATACTTACATAGATGGCAGAGGTTTCTATTATTTGTACTAACAGTTGCAGTAGTAGTACATCCACTGTTAATACTTGGAGTACAATTATTAACAGTTATGGACATTTGTTCTAGTTATTGGTAATGATACTAACGCCAGCTGTTCTACTTTTTAACAGTTCAAGTTCAGTTTGCTGTGCATCCTTGTGTCTCCCCCTATTCCCCCTTCTCCCCCAGTCTCTCTCTGTCTTTTTTCTCTTCCTTTACCCTCTCTCTTTAACCCCAGCTGGTTAAGGCAGACTACCATCCTCCAGAGTCAGGGTCTGCTCCAGGTTTCTGCCTGTTAAAAGGATGTTTTTCCTTCCGCTGTCACCAAGTGGATTCTGTTGGGTTTCTGTAAATTGTGCCTGGTTTCGACTAGTTCTATATGTAAAGTGTCATGAGATACCTTTTGTTATGATTTGGCGCTATATAAATAAAATTTGATTGATTGAACTGTTGATTCATATTCAGTCAATTTACTATTATGTCCTAATATGTTTGTTGCTCTTGAAGAATGCCTACGTGCTACAGCATCATCGAATCAATCTAATAAGAGACAAACAACACAACTCTTGGTGAGCAACACTTTTCTGTTATAAACTGACTAAACCATCAGACAATTAATAGCCCTAAGAATTTTATGACAACAACATAATGCATCTAAAGCACTCTGCACCTGCACACAAATGGAGGAAGTCCACATGCAGTAAAAATAACACTTGAAGTCATTTTAGATTGTGAACAATGAATCATAGTCACATGTTCACACACACACACACACACGCACATATATGATGAGGTCTGTATCAAATATTCAAGAAATATTATACAGCAGTTAGTCATAAAATATTAAAACCTGCAAAAAAGTCTCTCCAACCCTGAGTCACACAAACACAGACTCGCACACACAGACACACACATCTCCCTCTAACTGTATAATTCATTTCTCGTCTCTGCATCAAATCTGCTTCTGTCTCCATGGCAACCTTTCTAGGCCAGGGAGAAGGCCGAATAGAGAGAAAAAATAAATAACGAAGGGGGACTGGTGGAGATGGGGGGGTGGGGGAGATAAGGGAGGGAGGGAAGTCCAAAAAGTGGTGAGAGAGGAAACTGGAGAGGAAGGGTCTGTGAACCGAGAAGAGTAGAGTCCAAACAGAACGGTATCTGTGGTCCAAACACAACCTACCCCGCCGCGAGGTCACATGGGTGAAGGACCTGGGAGCGTACACACCACCTTCAGTCACACAAACACAAACAGAGGAGTGTAACCACCTGGCTGCCTCCCAGCTACACCACATGGGCTTTCTGCTTAAACAACACGGAGTGGGATTAATTGGTGTAATTTAGGTAAATTTACTGCTATAATGCTCATATGGATGCCGTCATGTGCAGATTTACAAGCTGTGAGGAAAAGCAGTCATGTTTCATGCTTGATGACTGCACATTTTACACTTGATCAGCCTGTTTTTGAAGTGTTTAGTCAGAGGTCTCACACTCAGAATCTACAGAAATCTGAGGTAGACATCACCCTATAATGGACACAACTTGAAATTCAAGATCATTTAAATATACAAGGTGTATAAAAAAAAAAACTACACACTTTGAAAAATTACCCCCAGTTCCACATTTGATAATTTCTAGAATTTTCTTTTGTGGACGTCAGTAGGTAAGGGATTGGTGGATATTTGTCCAAATTTACAGACCCAGGTTTTCATGCATGAGTGAGTAGGGTTAGGGTTAACCCGAACCCAAACCCTAACCCTAACTTGGCCTGTCCTCAGTGACATTTTCAGGCCTAAACAAGTTGAATTAACTTTGAAAAGCAGGAACAGCTGCCATGGGTAAAGAAATGAAATTGACATGGTGGCCAAAATGTTAATGCTGTAACCTGGCAATTTTGTGGAAAACAAGATGGATGCCCATTGTCCCCTCCCATGACCTTTGATTGACTTTGCACAAACCAGTTTTAACTTGGATTGCGCAAGTTACCCCTGCTCCCTCATGCATGAAAACCTGGGTCTGTAAATTTGAAAAAATATCCACCAATCCCCTACCTACCAATGTCCAAAAAAGAAAATTCCAAAAATTATCAAATGCGGAACTGGGGGTAATTTTTCAAAATGTTTTTTTTTTTTTATACACCCTGTATTAAGACGCTTATACAGGGTGACCCAAAAAACCGAGAATTTTTGAAGTGCGTATTGGCAGACATGAGCAAGTGGCAGCACTGCGAGACAGTGACCTTGAGCAAGTGAACACACCCCCATTTTAGTAACCATGGATCAGTGGAACGTGCAACAGCGTGCATTAGCCATAAAAATGTTTTATAAAAACGGTGATAGTTTGACAGCTGCGCAGAGGGAGTTCCGATGTTCCGAGGGAGACACGACTCGACCAAGAACTCTGGATGATTTAAAACAGAGAATTCAGGATGAAATTCACAGTATTCCAGCTGAGATGTTACAGCGGTCAATGAGGAATCTCAACAGCAGATTTCAAGAATGCATTCGTACAGGAGGACGCCATCTACGGGAAGTAATTTTTTAAAAAGGAAAATTCCATCGTTGTTTCTTAAATGGCATGTTTTAAGGTTTCAATTACTATGAATAAAATATTTTTCTTCCATCACTCTTGGTTTTATTGGATTGTTAAAAAGTTCCCGTTTTTTTTGTGTCACCCTGTATTTACTTATATTTAAAAAGTGTCTTAAGCAAAAACTGTTGCTGCTTTATGCTTAGTGTTATCCCATAAGGTCTAATGAACCAAAACAAAAAAAGGAATCATAAACAAACAGAGCTACTTCAAAAATACAACTGATCCAAAACCCCGCATGGCTGACATACAAATCTTGTAAACTCTTTATTTATGTGGCTAAAGCCCCACTTCTGACTATTATATTATCTGAGAATATTGGAATATGCTGACTACAATAGGACTCAGGAAAAGGAAATGAAATTAAACATCATTAGACAGATAGGTAAATATTTTAAAATATGTTTGTAGTTATTTAGAACATTTTAATTTATTAAAGATTATAATGTAAATTGTGTTTCTCATCACATGTCAAAGGGCCCCCATTTATAAGCTGAGGACTGCTCCTGGGGTGTCCTATTACAAAATGTATCATTACAAATAAATATATATGTATATGTATTATATGTTCGTAGAGATGCACCAATTACAAAATTTATGACATTTTGACTGATAGCCAGTGTTACTTACAGTTTATTTATTATGTTTTTGTTGTTATTTATCCTGCTTTAACAAAGAAATCTTCATTATAAATATAAAAAAAATGACTATACTAGTTTCTTATCCCTTTACATTACATTATCTTTGAATGACACTAAAACATAGAAATTCATTGAAAACCTTAATATAACATGAAAGATAAATATCTGCGAATCCCATCAGTCAAAGACATTTTATATGCCAATCCTGATATTGACCATCTGCCCAATACTCTACATCCATGCATGGAGGTTTAACACCACTGGTGGCTGACAGAAACATATAAACTATTTTCTATTAATAACTGGTACATATTTTTCCAGGAGTCTTTCTGGTACCAGTTGCTGCATTTTGACAGTCTAGTAAATGTACTGCTGCTCCTTTAAGTGAATTATGGCTCCTGTAATAAGATTTGGTGGCAAATATGGGCTCTGCCTCTTACTCTTCTGCAGCTCCACCTTCTCATTTGGGTTAAATTAATATTAAGTTAAACTGACTAAGGCTTTGGGAGACTTGTTGTACGACCTACAGTATTTCATGGCTCTGGTACCAGACTTTTGTCATTGGCTATTTAGTGGTGTTTTGGTTTTTTTTGGTTTTTTTAACATCAGTGCTATGTGTTTTTCTGATTGTAGATGTTACTCTAATACCTTTACACCTGATGTTCCATTTGAGCCTGTTACTTTCCACATTTAACCGTTAAAGACCTAGATGTATTTTTATGGTGACTTTTCTACACATTTAACCAGTCCAAACCATTTATTATAATTTTATCTGCATTTTTCAGTGAAAATCAGGTCCTTTCCTACATTTAATTCACTGATCATGTAGATCACAGGTGTCAAACATAAGGCCCGGGGGCCAAATCCGGCCTGTCAAAGGGTCCATTCCGGCCCATAGGATGAATTACACTGAAGATATTAACAATCAATGGTGTAAAAACATTTTAATTCAGGTTCCACATACAGAACAATTAGATCTCAATTGGGTCAGACCAGTAAAATATTATCATAATAACCTATACTGTAAATAATGAAAACTGCAGATTTTATCTTTGTTTTAGTATAAAAAAGTAAAATTACATGAAAATGTTTATATTAACAAACTATCCTTTTAAAAAAAAATGTGAATAATCTGAACAAATATAAACAACCCGAAATGTCTTAAGAGAAGTGCATGTAATTTTATGAATATTCTGCCTGATACTAAATTTTTTGTGTGTTTGTAATTGTAATGTAAGTTTTAATGCAAATGTATAAATGATAAACTGAAGCAGAATATTATGAAAATTGCACTTTTTTTTTTAAAGACATTTCAGGTTGTTCATGTTATTCAGATTTTTAAGGCAACATTGTAGATGTAAACATTTTCATAATTTAATTTTACTTTTTTCAGTTATTATTTCTCTGGTCCGGCCCACTTGAGATCATGTTGGGCTGAATGTGGCCCCTGAACTAAAATGAGTTTGACACCCCTGATGTAGATGTTCATAAAAGCTCAGAGTAAAGTCAAAGATTATTATATCAAAACACAGAAAACTGAAGAAATGCAGTAACTGAACATGAAAACAAGCGTCTACAAACAGTCATTAGTCAAACTATCTACTATAGTGTTTTTTTTAGTGGTGAATCAGTGTTTCCACATTCACTACAGACCCTCGGAACATCCAGATGGGTCATGTTTAATGATGACGAAAAGCTGAGAAACTGTATTTTACAATGGATTGATAGGATTAATGGTTCAACAGCTATTAAATATTGCAGATCAGTAGATACTTTTGGTTGCTGGCAGCTGTTTAGGTCTTTGAAGGTTAACCAAGCACTGTCAACAATCACACATTTTAAGACCAAAAATTCAGATTTTAGGGCTTTAGATCTTGCAAGATGTTTAAGGGACCTAAAAAACTCTGCCCAAGCCCAAATACAGTCACTTCCAGTTCCAAAAAAAACAAGATGGTGCCAAACTCCAGACTTAACCCATAAAGACCCAGTGCGATTTTTGTTACAGTTCCCAAATTATTTTATCTCTATTTTTAAGTTTCCTCAGGTGATTTATCATCATTTATTCTAATATTATGCTCAGTATCTTGCATTCTTAAGTAAAAATCTGGTATTTTCCTATATTTAATTCACTGGTGATGTAGATGTTCATAAAAGTTCAAATTAAAGTTGAGGGCTATTATATATCAGAAACAGAACAAAACTGAAGAAAAAGTGAGTTTTTCAGAAAACATATATCAATAACTGAATATAAAAACAAGTGTCTCCATCCACTGTCATTGATCCAACTCGACAGGTTTTGCTGGTGTATCAATGTTTTAGAAGATGACGGTGTTTCCATGGTAACTCATCATCGTCCTTTAAATGCCCAAGTTGGATGGACAGATCTTTTTACACGCAGACTGAAACATTGATATTCTGTTATTCATAAATGTATCCTAGGTCTGCTTCCATCCTATTTGTTGGTCTACATTTGTTGGAATGACTTGAATAATTACAGTCTCCGGTCCAAGGATCTGTTATCTTTACGGGTTCCAAAAGTCAGAACAGAACTGGGAAAGAGAGCTTTTAAATATTCTGCTCCCACTGCCTGGAACAGCCTACAGAAGGACATTAAACTGAAGGAACTGGTCTCTTTTAATACATTCAAAGTCATTTTAAATCAATGGGAAAAGGACAGATGTGGGTGTAGATGTTTTTCCAATCGATTGAATTGGGTTCGGCTTTGAGATGCTTTTAAGGAACATTGTCGTGATACATTTAGTACCTTATAAAATAATGATGTTTATGTGTATGGTCTTATCAGTTTTTAGTACTGACTTTCAATGTGTTTATATTTTTAGCGTGGATGTATGGCTGTGATTTCCATTTTGTGCAACTTCTGCTGCTGCTGCTGTCTTGGCAAGGACACTCTTGAAAAATAGATTTTTAATAATAATAATAATAATAATAATAATAATAATAATAATAATAATAATAATGGATTGGATTTATAGAGCGCTTTTCTAGACACCCAAAGCGCTTGATCCATTATTCATTCACTCTCACATTCTCCCTCTGGTGGTGGTAAACTACATCTGTAGCCACAGCTGCCCTGGGGCAGACTGACAGAAGCGTGGCTGCCATTTTGCGCCTACGGCCCCTCCGACCACCACCAAACATTCATACACCAGTGTGGGTGGCACTGGAGGCAAGGAGGGTGAAGTGTCTTGCCCAAGGACACAACAGACTAACTAGGACATATTAAACACAGTGACTCAATTGCAGAGAATCTAAGCCTTCTAACTAATTATAGCATGTCGATAATTAACTAGGGCTGCAACTAATGCTAACTTTAATATTCGATTAATCTATAGAATATTTTAATAACTAACTGATTCACCGGATAAACAGAAAAGACTCTATTCTCAAAGATCGGTATTTAACCCAAAGCAATATAGGCTGCAGACAAGTCACTGATGATTACATCCCCGCAATGGCTTTGGGTATAGTTAGGGAGCACTAGACCGCTACCTAGACTTGTTATGACTAGAGACTAGCAAGCTATAGTCTTCAACCAGCTCCTGTTATAGGCTATCAAACTAGTGTTGTGTGTATTAGTTCCAGTCAACGATAAGTAATGTTAGGTGGCCTGATAAATGGAGATGGATGAAAATGTTATAATTATGATGATAGTGTCTAACTAGCTAGCGGGCTAAAGTAACACGATACATAGGCTTTCTTAATCCAGGTTTACATTATGTTCCCAGTGGCCATAGCAGCCCTGTTTGCCCAAAACGTAGTGTGCCGTGGGATTTTGGCCATTTTTTTGTCCCTATTCAAGTTTTGTTACATAAACAGAGCACTACATTTCCGCCAAATGGGACTGCTGTGGCCACTGGTAACATAATGTAAACCTAGCTTTAAAAATCTGTAATGTTAGTCTGGTGGCCTGATAAACGGAGATGGATGAAAACATTATAATTATGATTATAGTGTCTAACTAGCTAGCAGGCTAAAGTAACACGATACGTAGGCTATCCAGGTTTACATTATGTTCCCGGTGGCCATGGCAGCCCCATTTGCCCGAAACATAGTGTGCCGTGGGATTTTGGCCATTTTTTTGTTTGCATTCAAGTTTTTTAATCTCAATGCGCTTTTTTTTCCCTGGTTAAATAAAGGTTATAATAATAATAATAATAATAATAATAATAATAATAATAATAATAATAATAATAATAATAATAATAATAAAACTATGGAGCCTCTGAACGTCCAAATGGGTCATATCTAATGACCATGAAAAGATGAAAAACTGTATTTTACACTAATTATTTACATGTAATGATGGGATTAGTGGATCAACAGGTATTTAACTTTTTGATCAGTAAATAATTTTGGTCACCAGTGGATGTTTGGGTCTTTATGGGTTCAACGCCCTCCGAGACAAACCAGTGGGTGAAGTCATGGTGGCTACATCTGGTTCTTTAATGCAGTCGTGGCTCCAGGATCAGTCCCAGAGAAACGTGAGCATCTTCACCAAAGCTACAGAGCAAATTCTGTACCGGGGAGGAATACTTCAGTGTTTCAGTCATTACTCGTTCAATCATTCCTCATAAAACAGCCTGTGGAAGTGGTGATAAAGATACTAAGAGTCATAAACCCTCAAATAGACATGACTATTAATCTGTTTTCCATGGGGGTGTCCCTCCTCTTTACGGGGTAACCTCTCACCTGCAGACCAGCGTGGCGATGATGACACACCAGGCGGTGCAGCAGCAGTCGGCGCTCGTATGCTGAGAGTGTGTATGGGAGTGT